>NC_057802.1:205388183-205694617 GCF_018294505.1 Triticum aestivum | reverse complement strand
GTCGCCTGCTGCCTCGCCGGAGCCGCCGTCTCGCCTCGTCCCGCTCGCCGGAGAACGCCGCCGCCGCCGCCGGTTTCCCTCACCCGAACCGGTATAACCGATTTAACCCGCACCGGTTTATTTTTTTCGGTTTTATTCTTTTAGGTTGATTTTATTTAGGTTTAGTTTATTTTGCGAGCGTTCATTAGCTAGGGTTCGCTAGCGAACGATTTTCGTTCATTAGCGATCGGTAACGAACGTCCGCTATTTAGTCTTTTTTCTTTTTATTTTAGTTTTCGGCCATGGACCCATCCATGAATATTTTTATTTACGGATTAGTCCCTGAACTTCAATCGATCATTACTTTTCGCTCGTTTATCCAAATCCAGCGAAACCAACGCCCACTTCTTCGTTATGATCCCCTCTATCCAGCAAAACAACTTAAACATGTTTTTTAAAGTTTTAAAATTTGATTTCAAACATATTTGAATTTAAACTTTGTTTGATCGCAACTTGAGTTTTATAACTCCGTTTGAGTTGATTCTTTTTGCAAATTAAAGCTCTTGACCTAAACTTTTTGATAAGGCCAAATTAACCCAATTTTGGTACTGTTAGAAATTGTTTTATGTTGCAAGAGTTATTTGCTTGGTTTTGTGGTTTTCCGAATCGTATTCTTCGTTCTTTCCGATCTTTTGAGTGATTGCTTATGTGTGGTTACTATTGCTTGCTTACGATAGATTGACCAGAGTGTGATGAGTAGAACTATCAAGAGTGTTGAGTGTGAATCATCTTCGTCAACTGTACAAGGCAAGTTCACACTTTGATCATATCCCTTTCATACCCAGTTTTTATGCATTAGTTTCACCCTCAAACATTGCATGAGTAGGATTGATAACATGTGGGTATTGGGAATTAGTTGATGAGGTAGGAACCTATTGCCCTGCATTCAAACTTTGGGAGTTACTATTACATTGCTTATATTGCTATGCTATACTCGTAGACCTGGTTTGGGTTTGAGAGTATTCATGACAGATGTGAGTATTGTTAAGTAATGGTTCAACTTAAGGTGGCAACTTTAGTACACATCTGGGTGGATTGAGGCACCTGGGAATCCAGTGATTGCCTGTATTTTTGGAAATCCCGGGGTACCGTGTGATTCTCCTATGGACTGCCACCCAGGCTCAAAGGGATCATAAGATTATTCATGCCAGAAACTTCCGTGTGCAGCCACATGCCATTATGGGCTCTTGCATAGTTGAGTAAGTTGTGGGAAACCTTTCCACGATGGGCTAGCAGATGTAGGGGATTGTAGGTGTACCGGCCTATCTATCGGTTAAGGGGACCTCTTCAGAAACACAGTGTCTCGGTCATCCGTTTCTCAAACATCATGCAGCGCGAGAAATTCAACGGAGGAGATCGAGTATTGTGGGGAAAAGTGCACAAACCTCTGCAGAGTGTACAAACTAATCATGGTTAGCCGTGTCCCCGGTTATGGACATCTTGAGTATCTGGCTCTTGGATTATCATGTCGATCTCATCACTCTATAATTAAATTGTTGGGTTGTTAATGATTACTTTTAATTGGGATTGAGAGGGGGTTTACCTTCTCAATGTTTTCAACAAACTTTGTAGTTAAATAAAATATATTCCTTTGTAGTAGGGAAAAAATTGGCTTTTCGCAAAAACATTATAACCATAGAGCCTCCACCAGCCATATATGCATGTAGTGATAGCTATTATTCATCATTATCCTATGGTGTGAATTTGCCAGTACATTAAATGTACTGACCCTTTGTGGCTGCAACGTCTCATGTTGCAGGATTTCTTACGACGAATAAGTGATACGTTAGTGTTACAATTTCTACACTCAACTTTGCCGTTGGTGTTGATGGGAATCCACAACCTTGTTGTTACTTCCGCTATTTGGATTGAGGTAATAGTATTTACGTTACTTTTTACATGTGATTTACCTTTGTTATAAATCCTCGAGTATTGTGTGTGTCAGCATACCGATCCAAGGATGACACTTAAGCACAGAGACTTGATCCATTCGGGTCGGGTCGCTACAGTTTTAATACCGAAATGTCGAGCCCGATTTAAAGTACTTTGAAGATATATTTAAATTAGGTTAATGCCCAGTGAAATAGGAATCTGAAAATGTGAAAAAAATCAGAAATTATAAAGTAATTGCCAATTTGTCATATGTTTTTATATTTACAACCCATTTCATATTACTTTCAAGATTTGCCGGCGTCTTGAAAGAGTTGCAGCCCATCAGGGCATAGAAAAATAAGTAGGCCTGGATTGGGTATTCTTCAGAAAAAATAAACTGGGCTCATTTTCACAAAGAAAAAATAGCTGGGCTGGTCACATGGTGAACATAAAAGATAACCCTGGGCTAGACGGGCTACAGCCCAGTTCAAACCCTGCTCCGTCTCAACAATAACAAAAAAAATACTGCTCGAGCTGCTACATCCCAGGTGTCAGCTGATCTTGTGTTTTTCTCTTGTCTATTGACTATATAAGCTCACAATGTCGTGGGTCCCAGATGTCAGGAAAACACTAGGAGGAAGCATTTTATTTTTCCATACGCTGACATGGTGGGCCCTAATGTCATCCTCTCCACGTACTTCTGCCGATTCCTGTTGTTTGTTGACCATGTTGACAACGCGAGAGGGCGGCGCCGCGGCGAGCGCACCAAAGCGCGCGGAGGATGACGGCGAGGCCTCGGACGTCGGCGTTAACGATTTAGGAGATGGTGGGGCGGCGATGCGTGCGCTGAGGCGCAGCCAGCCGTGGGAGGCGGAAGACAGGACTGAAGAAACACGACAGACTGTAAAAGCAGTAGGAGTACTTAACAACCTTAACTGAAACCAGCAGGGGCACTTAACAACCATAGCTGAAAGCAGTATGAGTACTTATACAGGTTCAACCGTACAAAGCACGCCACGAACAGTGCTACTTTGCCTACAGTTAACCAAGGGTGAGGCCTCCAAGCCCCAGGACATGGCCCAGGCGCCACCCCGCGCATCCACAACCTTCTGAAAGCGGCTTCATCTCGCAATGTGGTCAATAAACAGGATATTCGCTTTAGATCCATGGAAAAGCAGGAACATAGTCTTCTGTCCTTTTCTCCAAGATGGACGGGCCTTCATTATTTGAGACCACCCATGAATAAGTATCTTTTCACCTCCAAGGGGAATGGAGTAGGTCGACATAAACATCATGTTGTGACCAAGCGCAAGTCTGACCCGACCATGGTCAGGCATCTGTATAGGAACAATAGAACTGGGCAGTTTCTGTTTCAAGAAGATCATGGCTGTAAAACTGTGTATAAGCAATAGTTTATGAACAACATATATAACAGAAAATAGCTCGTACCATAAGTTTCTTGACACAGTTGGACCTGTTCAACTAGTGCAGCAGTGGCACACATATCCCACGTGGCCTTCCACCATTGAAACGGCCCACAAGGACCTTAAGACGATCCATAAAGTGTAGGAACTTGTGGATGTCGTCCCAGTCAACTTCAGTTCCATCAGTAACAGCCGAGTTGTTACAGAATAATAAACGAGCAGCCTGCTTAAATCTGAAAAAACCTACACGTGCCACCAATTATAAGAAAATATTAATTAGAAGTAGCATCTTCGTGAGAGACTCGTTGCTACTTCTAAAGTTAAATTGTGATAAGTTAGACAGAATAGGTGGATTAAGAAGTAATCGAGGCAACAAGCAAGAACCAGATACAAAACTAACATGGATGAACAATTGGAACAATGTCGGGGTGGAAGATCGCAGTGAAGATGAGACCAGGTTCTACTCTTTCCATCAACATTCGTGCGCCAACTTTCAGTCCGTAACACTTGAGAAAGTTTATCCAATTTCAGCCATAAAAAAAGCAGCGATCTTCTTGGTTCATGAACCCAACTCGAAACTTATATCCAACTCTAAACTGGTGTATTCACTTATGGAAAGGCCGAGCTTCTTGAGTACATGTGTTCTGGCAGAGCAAGGAATGCACTGTAGGAAAAATAATATGAGAACACAATGTATTCCCTATATCCAAATCTAGAGATACTTTCCTCCTTCACGTCAGTGTTGACCATGGTACTAGTACCTTTTATCCGAATATAGCAATCCAAATTTCCAAATTAGTCGACATCATGTTCAAAAAACCCCACCCTCCCGGATAGAAAAGAGGATTCTAGGAACATACTGTGCGCGTTTTAAAATCCTGTGTTAGGATGAGAAGGAACAAGTGTGGCGTCTCGCCGAGGGCGCAGAAACCTGTAGGGTCCTCGCACTTTGGGCACTGCAAATGAAACACACTAGATTTAGTAGGAAGAAAAATGCATCAACGGCGGCGGCTGCCATCCTAGGAGTACCCGCGACCAAGGGACTTGGATTTATCGGGGATGGATGAAGAATTCGTACCAGGTTCTCCATGAGAAAACCCTATGCAATCGCCGAGCGGGGGTTTTCTCTGAACAAGCAGACAAGGGAGAAGGGATCAAGGCCGAGTGAAATATTGCCGCTTCGTCCGTCCAGCTTACTACTAAAGCTGGAAAGGTGGGGGTTTTTGTGATTTGACGACTCATTGGGCATTAATGTAGCGCTACGACCGGGGTGTGTCTACCGTGCACTTGTGCACTCCAATTTGGTGCATATGGCATGTGGACCCCGTTGCCGGATGCCCCACATATCAGGGCAAGGAAGTAGAAAGACAGGAGTAACTAGTTATTACACATAAATATATTTTTGACAGAGAGATATTCCCTCTGTAAAGAAATATAAAGATCTTTTATATCACAACTTTATACATAAGAAAAATCAAGGGGAATATATATAACATGTATAATTATAAAAAACAGTGTTTTTTAACACGGTATAGACGAGTTGGTGATGATGGTGTGCCTGTCATCCTGCAATATAGGCCGTCTGATTTATATCTGACGGATAGGAAGGAAACTATGGCAATTTTGCAAAAAGGTACCCACACACCTCTCTTCATTTGCAAATAAGGCCTTCCCTCGTTCATCCTTTTCTCTCAAAAGATAAAATACTCATACAAATGCATCTTGATGTTACGTGCAACGCACGGGCATTATGGGGGTTCAGCTGAGAAATACTCACACAGGCTCACGGTTCTGGACTTTGGGCCATAGGCCGGTGGGCCTGCATGTTTGGGGGCCCATGTGTTCTACCTCAGCGCTTTTTATATTGCAAGCGCTCGGTACGGCGCTGGTTTTAGATGCTGTCGCAAGGCGAATACACAAATTGAATAAAGCACAGCAGCTGTTGGAATGAAATCAAACGACAGTTCCTAACCAGCAATCAGAGTTGCAATTCTATCAATGATACTGTCGTACTACTTATACACACATGACACTTGTTTCACCATGCCAGAGTATTACATCAAAATCTCTCGGTGGATAGATCAGTTCGGCAGTACTGAAGAATATCAAAGTTGATTTGGACCAGCCCTCCTTGCCGAGAAAGTTCAATTTTGACATCATCCCATACCACAAGATATGATTTAGATTTGAACCTTGACCATCCTTTAGCATCAATCATCATGCGACCATCCTTTGTACTTACGGTATATTGAGCAGGTTCATTCACACCAAGGCTACACATGGTAAGAGAAACTTGGCCGCTGTCGCCCCGATTGTTGAACGACTCCCTCGTTGCTCTAGGAATTCTCTTTTTGCAAACAAGAAGACATACCCAAAAAGTTAGATCAACGCAGTGAATCATGCGAAACAACATGGAAATAAAAAAGAACGAAACACTTGGGCGGCCAATGCTTACCAAGAAGGTGGACATGTCGGTTTTTGTAAGGACTTTGGTATATGAAGTGCAAACTGCAGCCCAGTCTGTTGCCGGTGCAACTGCTCGTTCGGTTGCCGCTGCACGGGCCGGAGTAGATGCAAGTACAAGTGTTGGTGCAGGTGTCGAAGCCGCCGCTGCTGCCGGAGATTGTGCTCCTTGTAGAGCTGGTGCCGGCGTCGGAGCAGGTGCCGGTGTCGATGCCCGATCCTCCGGTAGATCAGCCTGATCCGCTGACGCGGTCGGTGCCCAATCCTCAGCTGGATCAGACTGAGCTGCTGCCGCTGTCAGTGCTAGAGCAACTGCCGGTGCTCGATCCGTTGCTGAAGGTGGTACCGATGTGCGAGACAGCGGTGATCGTCTCTGGTCTGCTATGATCATCTTTCTAACTTGACTAGGCTTCGTGACCGCGATCCAGTTTTTTCTTCATTTCTTTTAAACGCGAGGACTAATTGTGGCATTTTTGCTAAACCAAACTGCAGCTCATCATAGGGATTCAGCTTGTACTCAGACAACAAACTGATCCAATTTTTTCCAGTAATATAAGTGATGGAAAGTGCCTTCGTTACTGACACGACATAAGAAGTGAAACCTGCAAAAATAGCCATCGTAGAGCAAACCAAACAGTTTATTCTGTGATGAATGTCACATGGCAAAACCTGCATCGTAAAATTGCAGGAAAAGAAAGAAAACATGACATTAAATCAATAAGATTTAGACAGTAAATCAATAAGATGTGACACGAGTGAATCCTTACCAGGAAATCACTATGTTGAAGTACTAAACAGAAGATTGATCGTCCAACTACGGGTGGCATGCAGGGGCCCCGCCTGCTCCCACAAGCAGGACAGTCCAAAGGTCGTGACAAATCGTATGGACTGAACATCCATGGGACTGGAAATCCTGGTGGGTGCGATAAACCCTGCAATGCATATAGATATTGGAGTGTAACCATAATTGATAAACCGTCCTCACAAAAAAGATGATCTGGATACTTCAAAATATACAGACTAAATTGAGTGGACAGACATTAACATAGACCGTTCTCAGGACTGGCCACACACCAAAAGCGGCAGTACTAATAAACAATACAGGGTTCACAAACACAAATCAAGTACTGAACAATAGTACTTACTACAGACAAGCAAAGTTGCACTAATTAAACTCTGCAGACTATTTCTTGCCACCGACCTACGGGATGAACCCCGCATAACTGACTAGGCCATGGACTTCGTGAGAGATGTCTACATGCACCATCACCATCTTTTCAACCTTGGAGAACCTAACAGAGTGGTCTTTCCACTCACAAACATGATCATGAAGACATGCCGCATCAGATTTGTTGGGAAGCTTTACGAGAACCACACCCTTCGTAATCGAAGGCATAGCCAGGAAATTGTTGTGGTCAAGTACAGCCTCGAGAACACGCCTGACAACAATGCTACAGGAAAACACTAGTTCAGGACACGTGGCGACAAGGACACAGCAGCTAGATAGTTTAGCAGTAGAACTCATCCTCAGGTCTTCCAGTTCACACGGCATGACTTTGAGAACTTCATCTCCGCCACGGACCTAGCTCTAATTCAAACAGAAACCATATTTTATTACTACCTCCGTTCAGAAATATAAGATGATTTTCGATATTATACTCCATATATGACTACATATACGCACAGAAATGAGTGAACAAAGACACTAGAACATGTCTTCAAAGGCATGAGAGTAGAGGGATTACTTGCAATGTCCATAACACAAGTTACTGAGGCAAATATACCCTCTTCAAAGGTAGCATTGATGTTCATAAAGTACTCCCTCCGTCCCAAAATTCTTGTCTTAGATTTGTCTAGATACGGATGTATCAAGTCACATTTTAGTATTAGATACATCCGTATCTAGACAAATCTAAGACAAGAAATTTGGGACAGAGGGAGTAGTTGAAAGTAATCTATAAGAAATCAGTGTCAACCTCTTGCATGTTTTGGTCAAAAGAGGAATTTAGAACCGTCATTTGGCACACAAAAATCACATGCAAGATCACCCAGAAAGTTGTACTACTAGTACTAGTACTGCGTGTTAGATGAAAAAACACGATCAAGATTGAGAAAAAGATCGTTAAGAAGAGATATTACCTGGACTTGCTTAATGAGGGATCCCGGAGAGGGGGGCTTGGACAGGGCGATGGCTTTGAGCTTGTGTGCGATAGTCTCGGCGGGGTGCTTGCGCTTCTTCGTACCATGAGCCTCGACGGTTTTGGCCAGAGCCATAGACATCACTTCGGCCGGTGCTCCAGCGTCCATCAAGAAACTGTCAAATAGAAATAAAAGAAAAGAAACCATAATCACAAACCCAAAAGAAGAAAAGAGAGGGAGTTATAGGACCAGTCTCTGGGTTGCAAGACCGGGCCTTGGCCAGAATCAACACCATTGATGCACTCACCTTTCCTTCTTTGGGAGAGAAGAACAATGACAGAAGCAGGTCGGGGTTTTCTTGAAGAAACGAGGAGCAAGATGAGGGAGAAGCAAGGGTTAGGTAGAGAGGAAGCTGAGAGAGAAGAGTGAAATGATGGTTGCTTCGTCTGTCCAACTTACTGCTGGAAAGGAGGGGGTTTTGTGATTTGACGGCTCATTGGGCATTACTGCGGCGCTTCGATCTGGGTAGTCTATCGTCGCTCTACTATGGAGTAATTTAGTGCATGGCTGGTGGACCCCGATGTTGGCTGTCCCACACGTCGGCGAAAGTGAGTAATTTAGTGCATGGCTGGAGGAGGATCCGCACGGTAGAGCGTGTCCACTATTTTTCTGAAGAAGAAAATGATTACAGCAAGCGTTTCCACTATTACGACGGAGGAGTGCGAAACACGGTAGCCACTTGAACATACACAGTGCTCCTACTACTAGGCATGTGCAGTGGTTCATACGTCAGTACTACATAATCTTGTTGCTAGTGTAGTAAGATATGATGACAACAAATGATGTTGTGCGCATGTCAACTATATGAACATTAATGTAGTAACAAAGTACCGCTTTCTCGACTGTCCGGTCGAGAATGAACGGTGAGATCAATGTTAACAGAACTAGGTCTACAACGCACGGAGAGTATGGTGCTACAGTACTCCACTAAACAAGAACAATATGAAGCACGAATAGTGTTAGGCAGGGTGTATGAAGGGTGCACTTGATGGGAGCAAAAGTTCCCTTCTCGACCCACTTTTGGGTGTTTGGTAGAGTGCATGAAGGGTGCATGAGTCCACACTAGTAGCTCAACACAAATACACGAAGAGGAAACAACTACTCCGTGTAGGTGTGTAAGTTATCTTATGTTGAGCACTGCGACCAAGGCGGAGAGGAAAACGAGAAAACTTAATGTCTTTTTGCTAATTAATAGCATTGCATGCAATGAAATAACCACTGCATGTCATGTTTATTAGTCTCAAGTCATTGAAAGCATGCACGGGCCACGTCTCTTATTGGTTGATATGTCACAAAACAAGAAACGGGGAGGGAGTTAATGTACCGTTCCTAAGTGTTTTGGGATTATTTAGTTTTTGTAAGGTGACTTACACACTATATTGAGATGAGAATGCAACCAAACACACCCACACGCTTTGTGCTACAGTGACTGATCTGCACCATCTGAGTTTGATCCAACGGTCATGTCGCGCCGAGACATGGACATGCCCATGCAGAGGGCGCCTAAACACCACCGAAGTCCCTCTGCTTCTCGAGGCGCACGACGTTGGTGATGCAGGGGGCGAAACGGCTGAAAGGCAATGTAATCTACGGGAAGGCGGAGGGAGCCAGCCGAGGAACGGGGAATCTTTTGGTTTTCACCATGGTAAAACACCAGTCGACAACTTCTCACATCAGGGAGCAGTGGGTTTTACAGGCGGAGTCATCATGACTAATTGCTGCCACGCCTGCTCCCGTCAATCAAAAAAATTAAAAATCCTGCCGCGCCTGCTCCTGTCAATCAAAAAATTAAAAATCCTGCCGCACTCAAACACCAGAGCAACGCCGCGGTGGATGTTTAAATTTACCTGCCGGCAAGTAGATAAAAAAGGGATGAAAAAACAAATGTGGCGGCGGCCTAGCTAATCGGTCGAACTAGCCCAACTAGCTAGCCACCGTGCTTCACTGATGTACTCGGCGGGAAAAGTGGTCTTTCATGATGTGAGAACTCATGAATTTACTTGCTTCGGCGAAACCGCGTGGTAGGGTGTGCCATGTCTCAGCACGGAGGAAAAATGTGCGTGTAAAAATTTACTGTATTAGACGTAGTACCTATGGTTCGACCTCGGGACCCAGCTAGTCGGTCAAAATCACCCCACTAGGCACACAACTTCATCATGCTAACATGGCACGGAGGATAGGTGTGGTTAGCTCCGTCTCAACCAGGTACAACGTCTCTTGTTCTAGGCGATTCTTCTATTTTCCAAGCTTTTTTTAGTTGTAATAACACCACGGCAATCTAGCGCCGCTCTTCGTGTGTGCCCGTGCAAAGGTTAGACTATGGGGAGAAGAGAGAGATCGCAGACCTGGGACCCACCAGTAAGTGAGTCAACGGTCATGCACGTGTAGACGAGGCACTCCCTCTACTCTACTCAACGTAATAATGTATAAAATGAAGTTATGGGACAAAGCCAACAACCGTTGTTGTTTCAGGCTATCGACTTACGCTTTGTAGTCCAGGTTGCCAGTTTGAATCTCGTCTTTCATATTTGTTAGTTTTAGGTCCAAATTTGATTAATGACAAGTGGGACCCCCGTGTGTTGTTCCGATATTTCAGTGTAGGATGGTTTATTTGAACAAACACTTTGCACGGTTAGACAAGTAACAGCACAAGTTACATGTATTTTGCAAGTTTACGAACAAAAATGACAGCGGCATAGAATATCACATCCACCCCGCAGCTTAGATGCTATGGTGATACGAGTTTTTACACCGTTGGAAGTGAGATCCAATGGCTTGGGAGTAGTCTTTGTAATTATGCGCAATTTCCAAACTCTCCAAAGGTTTTATTGCAAATAAAACATTCAGGCCTCATGTGTGCCGCTGCATCTTGGATCCAACGGCTCCCCGTTGCTCATATTAGGTGCTCCACGTAACTTAATTACCCGCTACGGTGATATGAGCATCTAGGTCATATGATCAGTGATCAGATGGCGCATGCGTACTACTTGTACTTTCTGCGCAATTCCCAAACTCTCTCAGCCGTATATTGCAAAAACATTCAAACCTCCTACTGTGGGCTGTTAGATCTCCGTGAACTCATATCACCATAGAATCTATGGTGCGGGAGCACCTCATATTCTCCCGTGCGAGAAAACATAAGGTGCTCTCGCAGCTTGGATGCTACGGTGATACGAGCTTTGAGGTCGTTTGATCTGAGATCCAATGGCATCTGAGCAGTCATTGTGCTTGTAAGCAGTGGCCGAACTCTTTGGGGGCTTTTCTGCAAAAAACCATTCGAACCACCGAGGAGGCGTTGGGTCACAAATTCAACGGCTCCGAAGAGCTTGTATCACCAAAGCATCTAAGGTGTGGTAGTACATGATATTCTTACATACAGGAGAATATGATGTCCTCCTTCATCTTAGATGCTACGGTGATACGAGCTTCGAGGTCGTTGGATATGGGATCCAAGGGCATCTGAGTAGTTTTTGTACAAATTGTGTGCAATTCTCAAACTCATCAAGGTTTCATGTAAAAATATTAAGACATCATGTGAGCTGCTATATCTCAGATCTACAAGCTCCAAGCAACTCGTATTGGCATATAGCATCTAAGGTATGGGGGCACATGATATTCTCCCGGGGAGGAGGGGTGGGGGTGCACAACCAATCGGTGGTTGGGAGGGTGGGGACAAATATAATCTAAACAACCCTAAACAGAGCTTCACAATTTTATCTAAGGTCGAGGGGGTGACCCCCGACAATCATAGCTCCGCCTAATTAAACACAACATTTGCATGTACTATAGTACTAGACTTAATATTCATGTTTCAGTTTCATGTTCGTTTTAAATATTGAATTGAGGACCATGCATGTCTTACATTTTACTCCCTTCGTTCCTAAATATTAGTCTTTTTAGAGATTTCAAGTGGACTGGCACATACGGATGTTTATAGACATATTTTAGAGTGTAGATTCACTCATTTTGCTCCGTATGTAGTCGCTTATTGAAATCTCTAAAAGACTAATATTTAGGAACAGAAGGAGTATTTTTGAATTCGTGTCATACATGCATGGTTTGGAAAAATAGATGCACTATACTTATTGGATTGTTGTTGTGTTCGTGTGTGGGTCTGTGTGTGTGTGTGTGTGCTCATATACTTGATACATACAAAGTTTTCTCACCTCCATATTGTTCATCTTTTAAATTTGAATTTGCATTAAAAAACTTAGCAGGGATACCATGAAATGTGAAATCCACGTTGAGATCACTATATCACAAACTCAATCTAATTCAACAACTCGTCATAAATCAACTACCACGTTGAGATTAGTATTTGCTAGGAAAATACGGGCATTGTAATACACATAGATTCGTTCTGCAACTTAGAAGGTTCCTTTCGTATTCTTGAATGGTAGGACCCAACGGCGTACCAGCCAGACCTTGGCTCGTGTTGATCCTAAAAAAAACCGGGCTCGTGTCCTTCTGGTCGTGTGCATGGTACGCACATTAGGCAACCCCAACCAGTCGAGCCTCCGCGTTTCGAGTCGAAATATCTGGCAGCCAGAATTCCAGCCCTAGGAAATTCCCCTCATGTCCCCGGTCCATAATGACTACCGATGAACAACGAAGGGATGATTTAGTAACTAGACAACGTTGTGTTCAAAAAAAAGTAACTAGACAACGTTACCTACCGTGCCGAGCACGGTGCAATTCCCTCGGTCGCCGCTCACCAAGGTCACCCGTCAACTGCATTGCCTAGTACTACTACTACACCAGGATGAGCACAGAATTGAGCCCGTTTGTTCGTGCCTAGTACTTGAGTTAATATATCAGGCAACGCACTGGTACGGAGGGATTATCCTTTTGCTCTGCATATATAACTTGTCTGAAGTCTAACTAAGCAAAATGTTTCACCAAATCCTTTCTTAAGAAATACAACAGGACATATGTATGGATTGAAAATTTATTGCATGATGCAGGTTATGATATTGTTTCGAATCCTGGATCTTAAATTTCAAAAAATCCAAAAGTGACCATAAATTCTTGAAACTGAGCATGGTCACGTGATAATATTACTTCGTAATTTTTTTCTTCAATTTGAGACAAGCTGCTTATGACAAGTTGCACAAATGAAGAGCCAAGGTATTTTGGAACAAAGACTTGTCACTTTAAGGCGAATGCTTTCACTATTGAAACCGTGGGCGTTTACGTGCCGCCACGAGTCCCGCTTCTAATCGGCAGGTGCCGTCCGAGCAAGCGTGTGAGTGGACGGGAGGCGTGCGAGCAGACCGCTGCGCCGGCTGACAGGGAGGCATGCGAGCAGACCGCTGTGCAGGCTCACTGAGAGGCGAGCCCTTTGACAAGGCTCCGCCGCCCACCTTCGTCCCAACTGCTCCCACATTTAATGTCGCCGGCGCCGCAGTTTAAAATCAACCCCGCACTACCCGGTATCGCTACAATCTTCTCTCTTCCTCTCCGATTCTTCTGTCGTCTACCTCCAACCAGCCTGACCTAAACGTACGCCATGCCGCATCATGATGGTCTGCCCTTAGTCTTCCAGTTTCCCGAGGAAGACACCCAGCCGGAGTCTCAAGAACATAAGGCGCTTTGGGACGAGGTTGAACTGGCCTTGCGGGAAGATACTGCACCTGTCCCCGTTCCCGTTCCGGCTACCGTCACCCCGACTACGCCAGCGCCCATCCCTGTGGCATTGATGGGCTGGGAGCCGCACATTATCGCCGAGCTTGATGCCACGGGGTTCCACGAGGTCCCCGCCGACTTTCACGCGCCCGTGCCAGTGCCCGTGCACCTGCCAGCGCATGCGCCTGCGCGTGCACTGACATGCATGCCCGTGCACACGAATGTCTCCGTTGCGCCGTTGACAGCGCCTATCCCAGCGCGGGTGCCAGTGCCCCCCTTAGCGGCATGGATGGCCGCCGTCGACTGCTTCCTTGCACCAACGCTAGTCGCCTCCTCCCGTCAGTTGACTCGCTCATGGAGACCGAAGTCCAGAACATTGTGGCCTTCCTTGAAGCTAGGGCCAACGTCCAGGAGTACGCCAACAACGGCGCAAGACGCCGCTGTTGCCGTCGGTCAGTGGCCCGATGACACATAGAGCATGGCAGAGGAGCCGCTTCCCACCGCAAGACGCCCCCGTCGCCGCCGCGTAATCTAAATTTGCCATGAAAAATGTTCGGATTGCCATGCTTAAAATCCGAATGTTTATCATTTCCGTTTATTTTAGATCGGTCGTCATATAATTTAAAGTTGGAGTCAGACTGAATGAAATCTATGGTTTGATCGATTGGATGTTCTGCTAGACCCGTATCAAATTAAATATAAAACGTCATCAAGCCACATGTATTCCTTGTCATCCAACGACCTAGACTGCTTCAATGTCGAGCGCTCAACACGTTTAGCGTGCAGTTAATTTCATGCCAAAAATAGTGCTAATCACATAATAACACGCAAATAATATCCAACTTAATATCCGCATGCACTTAATATACTTCCAAATTAACGTGCATTGCACGTACACACTGACTAGTGCTGCTAGCACGTGAAACTGGTGCCGTAACTTATGAATGCATCCAGATATGGTCAATGGCAACATCACCCGCGAGTTCTTCGTGTTTGCTCGTGCGTCTAAATGCAGAAGGGGAGGGGAGAGAGAGAGAGCACACATGGAACCCACCAGTAAGTGAAGGAGAATAGTACTAAAAATAATATTACATGTTATCAATTAAATAGGCTGTGGTAATATAAAAAACATTATGTGAACAAAGGGAGGTACAACAAACATTGTTGTTCTACGTATGTTGCCTATTGACGTGCGGCTTGAAGGCCCTGGTCGCATGTTCGATCCTCGTCCTTTATTTTTTAATTTGTATATGGGTCCAAATTTGTTTCATGACATGTGGGCCCCTTGGTGTGTAGTTTGTAGCACTTTAATTTGTGGGTCCAAATTTGCTCCATTCCAAGTGGACTATCGGTGTGTAGTTTCGCAATAATACCATGGTGCGACGTTGAAGGCGAGAAAGGACGTGCGAGAGAGCGATGACTGAGCCAGAGGGAAATCAACTAGGGGAGTTGCGGGGGTTGCAACGGTGTTTCGAGTAGTTGTGGGCCGAATGCTACAAAAATATAATCTAAACTAACCGGAATAAATGCCTACACAAATTAATCCAAGGTTGGAGTGCCCCTCGCAATGTAAATAGCTCCGGCTTTGCGAGGGATGGAGAGGTAGCTTCAATGTGTGGAAGATACGACGTGAGAAAGCGAGGTCAATCGAGAGACATATAGATAGAGAGACAAAGTGAGTGTGGTCCAACATTCATGGAACAAATATATATGCTCTGGAGAGATATTGTCCGATTGAGCTTTTGGCAAGGGTGAGGGCTGTAAGATAGAGCTTGAGAGATGATCCAGTCACAAACGTGTAGATATATTTTGTGCGTGGGAGGAAGCAAGGTCGATCGATCACATAGGGTCGTCGTGTGATCGAAAGAGTGAGACGGGTTGGAGAGAGTGACCTAGATAGACAATGTGCGTGAGAGAGTATACAATGTGAATAAGTTGAAAAACATGGTGATATATCGTTTTTGTCCGAGAAAGAGCGCGAGGTCAATCGAGACATACAAAGAGAGAGGGAGAGAGAGAGCGTGGCCCACCACGAGGTCGAAAGAGTGGGGGCGGCTTCGATTGACTGACCTAGATAGACAATCTGTGTGAGATAGTATAGAGTGTGTCGATCGAGGCCCGAACAGGGAGATATATCATTTGTGGGTGAAAGAAAACGAGGTTCAACGAGACTCAGATAAAGAGAGCGAGATTGAGCGAGTGTGGCCCACCGTGCGGAAGAAAGAGTGAGACAGTCTCGAGGGAGTGACCTAGATAGACAATGTGTGTGCGTGCGCACGAGAGGTTGGGGGCTAGATAGGCTATGCATGTATTTAGCACGAGAGGGTGAGAGGGAGAGGGAGAGAGAGAGCTCGGCATGGGGTGCAATGGCGGGTCTGTGAGGTAAATACATTTCATAACAAAGTGGAAAAAGGGGGTTGTGTAGTTGAGAGAGTTAGAGATTGAAACATGGAGAGAAAGAAGGGATGTGTGTTGGAAACCGATAGCTTCCGAAGGTGGTTAGGAGAGGAAGATTGACAGATACAGGAAGTATGTAGCGTGTGTGCGGGGGGAGGGGGGCTAAAAACATAATTTGAATGTAGATAGTACGAGACTTAATATCGATGTTTCAATTCGGTGTACATTGTAAGATTTGAACTGAGGACCATGCATATGGGTAATTATTTCGAATTCGTGCCATACTAGGTTTCGAAAAGTTGACATTGACTCGATTTTTTGTGCTATTTTGTAGGTCTTATGGTTGAATCCATCCAAAAGTTTTCTCACTACCATATTGTTCATCATATACATATGAATTTGTATTAAAAAAGTAGCATGGATACAGTGAAATGCGAAATCCACGTTAGAATTGGAGATCGCTATGTGACACACACTCTAATTCAAATAACTAATTATGTGACACACACTCTAATCCACGTTAGCGTGGATACCATTTCGATTTTTTTCAAATAACTCCTCATTAATTAATTTATAGTATCTCGTTTCCAATGACTAATTATTGCAAGGAAAACACGGGCATGGTAATACATACAGATTCGTTTGCAAATGAAAGAAGATTCGTTTGCATTCTCAAATGTAGGCGCAAAAAAAGGACGACGACAAAATAAGTTTGCGCTTCCACGTTTCGGATTGAAATATCTGGCGGCCCCAATTCTAGCCCCGCACAATCTCCCTTCTCCACCATCCCCTTCCGCGCGCAGATTGCTCAAATCCCTAATTCGCCGCCAACCCAAGCAAAGTTCGAATCGCCCCTCGTCTCGTCTCTTTCCCCACCTCTGTGCCGGACGACGACGACGAAGACGACAGTTGCGCTTCACCACCTCACCGGAGGTCCTCATCTACGCCCTCGTCCACTGCACTGGGTGGTCCACTGACAACATCGGCCGCCGCAACTAACGTGCCTCACAGACACCGACTTCCACCGCATCACGTGCGCTTCACCGACGCCGTCTCCCAGCTCACCGGGGCTACTTCACCGAGCACATCGTCGCACCTCCGCCCCCCGAGGCCGCTGGGGCTTCACCAACGGTCTCGTGCACCGCATCGTAGCGCTCCGCTGCCACTCAAGATCTGCATCCGTGCGTGGCCAGCCAATGCCAGCGCATCACCCTCAACGGCTCTGAAGTGACCCGTGTTGGGGAACGTAGCAGAAATTCAAAATTTTCTACGCATCACCAAGATCAATCTATGGAGTAATCTAGCAATGAGGGGAAGGGGAGTGCATCTACATACCCTTGTAAATCGCGATGCGGAAGCGTTGCAAGAAAACGGATGAAGGAGTCGTACTCGTAGCGATTCAGATCGCGGTTGATTCCGATCTAAGCGCCAAACCACGGCGCCTCCGCGTTCAACACACGTGCAGCCCGGTGACGTCTCCGACGCCTTGATCCAGCAAGGAGAGAGGGAGAGGTTGGGGAAGACTCCGTCCAGCAGCAGCACAACGGCATGGTGGTGATGGAGGAGCGTGGCAATCCTGCAGGGCTTCGCCAAGCACCGCGGGAGAGGAGGAGGAGGGAGAGGGGTAGGGCTGCGCCAAGAGAGAGGAAGTCTCATGTTCATGGCAGCCCCAAAACCACCACTATATATAGGGGAGGGGGAGGGGCTGCGCCCCCATCTAGGGTTCCCCCCCAAGGGGTGCGGCCAGCCCTAGATGGGACTTGGGGGGTGGCCAAGGGGGGAGAGAGGGGGGCGCACCACTAGGTGGGCCTTAGGCCCATCTGAGCCTAGGGTTTCCCCCCTTCCCCCTTCCCTGCGCCTTGGGCCCCTTGTGGGAGGCGCACCAGCCCACCTAGGGGCTGGTACCTTCCCACACTTGGCCCACGCAGCCCTCTGGGGCCGGTGGCCCCACCTGGTGGACCCCCGGGACCCTCCCGGTGGTCCCGGTACGTTACCGATAGCACCCGAAACTTTTCTGGTGACCAAAACAGGACTTCCCATATATAAATCTTTACCACCGTACCATTCCGGAACTCCTCGTGACGTCCGGGATCTCATCTGGGACTCCGAACAACATTCGCTAACCACGTATATCTAATCCCTATAACCCTAGCGTCATCGAACCTTAAGTATGTAGACCCTACGGGTTCGGGAACCATGCAGACGTGACCGAGACGTTCTCCGGTCAATAACCAATAGCGGATCTGGATACCCATGTTGGCTCCCACATGTTCCACGATGATCTCATCGGATGAACCACGATGTTGGGGATTCAATCAATCCCGTATACAATTCCGTTTGTCTACCGGTATGTTACTTGCCCGAGATTCGATCGTCGGTATCCCGATACCTTGTTCAATCTCGTTACTGGCAAGTCTCTTTGCTCATTCCGTAACACATCATCCCGTGATCAACTCCTTGGTCACATTGTGCACATTCTCATGGTCTAAGGAAATGATACTTGACATTAGAAAAGCTCTTAGCAAACGAACTACACGATCTTGTGCTAGGCTTAGGATTGGGTCTTGTCCATCACATCATTCTCCTAATGATGTGATCCCGTTATGAACGTCATCCAATGTCCATGGTCAGGAAACCGTAACCATCTATTGATCAACGAGCTAGTCAACTAGAGGCTTACTAGGGACATGGTGTTGTCTATGTATCCACACATGTATCTGAGTTTCCTATCAATACAATTCTAGCATGGATAATAAATGATTATCATGAACAAGGAAATATATAATAACCAATTTATTATTGCCTCTAGGGCATATTTCCAACAGTCTCCCACTTGCACTAGAGTCAATAATCTAGTTCACATCACCATGTTATTAACACTCACAGGTCACATCACCATGTGACCAACATCCAAAGAGTTTACTAGAGTCAACAATCTAGTTCACATCACTATGTGAATAACACTCAATGAGTTCTGGTTTGATCATGTTATGCTTGTGAGAGAGGTTATTAGTCAACGGGTCTGAACCTTTCAGATCCGTGTGTGCTTTACGAATATCTATGTCATCTTGTGGATGCTACCACGCGCTACTTGGAGCCATTTCAAATAACTGCTCTACTATACGAATCCGGTTTATTACTCAGAGTCATCCGGATTAGTGTCAAAGTCCGCATCGACGTAACCCTTTACGACGAACTCCTTTTCACCTCCATAATCGAGAAAATTCCTTAGTCCACTAGATACTAAGGGTAAGTTTGACCGCTGTCATGTGATCCATTCCCGGATCACTATTGTACCCCTTGACCAACTCATGGCAAGGCACACTTCATGTGCGGTACACAACATAGCATACTGTAGAGCCTACGTTTAAAGCATAGGGGACGACCTTCGTTCTTTCTCTCTCTTCGCTGTGGTCAGGTCTTGAGTCTTACTCAATACTCACACCTTGTAACACAGCCAAGAACTCCTTCTTTGCTGATCTATTTTGAACTCTTTCAAAATCATGTCAAGGTGTGCGTTCTTTGAAAGTATCATCAGGCGTCTTGATCTATCTCTATAGATCTTGATGCCCAATATGTAAGCAGCTTTATCCAGGTCTTCCTTTGAAAAACTCCTTTCAAACAACCCTTTATGCTTTCCAGAAATTTTACATCATTTCGGATCAACAATATGTCATTCACATATACTTATCAGAAATGTTGTAGCGCTCCCACTCACTTTATTGTAAATACAAGTTTCTAACAAACTTTGTAACCCAAAAACTTTGATCACTCCGTCAAAGCGTATATTGTGACTCCGAGATGCTTGCTCTAGTCCATGGAAGGATCGCTGGAGCTAGCATACCTTTTAGCATCCTTAGGATCGACAAAACCTTTCTGATTGTATCACATACAACCTTTCCTTACGAAAACTGGTAAGGAAACTTGTTTTGACATCCATCTGCCAGAGTTCATAAATGCAGCTAATGCTAACATGATTCCGACAGACTTAAGCATCGCTACGGATGAGAAAATCTCATCGTAGTCAACTCCTTGAACTTGTGAAAATACTTTGCCACAAGTCGAGCTTCATAGACGGTAACATTACCATCCACGTCCGTCTTCTTCTTAAAGATCCATTTATCTCAATGGCTTGCCGATCATAGGGCAAGTTCACCAAAGTCCATGCTTTCTTCTGATACATGGATCCTATCTCGGATTTCATGGCTTCTAACCATTTGTGGGAATATGGGCCCACCATCGCTTCTCCATAGCTCGTAGGTTCATTGTTGTCTAGCAACATGACTTCCAAGACAGGATCAGGCATTACTCTGAAGTAGTACGCATCCTCGTCGTCCTACGAGGTTTGGTAGTGACTTGATCCGAAGTTTCATGATCACTATCATAAGCTTCCACTTCAATTGGTGTAGGTGAAGGAAATATGCCCTAGAGGCAATAATAAAGTATTATATATTTCCTTATATCATGATAAATGTTTATTATTCATAATAGAATTGTATTAACCGGAAACATAATACATGTGTGAATACATAGACAAACAGAGTGTCACTAGTATGCCTCTGCTAGACTAGCTTGTTAATCAAAGATGGTTATGTTTCCTAGCCATAGACATGAGTTGTCATTTGATTAACGGGATCACCTCATTAGGAGAATGACCTGATTGACATGACCCATTACGTTAGCTTAGCACCCGATCGTTTAGTATGTTGCTATTGCTTTCTTCATGACTTATACATGTTCCTATGACTATGAGATTATGCAACTCCCATTTACCGGAGGAACACTTTGTGTGCTACCAAACGTCACAACGTAACAGGGTGATTATAAAGGTGCTCTACAGGTGTCTCCAAAGGTACTTGTTGGGTTGGCGTATATCGAGATTAGGATTTGTCACTCCGATTGTCGGAGAGGTATCTCTGGGCCCACTCGGTAATGCACATCACTATAAGCCTTGCAAGCATTGTGACTAATGAGTTAGTTGCGGGATGATGTATTACGGAACGAGTAAAGAGACTTGCCGGTAACGAGATTGAACTAGGTATCAAGATACCGACGATCGAATCTCGGGCAAGTAACATACCGATGACAAAGGGAACAACGTATGTTGTTATGCGGTCTGACCGATAAAGATCTTCGTAGAATATGTGGGAGCCAATATGGGCATCCAGGTCCCGCTATTGGTTATTGACCGGAGAGGTGTCTCGGTCATGTCTACATAGTTCTCGAACCCAAAGGGTCCGCACGCTTAAAGTTACGATGACAATTTTATTATGAGTTTATATGTTTTGATGTACCGAAGGTTGTTCGGAGTCCCGGATGTGATCACGGACATGACGAGGAGTCTCGAAATGGTCGAGACGTAAAGATTGATATATTGGACGACTATATTCGGACACCGGAAGTGTTCCGGAGAAGTTTCGGATTAAACCGGAGTGCCGGAGGGTTACCGGAACCCCCCCGGGGAAGTATTGGGCCTTAGTGGGCCTTGAGGGGAGAGAGAGGGCAGCAGCCAGGAGGTGGTGCGCCCCCTCCCAGGAGGAGTCCTAGTTGGACTAGGAGAGGGGGGCGCAGCCCCCTCTCCCTCTCCCTCTCCCTCTCTTTCCTTCCCCCCTTCTTTTCCTAGTAGGACTAGGAAAGGGGAGTCCTACTCCTACTAGGAGGAGGACTCCCCCCCTCTCCTTGGCGCGCCCATAGGCAGCCGGCCTCCCCCTTGCTCCTTTATATACGGGGGCAGGGGGCACCTCTAGACACACTTGATATACGATATTTTAGCCGTGTGCGGTGATTAGGCGAAGCCCTGCGTCGGTGGAACATCATCATCGTCACCACGCCGTCGTGCTGACGAAACTCTCCCTCAACACTTGGCTGGATCGGAGTTCGAGGGACGTCATTGAGCTGAAAGTGTGTAGAACTTGGAGGTGCCGTACGTTCGGTACTTGATCGGTCGGATCGTGAAGACGTACGACTACATCAACCGCGTTGTGATAACGCTTCCGCTGTCGGTCTACGAGGGTACGTGGACAACACTCTCCCCCTCGTTGCTATGCATCACCATGATCTTGCGTATGCGTAGGAATTTTTTTGAAATTTCTACGTTCCCCAACAGTGGCATCCGAGCCTGGTTTTATGCGTTGATGCTATGCACGAGTAGAACACAAGTGAGTTGTGGGTGATATAAGTCATACTGCTTACCAGCATGTCATACTTTGGTTCAGCGGTATTGTGAGATGAAGCGGCCCGGACCGACATTACGCGTACGCTTACGCGAGACTGGTTTCACCGTTCGGAGCACTCGTTGCTTAAAGGTGACTGGCGGGTGTCTGTCTCTCTCACTTTAGTTGAACCGAGTGTGGCTACGCCCGGTCCTTGCGAAGGTTAAAACAGCACCAACTTGACAAACTATCGTTGTGGTTTTGATGCGTAGGTAAGAACGGTTCTTGCTAAGCCCGTAGCAGCCACGTAAAACTTGCAACGACAAAGTAGAGGACGTCTAACTTGTTTTTGCAGGGCATGTTGTGATGTGATATGGTCAAGACATGATGTGATATAATTTGTTGTATGAGATGATCATGTTTTGTAACCGAGTTATCGGCAACTGGCAGGAGCCATATGGTTGTCGCTTTATTGTATGAGATGCAATCGCCATGTAATAGTTTTACTTTATCACTAAGCGGTAGCGATAGTCATAAAAGCAATAAGTTGGCGAGACGACAACGATGCTACGATGGAGATCAAGGTGTCGCGCTGGTGACGATGGTGATCATGACGGTGCTTCGGAGATGGAGATCACAAGCACGGTGCTTCGGAGATGGAGATC
This sequence comes from Triticum aestivum, assembly GCF_018294505.1. NCBI lineage: Eukaryota > Viridiplantae > Streptophyta > Magnoliopsida > Poales > Poaceae > Triticum > Triticum aestivum. The sequence continues at coordinate 205,671,781 of NC_057802.1, read as the reverse complement.
ACAAGCACAAGATGATGATGGCCATATCATATCACTTATATTGATTGCATGTGATGTTAATCCTTTATGCATCTTATCTTGGTTTGTTTGACGGTAGCATTATAAGATGATCTCTCACTAAAATTTCAAGATAAAAGTGTTCTCCCTGAGTATGCACCGTTGCAAAAGTTCTTCGTGCTGAGACACCACGTGTTAATCGGGTGTGATAGGCTCTACGTTCAAATACAACGGGTGCAAAACAGTTGCACACGCGGAATACTCAGGTTAAACTTGACGAGCCTAGCATATGTACAGATATGGCCTCGGAACACAGAGACCGAAAGGTCGAGCGTGAATCATATAGTAGATATGATCAACATAGTGGTGTTCACCATTGAAACTACTCCATCTCACGTGTTAATCGAACATGGTTTAGTTGCTTTGGATCACGCAATCACTTAGATGATTAGAGAGATCTCTATCTAAGTGGGAGTTCTTAAGTAATATGATTAATTGAACTTAAAGTTATCATGAACTTAGTACCTGATAGTATCTTGCTTGTCTATGTTAATTGTAGATATATGGCCCGTGCTGTTGTTCCGTTGAATTTTAATGCGTTCCTTGAGAAAGCTAAGTTGAAAGATGATGGTAGCAATTACACGGACTGGGTCCGTAACTTGAGGATTATCCTCATTGCTGCACAGAAGAATTACGTCCTGGAAGCACCGCTAGGTGCCAGGCCTCGTGCAAGAGCTACGCCAGAAGTTATGAACGTCTGGCAAAGCAAAGCTGATGACTACTCAATAGTTCAGTGTGCCATGCTTTATGGCTTAGAACCGGGACTTCAACGACGTTTTGAACGTCATGGAGCATATGAGATGTTCCAGGAGTTGAAGTTAATATTTCAAGCAAATGCCCGGATTGAGAGATATGAAGTCTCCAATAAGTTCTATAGCTGCAAGATGGAAGAGAATAGTTCTGTCAGTGAGCATATACTCAGAATGTCTGGGTATAATAATCACTTGATTCAACTAGGAGTTCAACTTCCGGATGATTGCGTCATTGACAGAATTCTTCAATCACTGCCACCAAGCTACAAGAGCTTCGTGATGAACTATAACATGCAAGGGATGGATAAGACGATTCCCGAGCTCTTCGCAATGCTAAAGGCAGTGGAGGTAGAAATCAAAAAGGAGCATCAAGTGTTGATGGTCAGTAAAACCACTAGTTTCAAGAAAAAGGGCAAAGGGAAGAAGAAAGGGAACTTCAAGAAGAACAGCAAGCAAGTTGTTGTTCAGGAGAAGAAATCCAAGTCTGGACCTAAGCCTGAAACTGAGTGCATCTACTATAAGCAGACTGGCCACTCGAAGCGGAACTGCCCCAAGTATTTGGCGGATAAGAAGGATGGCAAGGCTAACAAAGGTATATGTGATATACATGTTATTGATGTGTACCTTACTAATACTCGCAGTAGCACCTGGGTATTTGATACTGGTTCTGTTGCTAATATTTGCAACTCGAAACAGGGGCTACGGATTAAGCGAAGTTTGGCTAAGGACGAGGTGACGATGCGCGTGGGAAATGGTTCCAAAGTCGATGTGATCGCCGTCGGCACGCTACCTCTACATCTACCTTCGGGATTAGTTTTAGACCAAAATAATTGTTATTTGGTGCCAGCGTTGAGCATGAACATTATATCTGGATCTTGTTTAATGCGAGACGGTTATTCATTTAAATCAAAGAATAATGGTTGTTCTATTTATATGAATAATATCTTTTATGGTCATGCACCCTTGAAGAGTGGTCTATTTTTAATGAATCTCGATAGTAGTGATACACATATTCATAATGTTGAAGCCAAAAGATGCAGAGTTAATAATGACAGTGCAACTTATTTGTGGCACTGCCGTTTGGGTCATATCGGTGTAAAGCGCATGAAGAAACTCCATACTGATGGAATTTTGGAATCACTTGATTTTGAATCACTTGGTACTTGCGAACCGTGCCTTATGGGCAAGATGATCAAAACACCGTTCTCCGGAACTATGGAGAGAGCAACAGATTTGTTGGAAATCATACATACAGATGTATGTGGTCCAATGAATATTGAAGCTCGTGGCGGATATCGTTATTTTCTCACCTTCACAGATGATTTGAGCAGATATGGGTATATCTACTTAATGAAACATAAGTCTGAAACATTTGAAAAGTTCAAAGAATTTCAGAGTGAAGTTGAAAATCATCATAACAAGAAAATAAAATTCCTACGATCTGATCGTGGAGGAGAATATTTGAGTTACGAGTTTGGTCTACATTTGAAACAATGCGGAATAGTTTCGCAACTCACGCCACCCGGAACACCACAGCGTAATGGTGTGTCTGAACGTCGTAATCGTACTTTATTAGATATGGTGCGAACTATGATGTCTCATACTAATTTACCGCTATCGTTTTGGGGTTATGCTTTAGAGACAACTGCATTCACTCTAAATAGGACACCATCGAAATCCATTGAGACGACGCCTTTTGAACTATGGTTTGGCAAGAAACCAAAGTTGTCGTATCTTAAAGTTTGGGGTTGCGATGCTTATGTGAAGAAACTTCAACCTGATGAGCTCGAGCCTAAATCGGAGAAATGTGTCTTCATAGGATACCCAAAGGAGACCGTTGGGTACACCTTCTATCACAGATCCGAAGGCAAGATATTTGTTGCTAGAAATGGATCCTTTCTAGAGAAGGAGTTTCTCTCGAAAGATGTGACTGGGAGGAAAGTAGAACTTGATGAGGTAACTGTACCTGCTCCCTTATTGGAAAGTAGATCATCGCAGAAATCAGTTTCTGCGACACCTACACCAAGTAGTGAGGAAGTTAATGATAATGATCATGAAACTTCAGATCAAGTTATTACTGAACTTTGTAGGTCAACTAGATCAAGATCCGCACCAGAGTGGTACGGTAATCCTGTTCTGGAGGTCATGTTACTAGACCATGGCGAACCTATGAACTATGAAGAAGCGATGGTGAGCCCAGATTCCGCAAAATGGCTTGAAGCCATGAAATCCGAGATGGGATCCATGTATGAGAACAAAGTATGGACTTTGGTTGACTTGCCCGATGGTCGGCAAACCATTGAAAATAAATGGATCTTCAAGAAGAAGACTGACGCTGATGGTAATGTTACTGTCTATAAAGCTCGACTTGTTGCGAAAGGTTTTCGACAAGTTCAAGAAATTGACTACGATGAGACCTTCTCACCCGTAGCGATGCTTAAGTCTGTCCGAATCATGTTAGCAATTGCCGCATTTTATGATTATGAAATTTGGAAAATGGATGTCAAAACTGCGTTCCTGAATGGATTTCTAGAACAAGAGTTGTATATGATGCAACCGGAAGGTTTTGTCGATCCAAAGGGAACTAACAAAGTGTGCAAGCTCCAGCGATCCATTTATGGACTGGTGCAAGCCTCTCGGAGTTGGAATAAACGCTTTGATAGTGTGATCAAAGCATTTGGTTTTATACAGACTTTTGGAGAAGCCTGTATTTACAAGAAAGTAAGTGGGAGCTCGATAGCATTTCTGATATTATATGTGGATGACATATTACTGATTGGAAATGATATAGAATTTCTGGATAGCATAAAGGGATACTTGAATAAGAGTTTTTCAATGAAAGACCTCGGTGAAGCTGCATATATATTAGGCATTAAGATCTATAGAGATAGATCAAGACGCTTAATTGGACTTTCACAAAGCACATACCTTGACAAAGTTTTGAAGAAGTTCAAAATGGATCAAGCAAAGAAAGGGTTCTTGCCTATACTACAAGGTGTGAGATTGAGTAAGACTCAATGCCCGAGCACTGCAGAAGATAGAGAGAAAATGAAAGATGTTCCCTATGCTTCAGCCATAGGCTCTATCATGTATGCAATGCTATGTACCAGACCTGATGTGTCCCTAGCTATAAGTTTAGCAGGGAGGTACCAAAGTAATCCAGGAGTGGATCACTGGACAGCGGTCAAGAACATCCTGAAATACCTGAAAAGGACTAAGGATATGTTTCTCGTATATGGAGGTGACAAAGAGCTCATCGTAAGGGGTTACGTTGATGCAAGCTTTGACACTGATCCGGACGATTCGAAATCGCAAACCGGATACGTATTTACATTGAACGGTGGAGCTGTCAGTTGGTGCAGTTCCAAGCAAAGTGTCGTGGCGGGATCTACGTGTGAAGCGGAATACATAGCTGCTTCGGAAGCAGCGAATGAAGGAGTCTGGATGAAGGAGTTCATATCCGATCTAGGTGTCATACCTAGTACATCGGGACCAATGAAAATCTTTTGTGATAATACTGGTGCAATTGCCTTAGCAAAGGAATCCAGATTTCACAAGAGAACCAAGCACATCAGAAGACGCTTCAATTCCATCCGGGATTTAGTCCAGGTGGGAGACATAGAAATTTGCAAGATACATACAGATCTGAATGTAGCAGATCCGTTGACTAAGCTTCTTCCACGAGCAAAACATGATCAGCACCAAGACTCCATGGGTGTAAGAATCATTACTCTAGTGCAAGTGGGAGACTGAAGGAAATATGCCCTAGAGGCAATAATAAAGTATTATATATTTCCTTATATCATGATAAATGTTTATTATTCATACTAGAATTGTATTAACCGGAAACATAATACATGTGTGAATACATAGACAAACAGAGTGTCACTAGTATGCCTCTGCTAGACTAGCTCGTTAATCAAAGATGGTTATGTTTCCTAGCCATAGACATGAGTTGTCATTTGACTAACGGGATCACCTCATTAGGAGAATGACGTGATTGACATGACCCATTACGTTAGCTTAGCACCCGATCGTTTAGTATGTTGCTATTGCTTTCTTCATGACTTATACATGTTCCTATGACTATGAGATTATGCAACTCCCGTTTATCGGAGGAACACTTTGTGTGCTACCAAACGTCACAACGTAACTGGGTGATTATAAAGGTGCTCTACAGGTGTCTCCAAAGGTACTTGTTGGGTTGGCGTATATCGAGATTAGGATTTGTCACTCCGATTGTCGAAGAGGTATCTCTGGGCCCACTCGGTAATGCACATCACTATAAGACTTGCAAGCATTGTGACTAATGAGTTAGTTGCGGGATGATGTATTACGGAACGAGTAAAGAGACTTGCCTGTAACGAGATTGAACTAGGTATCGAGATACCGACGATCGAATCTCGGGCAAGTAACATACTGATGACAAAGGGAACAACGTATGTTGTTATGCGGTCTGACCGATAAAGATCTTTGTAGAATATGTGGGAGCCAATATGGGCATCCAGGTCCCGCTATTGGTTATTGACCGGAGAGGTGTCTCGGTCATGTCTACATAGTTCTCGAACCCAAAGGGTCCGCACGCTTAAAGTTACGATGACAGTTTTATTATGAGTTTATATGTTTTGATGTACCGAAGGTTGTTCGGAGCCCCGGATGTGATCACGGACATGACAAGGAGTCTTGAAATGGTCGAGACGTAAAGATTGATATATTGGACGACTATATTCGGACACCGGAAGTGTTCCGGAGAAGTTTCGGATTAAACCGGAGTGCCGGAGGGTTACCGGAACCCCCCGGGGAAGTATTGGGCCTTAGTGGGCCTTGAGGGGAGAGAGAGGGCAGCAGCCAGGAGGTGGTGCGCCCCCTCCCAGGAGGAGTCCTAGTTGGACTAGGAGAGGGGGGCGCAGCCCCCTCTCCCTCTCCCTCTCCCTCTCTTTCCTTCCCCCCTTCTTTTCCTAGTAGGACTAGGAAAGGGGAGTCCTACTCCTACTAGGAGGAGGACTCCCCCCTCTCCTTGGCGCGCCCATAGGCAGCCGGCCTCCCCCTTGCTCCTTTATATACGGGGGCAGGGGGGCACCTCTAGACACACTTGATATACGATATTTTAGCCGTGTGCGGTGCCCCCCTCCACCAGATTACACCTCGATAATACCGTTGCGGAGCTTAGGCGAAGCCCTGCGTCGGTGGAACATCATCATCGTCACCACGCCGTCGTGCTGACGAAACTCTCCCTCAACACTTGGCTGGATCGGAGTTCGAGGGACGTCATCGAGCTGAACGTGTGTAGAACTTGGAGGTGCCGTACGTTCGGTACTTGATCGGTCGGATCGTGAAGACGTACGGCTACATCAACCGCGTTGTGATAACGCTTCCGCTGTCGGTCTATGAGGGTACGTGGACAACACTCTCCGCCTCGTTGCTATGCATCACCATGATCTTGCGTATGCGTAGGAATTTTTTTGAAATTACTACGTTCCCCAACAGTAGGTGCCACAGGAACAACTTCTTGTGCCCTGCTACACACTAGTTGAAGTGATGGTTCAAGAACCTCATCAAGTCTCCACCATCCTCCCACTCAATTCTTTCGAGAGAAACTTCTCCTCAAGAAAGGACTCGTTTCTAGAAGCAATTACTTTTGCTTCCAAATCTGAAGTAGGAGGTATACCCAACTGTTTTGGGTATTCTATGAAGATGCATTTATCCGCTTTGGGTTCGAGCTAATCAGCCTGAAACTTTTTCACATAAGCATCGCAGCCCCAAACTTTTAAGAAACGACAACTTAGGTTTCTCTAAACGGTGTCGTCTCAACGGAATTGCGTGGTGCCCCCTTTAAAGTGAATGCGGTTATCTCTAATGCCTAACCCATAAACGATAGTGGTAATTCGATAAAAGACGTCATGGTATGCACCATATCTAATAGGGTGCGGTTATGATGTTCGGACACACCATCACACTGTGGTGTTCCAGGCGGTATTAATTGTGAAACACTTTCCACAATGTCTTATTTGTGTGCCAAACTCGTAACTCAGATATCTCTATGATCATATCATAGAAATTTTATCCTCTTGTCACGACGATCTTCAACTTCACTCTGAAATTACTTGAACCTTTCAATAATTCAGACTTGTGCTTCATCAAGTAAATATTCTCAGCATCTACTCAAATCATCTGTGAAGTGAGAACATATCGATATCCACTGTGTGCCTCAGCAATCATTGGACTGCACACATCAAATGTATTACTTCCAACAAGTTGCTCTCTTGTTCCATCTTACTGAAAACGAGGCCTTTCAGTCATCTTGCCCATGTGTTATGATTTGCATGTCTCAAGTGATTCAAAATCAAGTGAGTCCAAACGATCCATCTGCATGGAGTTTCTTCATGCATATATACCAATAGACATGGTTCGCATGTCTCAATCTTTTCAAAAACGAGTGAGTCCAGAGATCCATCTACATGGATCTTCTTCATGCGTTCTATACCAATATGACTCAAATGGAAGTGCCACAAGTATGTGGTACTATCATTACTATTTTATATCTTTTGGCATGAACATGTGTATCACTGCGATCGAGATTCATTTTAGGTGCAAGACCATTGAAGGTATTATTCAAATAAACAGAGTAACCATTATTCTCCTTAAATGAATAACCGTATTGCGATAAACATAATCCAATCATGTTTATGCTCAACGCAAACACCAATCTCGATGGTAGAGGGAGCATGCGATGCTTGATCACATCAACCTTGGAAACACTTCCAACACACATCGTCATCTCACCTTTAGATAGTCTCCGTTTATTCCGCAGCTTTTATTTTGAGTTACTAACACTTAGCAACCGAACCGGTATCTAATACCTTGGTGCTGCTAGGAGTACTAGTAAAGTACACATTCATATAATGTATATCCAATATACTTCTGTCGACCTTGCCTACCTTCTCATCTACCAAGTATCTAGGGTAGTTCTGCTTCAGTGACCGTTCCCCTCATTACAGAAGCACTTAGTCTCGGGTTTGGGTTCAACCTTGGGATTCTCCACTAGAGCAGCAAATGATTTGCTGTTTCATGAAGTATCCCTTTTGCCCTTGCCCTTCTAGAAACTAGTGGTTTTACTAACCATCAACAATTGATGCTCCTTCTTGATTTCTACTTTCGCGGTGTCAAACATCGCGAGTTGCTCAAGGATCATCATGTCTATCCCTGATATGTTATAGTTCATCACGAAGCTCTAATAGCTTGGTGGCAGTGACTATGGAGAACCATCACTATCTCATCTGGAAGATTAACTCCCACTCGATTCAAGCGATTGTGGCACTCAAACAATCTGAGCACATGCTCAATGATTGAGCTTTTCTCCCTTAGTCTGCAGGCTTAAGAAACTTGTCAGAGGTCTCATACCTCTTGGCGTGGGCACTAGTCTGAAATCCCAATTTCAGTCTTCGGAACATCTCATATGTTCTGCGACGTTTCAAAAAACGTCTCTGGTGCCACAATTCTAAACCGTTAGCATTACGCACTGAACTATCACGTAGTCATCAAAATGTGTATGCCAGATGTTTCGTAACATCTACAGATGACGCTGAGGTTCAGCACACCGAGCGGTGCATTAAGGACATAAGCCTTCTGTGCAGCAATGAGGACAATCCTCAGTTTACGGACCCAGTCCGCATAATTGCTACTATCAACTTTCAACTAAATTTTTTTCTCTAGGAACATATCTTAAACAGTAGAACTAAAGCGTAAGCTATGACATAATTTGCAAAGACCTTTTGACTATGTTCATGATAATTAAGTTCATCTGATTATTTAATGAACTCCCACTCAGATAGACATCCCTCTAGTCATCTAAGTGATACATGATCCGAGTCAAACTAGGCCGTGTCCGATCATCACGTGAGACGGACTAGTCATCATTGGTGAACATCTCCATGTTGATCGTATCTACTATACAACTCATGTTCGACCTTTCGGTCTCTTGTGTTCCGAGGCCATGTCTGTAAATGCTAGGCTCGTCAAGTCAACCTAAGTGTTTCCCATGTGTTCCGAGGCCATGTCTGTACATGCTAGGCTCGTCAACACCCGTTGTATTCGAACGTTAGAATCTATCACACCCGATCATCACGTGGTGCTTCGAAACAACAAACCTTCACAACGGTGCACAGTTAGGGGGAACACGTCTCTTGAAATTTTAGTGAGGGATCATCTTATTTATGCTACCGTCGTTCTAAGCAAATAAGATGTAAACATGATAAACATCAAATCATAAAGTGACGTGATATGGCCAATATCATCTTGCGCCTTTTGATCTCCATCTTCGAGGCGCGGCATGATCACCTTCGTCACCGGCATGACACCATGATCTCCATCATCATGACCTCCATCATTGTGTCTTCATGAAGTTGTCTCGCCAACTATCACTTCTACTACTATGGCTAACGGTTAGCAATAAAGTAAAGTAATTACATGGCGTTTTTCATTGACACGCAGGTCATACAATAAATTAAGACAACTCCTATGGCTCCTGCCGGTTGTCATACTCATCGACATGCAAGTCGTGATTCCTATTACAAGAACATGATCAATCTCATACATCACATATATCATTCATCACATCCTTTTGGCCATATCACATCACATAGGATACCCTACAAAAACAAGTTAGACGTCCTCTAATTGTTGTTGCATGTTTTACGTGGCTGCTATGGGTTTCTATCAAGAACGTTTCTTACCTACGCAAAAGCCACAACGTGATATGCCAATTTCTATTTACCCTTCATAAGGACCCTTTTCATCGAATCCGATCCGACTAAAGTGGGAGAGACAGACACCCGCTAGCGACCTTATGCAACTAGTGCGTGTTAGTCGGTGGAACCTGTCTCACGTAAGAGTACGTGTAAGGTCGGTCCGGGCCGCTTCATCCCACGATGCCGCCGAATCAAGATAAGACTAGTAACGGCAAGTAAATTGACAAAATCGATGCCCACAACTACTTTGTGTTCTACTCGTGCATAGAAACTACGCATAGACCTAGCTCATGATGCCACTGTTGGGGAACGTAGCAGAAATTCAAAATTTTCTATGCATCACCAAGATCAATCTATGGAGTAATCTAGCAACGAGGGGAAGGGGAGTGCATCTACATACCATTGTAGATCGCGATGCAGAAGCGTTGCAAGAACGCGGATGAAGGAGTCGTACTCGTAGCGATTCGATCGCGGTTGATTCCGATCTAAGCGCCGAACCACGGCGCCTCTGCGTTCAACACACGTGCAGCCCGGTGACGTCTCCCACGCCTTGATCCAGCAAGGAGAGAGGGAGAGGTTGGGGAAGACTCCATCCAGCAGCAGCACAACGGCATGGTGGTGATGGAGGAGGGTGGCAATCCTGCAGGGCTTCGCCAAGCACCGCGGTAGAGGGGTAGGGCTGCGCCAAGAGAGAGGAAGTCTCATGTTCATGGCAGCCCCAAAACCCCCACTATATATAGGGGAGGGGGAGGGGCTGCGCCCCCATCTAGGGTTCCCCCCAAGGGGTGCGGATAGCCCTAGATGGGACTTGGGGGCGGCCAAGGGGGGAGAGAGGGGGGCGCACCACTAGGTGGGCCTTAGGCCCATCTGAGCCTAGGGTTTCCCCCTTCCCCCTTCCCTGCGCCCTGGGCCCCTTGTGGGAGGCACACCAGCCCACCTAGGGGCTGGTCTCTTCCCACACTTGGCCCACGCAGCCCTCTGGGGCCAGTGGCCCCACCTGGTGGACCCCCGGGACCCTCCCGGTGGTCCTGGTACATTACCGATAGCACCCGGAACTTTTCCGGTGACCAAAACAGGACTTCCCATATATAAATCTTTACCTCCGGACCATTCCGGAACTCCTCGTGACGTCCGGGATCTCATCTGGGACTCCGAACAACATTCGGTAACCACGTATATCTATTCCCTATAACCCTAGCGTCATTGAACCTTAAGTGTGTAGACCCTACGGGTTCGGGAACCATGCAGACATGACCGAGACGTTCTCCGGTCAATAACCAACAGCGGGATCTTGATACCCATGCTGGATCCCACGGGTTCCACGATGATCTCATCGGATGAACCACGATGTCGGGGATTCAATCAATCCCGTATACAATTCCCTTTGTCTACCGGTATGTTACTTGCCCGAGATTCGATCGTCGGTATCCCGATACCTTGTTCAATCTCGTTACTGGCAAGTCTCTTTACTCGTTCCGTAACACATCATCCCGTGATCAACTCCTTGGTCACATTGTGCACATTATGATGATGTCCTACCGAGTGGGCCCAGAGATACCTCTCCGTTTACACGGAGTGACAAATCCCAGTCTCGATTCGTGCCAACCCAACAGACATTTTCGGAATACCTGTAGTGCACCTTTATAGCCACCCAGTTATGTTGTGACGTTTGGTACACCCAAAGCATTCCTACGGTATCCGGGAGTTGCACAATCTCATGGTCTAAGGAAATGATACTTGACATTAGAAAAGCTCTTAGCAAACGAACTACACGATCTTGTGCTAGGCTTAGGATTGGGTCTTGTCCATCACATCATTCTCCTAATGATCTGATCCCGTTATGAACGTCATCCAATGTCCATGGTCAGGAAACCGTAACCATCTATTGATCAACGAGCTAGTCAACTAGAGGCTTACTAGGGACATGGTGTTGTCTATGTATCCACACATGTATCTGAGTTTCCTATCAATACAATTCTAGCATGGATAATAAACGATTATCATGAACAAGGAAATATAATAATAACCAATTTATTATTGCCTCTAGGGCATATTTCCAACAACCCGCACTCTAGCTAGGCGAGCATGCCCAAACGCCGGCCCGTACTATGTATCCACACATCACTCCCTTGTGCACTGTTCCGACGATGTTTGGATATCCTTTCACTGCTCTCTTAGCTTACACGCCTATCCAACTCTGACTTTAACTCTTATTTCTTCTAGAGATATCATCTGAAACAAGCAAATCCATTTTTTAGCGAAGCATGACGGCGGTACGGGATCTGGTACACATCCTGCACACCCGTATAACCTTGTAAGTATCTGTCCTCCGGTACAATAGCAAGGTCGATTCCTCTTATTTTATCAGCCATTTGCCGTGTCAAAAATGCATAGGGGGATGTAAGGAGCACAAGGCCTGCACATCCAAGAAAGTGGTAACATGGACTTGTACATGGAACATCCCAAGCGCAAGCAGAGCTGTAGTGAGCTTGTACAACGAGCTAGCGTAAGTCCCTGCATTTCATTTAATTCATACTGGCATTCGTGTATGATTTGTGTGCAGTGGCCGGTCCACGAATTCAAGTTACTAGGGGTGAACATTTAACTTAAAAAATACGAAGGCACTTGCACTCTGGAAATCAACATAACTTGAGAAATGTGAAGCTACATCCACTTTGAAAACCAGCTAATGATCCAAAGTAGTTCAGATTATAAACACTAAATGATGCAAGCACCAAAAAACACAAAATGCAACATGGTGTACAAGGACTACAAACATGGTCTGTACCTGCTTGAATTATTCGTTCTCTGGCTGAAAATATCGAAGGGTAATTGCACCTATAACCACTGCGCAAACTGCATATCAATATATCTATCCTGCACAGGTATGCCAATAGTTTCAAACAACAGATTAGAAAAGTATTTATGCTATGTTGTCATGATACGGGGACTTTCTGGTAGATGTCCTCGACGTTTCCTCAAGCCATGAAAATGCACTATAATTTGCTTGTCATCAATGCCTGCAAATCTCTATGTCTCTCTCAACATAGCAGATCATCATTAGACACTAAATCCTTCAATGGGAGCTTGCAAAATGCTTGCATTAGATGCCTCATTAGACACTATATGTTCATCACCAGGAGCATGTAAAATGTTTGCATCAAATCCTTCATTAGCAGTCTGCTCATTAGACACTTCAGGCTCAAGAACAACATGAGCTTGGATGTTTGCACCAGAAACTTGATTAGATACATCAGATTCAGTCAGTTCAGTATTGATTGGGGGAATTATAAAATAAGTAGAAATTGGTTTCATTTTCTCATAGATTCCCTACATACAAGCAGTTTTACAACACCGTCAGGTTTAACTATTGGCTAGAAATTGAAGAGTTGAATTTGATATAATCAGGGATGTGATGTACCTGCTCGTTGCGCATGCTACTCTTGCAAGCTGCGACTGTCTGTTTGCGCAAGCTCGATGCCATGCCCGTGCTGCCGCCGCTGCCTCCCACGCAGGCTACACCCAGGGTTGGATCTTCATCTTCTTGTCCTTCCATTCGCTTGAAGCCCGGCGACCGCCCTCCAATGAGGGCGCGAGGAAGTTTTGTGTTGGTCTGTCCAGCGGCGGCTAGGTTAGGAGCGAACCAGACTGGATGCTGGAGCGGATGAATTGGGATTTTCCTGCTGTTGATCGATATGGGAGGCGCTCGTTTGGGCCACGAACCTGCTATAGGTCCTGCCTTGCACTTATGTTATTGGCCTATCCAAATTGAAACATTTTTCTTCATTTTTTACATTGCCTGCTCGTGCATTGGGACGAACAAAACTAGCCTGGGCCAACCTAGACGACTCAAACTAGGTGCACACTTTCGAGCCACCCGAGGCGGCCCCCCATACCGGCCCCTATGGTGGCGTCGCCCCTTTTTGCATGTATGATAGGGGTAGTGAAAATATTCCAGTGGCGCTTTTGATTTACCCACAGAATGGTTGAATTGCTTGTTTCTATGAACTGAGTTCGCCAAGAATGTGAAGGATGCCAGTCTTTTCATCCTATTGTAGATTGCTTAGATCTCGACATGCCAAAAGTAATCACATGAAATGTACAGTAAAACCCAGTGTGATGTGTGTGGCTACAACTAGTCTAACTACACATCCTCATATAACATATCAAGGACGCACCATCTTACCAGATTAACCATTCGACTTACCAATGCAGTGTGGGAAGAAAGAAGTATTGGGACTGCGTATCCAAGCAATTGATGCCATGGACTCCTTCGTACAACCTTGTAAGCGAAAAAAGAAGTTGCAGTGTGCCTGTACAAAGAACTAGCGTAAGTTCAATTACATGCTTCTCGGAATTTTAGTTAGCCACTTATTGCAAAATTGTTCAATTACGTTGCTTGGCTTAATTTAGTTTGCTACTCATTACATAATGCCACAGCCTGTTAATCCTATTATAGACTGCACCTATCGATGTGTTTGATACTTACTGTTAAGAATTACCTGTTTGCTTGAACTTAAATAGCTACTTGTTTGTTTAACTGCTTTGCTGCTGCAACAATGGGTTACAATGATGTTAATAACTACTTTTCAGCATCAAATTGAAACTCTTTAATTCCTTATTTGTTTAACTGGTTTGCTGTTATAACTCCCAGTTGAGATGTTTTGCTAACCTCAACTTTTCTGAATCCAATCGGAAATTTAATGGCAAAACAAGTTACCCAAGATCAAAGAGCGAGGTCCCCATGGACGTTGCATCATCCCACAGCAGTGGCACCGGCCCAATCGTGCATTATGAATTGCCAAATGCTGATGCTCTAGAGACTAAACTAGTGGTAGAAAGATTCTGCTTCTGCACTTAGAGATGAAGTTGACATGTTGAGGAAGCAAATAGCACAATCAGTAGCAGTACTCAAGACAACCATTAAATATTTGGTGGATTTCAAAATGAAGCAAGCTGAGACTGACCACATTGTTAAGGTCCTGAAGGAAAAAAGGAAATTAAATTTCCACTTGGTAAATCATAGGTGAAATGTTCTTTCCATCGTTGAATAGCCTTTGTGTTGTTTGCTCATGTAATCAATCAAACCATATGTTTTAGAGATCATGTAATAATTGTTTTTTGTTTTTTGGTTTGTAATGTTATTTAAGCACAAGTCTGTATTAATTGATAAGACTCGGAGACATTTCATTTTGATTGTTGTGCCAGACCTACAAATATGCCAATCGGGCTGAATGTGCATTCACCAATAATAGTAGTATAGATGGACCATAAGTGGCACGCATTGGAAAGGGCCAAGATGATGTAGTAGCTTGGCTAAAAAAAGGATGATGTTGTAGCAAAGAAAAGTACAGCGGCCTGGCTTATGTAAGTTAGTTGATATTATTGATCCATATACTCTATAAGTGTTTATATGTCTGTTAGTTCTGTATATTCTTGGTTGATTCACTCGGTATTTGAATCTTGATACATCGCTTGTGTACATATCTAAATGGGAGTACACATTATGATGCGTGTGACATTTGAGTTGGACATGAAGTGTTCCAAATATTCGAATTCACCTTAAACTGGATTCTAGCTTCTGAATTTGACTATCGGCATTTGTAAACCATATTCATATATGACAGTGGAATACATCTTTGTCGTCCTTTTGAAGAGATGTAAAAACACATAGAATGATTTATAAAGATTCGTATAGGAATACAAAATGGATTCGAGTTTAGTTGCCAGGGTAAATGTGGATGCTTATTGTCCCAAAATTCGAAAGAAGCAGTAAAATGTCCACTCCCACGTCGGCTGCCCGAAGCCAAGTGTTTGGGAGATGGAAATTACTGTCTACCCATTATACGGACAATCCATCGGCCTGACTTCCACTGCTCTAAATAGGGGTAGGATAATAACTTCAATAAGACGTGACACGACCGCCTCTGAGCCCATTCTGACACGGTGGGCGCCAAACATGGGCGGCAAAACACATTTGATTCATGCTCGTCCGAAAGACCTCTGTTTCTCCCTCCATTTCTCCATTCATACTCGGTGGGCGGCAAAACAAACTCGACTCAGCCGAAATCAATGTAGGCAAATATTTTCAATAGGGGCAGGTTTGTAACTTCACTCAGACGTGACACAACCGCCCTACCTGTCAGCCCCGTTCATACACCGTGGGCGCCAACCATGGGCGCCAACCACCCTTTCCTCGCCCGAAATCGCTCTGGGCAAATATTGGCGAGATGCGAGATTACCATCATATCCCCAATCGACGAGACGTCCCAATTTTAAACGGGGGCTAAGTTCGTAACTTTCCCATATTTCAGACAGGCACGTCCCAAAAACATGGTTCCCCGTACCTCTCCCTCCATTTTCCCATTCATACACCGTCCGCGCTAGAACACCATCCCCACACCAGCCTCCGTCCGCCACCCCATCCATCGCCGCCGTCCTCCACCACATCCATCGCCACAGTCCTCCACCATGCCGGAGAGCCTACCAAGACCGCGTCATCCACTTCTAGAGATGGACATTTCTCATCCACGGCGACGGACCAAGAGCCTTGCATCACGTCCTCTCGCTTCATCGGCGCTGTCGTCCTCTTTGCCGAGGCCGCTCACACGACCTTCTCTTCCACCGCAACGGGACTTATCCCCCGATGCACCCGTCTACCGTCGCAGATCTGCTTCAACGCCACCGACATCCATCGCACCCCCGATGCCTACGCGGCGCCGCAAGAGAGGTGGTACTTCATATCTCCTCAACTTTTTGATCTCAACCAGAAAATAGATCTTAACTTGGTTACTCTACTTTCTTTTCAGCTCTTAGAATTGGGTTCTTAGTTCAAAGCAAACAATGGCTGCTAAATATCATTTCTCCGGTTTCCCCCTTTTATGATCACTATACGATCAAAATACGTGCTTCGTGTCATAATAGCACTGCTCGACCCATCAAGCTAAACAAGCTTAGTTGTTCAAATACGAATCTGATATTATTAAAACAGATTCGCTTAATTGGTCAGCTAAATGTTCCTAAATTAGTTTCGAAAATGCATGGTCGCCGCTCGGGTGTGTATCTCTATAGGGTGCCCACGGTGGGCCGGCCCACCCTGGGATTTTGGGTCATCCCAGGCCCCGATTCCCCTCTGTTCTGCTGCGCGCTTTCGATCTCTACTCGCCCCCAGCCGCCTGCCTCGCCGGCGACTTGCCGTCCCCGGACGGCATGACTCTAGGAGGAGACGCCGGACTAACAAGAGGTCAGGAGCCACTCGCCCAACAGCGTCACCGCTGCCCGGGCGCGCCGCCGTGCCTACCTTCCCAGTCCGTTCAGGGCTCAGGCATGCAACACCCACTAAGCCAACCCGATTTATCCTGAGATAAGTCCTCAAAACTCAGCAGCCACTCCTCATCACCCATTTTCTAATTGATTCATTACTCATTAGGCAGGACTGTCATTAGGGTTTGTTGTGTGCTCAGTGCTACCTACACTTAATGGTTCAGATGTATTTCGGTAATCTTTAGTACCTGTAAAGTTCACAGGGTTTTCAAAATTCCGTCCCTAGGAACAGACACTAGTCATTTTGGATTGTTGGTCGTAGTGACATTGACCCAGATTACTACTGCAAGCCAGGTTTGTTGAAAATTTTACTTGTCTTTCTTACTCATTCGATATAATATCCAATTATTCACGTCGATTAGTTGCAAACAATAAGTGCTGGACAAACTTCTTGATTCAGATTTTGGACGGTCTCTTACTGCAGTTATAATTCTGCATACTTGTCCTAGTGAGCTCACAAGTAAATGATTGATTCACTACATCTATGCTTGCCTTGTCATATTTGTTGTCAATATTCTTTTAGGGTGGACCACCCTGTTTCTAAATACTACAACCGTAGACATGAGTGAATAGTATTTCTCTATGTGATCTCTTCCATCATGTGTGGGCAACGAACACTGCATTGTATAGAAAGAAAGTGTCATTTCCAGCTTTTACATAGGCTTCGATATTTTACATGCAATACAATCTGCCTACTTGCTTTGTGTCGCACTACCAACACTCCACCCTTGAAGCTAAACATTATGCCACTCATAATTCCTTAGTTTATTTGTTCAAATACGAATTTCATATAATTCTAATGTTCCTACTTCAGTTTTTAAATGTGTGTTTGCCTGTTATAGAGACATAAGGGGTTTGTATTTCTGTGTGTGGTCTGGTTAGCACAGTTGGGGGGTGAACTTTGCATATGCAGGGGTTTATAGGGAGACACACTTCGAGTTGAATCCGCAATGCATTCCATAGATAATCTGACTACTTTTTATGTTTTCATGAATCTCAGATTATGAACAGCATCATAATGATTATGAGCTTGCGCGCATGAAAAGAATAAAGCAGAACAATGCCATGGCTGTCAAACTTGGCATTAAGGGACTGAAATCAAGTCTGGATGCAATGCAATGCAAACTCTCTCCACCTACGGATTCATGCTCAGAATATGATCCTAACAGTGATTCTGATCCAGAGGGAGACCTAAATCAATGTAGCTCCCTCGTGGAGGAGTCAGAGGAAGATGCCATATCTTATTCACCCATCAAGGTGCTTGCTCTAACTTTCCAAGGTTATATTTGTCGCACATATCTTGCAACTGATGCTTTGCCTTGCTTCTACTTTGTTGAACTGCCATTAGCTTAGTTTACACATCGTGTATGTGAATACGGCCTGCCTATCCATTTTCAGTACATATTCCATCTGCCATCATACCATATTTATCCATTCAAATGCTGTTCTTGTGTATCAGATGTTCAAAAGGAAGAGGGCGATTGCTGATCGTGGAGGAGCACAAGCAAAGTATTTGGAAAAGGTAGTGGCACCTGATAAATCAAATAGCTCATTAGGTGTAGTTGCAATTCACCTGACCCACAAAACACCCCAACTCTAGCAGACTCTAGCCCTACTACACTGGTCATTTCTGATGCCCCAACTCAGCAGACCCCAACTGCAGCAAACATTATGTTTATGCCAGTTGACATAGCACCAGCTCTACGACGCAAAACCCCCATTCCAACAAAGAGTACACCAAATCCAGTTGCCAAATCCCTTTTCAAACCAGAGAGAGCCCCAATTGCAGCAAATAGGACCCCTGTTCCATTTCTTCCCAGTTTAGAAGACAAAGCTTATATTGTTGTTAGGAACTTTGTGCGCATCTTTCCTTCATGGAAAGATTATACCGCACACACAGAACAATTTCCAGTCTTCCTCCGCAACTTACGCGTAAGTAATTTACTAATGTTATTCACGGTCATTACTGCATATGTTTCTGCTGACAGAAGACACAAGATTTCATTCTTTTAAATAGGCAAGGACCAAACTGGATTGTGAAGACGAGCAAGGGTTGGTTGCGCTTTTCAAGCACCCGTTGATGAAGTATCGTTCCTACCTGAGGCAAGCGCACTTCGATGGCAAGCCTCTAAAAGAAATTTCTGTAAAGTCTCCGGTGCTACATTTATCCGACGGTGACTGGAATAATCTTGTTACACACTGGTCTCGGCTGCAGCGTAAGGTACTATATATGATATCACATCACAATTTGAACTACATTTCTGCATTTTCCTTAACGTCTCACTTGTACGAAACTGTTAGCAGAAGAACATTCGTTCTCAGGGGACCACAGAATCTCGCAACTATACTGCACACTGCATTGCTCTTGTGAGTACCTCTTGCCCTATATGACCATACTTACTTTCATAGCTGTTTGATTATGTAGCATCACTGCACATGTTAGCCTCGTTATTGTCCATTTGGTGGACATTATAAGATCCGTATGGACTCTTACATAAATTTAGAATCAACCCAATGCTTTTGAAGGGGTTTAGCTCTGCAGTCCTCTTGTAAGGACTGAACGTCGTCTATCACTATACTTACATTAACAGCTACTCCCTCCGTCCCATAATATAAGAACGTTTTGTAAAGTACACCAGTGTTCAAAACACTCTTGTATTATGGGAAGAGGGATTGGTTCATTGTCTAGCATTCTGCATCTTATCTCCCTCGCCCACCATTTATTAAAAAAGATCAGATCTATATTTAATCTTACCAAAAAGTAGAATACACAAACAATGCTAGTGCAGAAGTGTAGCCCATTGCTCTTGTCAGTACATTTTGTCCTGTAATGCTTGTACTTCCAGGGATTGGTAGTTGAATATGTAGCATCAATCTGCATATTATCTTCATTATCCTCTATCCCTTCCAGAATTATCATATCTATAATTACTCTCTACAAAATGTAGAGTATAGGCAATGCTTATGAAGAAGATTCTGTGCTGAAATTCTTGAGTTATCCTTCCCTTGACATGGAGAAGGGCATTATAAAGCCGGTGTTAACTGTTAATGTAAGTCAGACCTTCTAAAGCCTTTATCCTCAACTGTTGTTTAATTTTCTCATACTCCCTATCGTTTACTGCTGTTTAGTTTGCTGTTTCTACCAAAATGCATGTTCGCAAGAACCGTATGTTCTAAGTTTTACTTGTAACACCAAATTCCTTATTCATACCATGCACATTACTCAATACTCCCTACATGTATGCTTGTTTTTGTGGATCTATAATCCAGTGTATGGTGAAGCAGCCCACGTTTGCACCTTGTCATCTCCTGTTTTATCTTACTGATGTGGCTGATGATATGAACAACATGCCATGCACATTAACCAAAATAGATACAATGATTTTCTTTGCCCTTCATCTATGCTTGTTATGTTGACATGGTAATCCAGTAGTGTGGTGAAGCTCCCCGCATTATGAACAATGCCAAATTATGCTATTGATATTTTGAACTTACTCTTTATTTTCTAATTTGAAATTGGATGGAATTGACAGGACAGTTATCATCTTTGTTTATACACATGCAAAACCGGTCATCTCTCTGCTTTGTTTCAGGGTGATATGCCTGATGGCATGCACAAGTCTGCTGAAAGCTGTGCGACAAACCCAACATATATTGCAGCAAAGAAGGAAAAACATCTTGAAGATAGAGAGACAACCCCAAAGTCTTGTCTTGATGCAGTGTTCATGTTACTTGAGACTAGCAGTCAGACAAGCTCACATAATTTGTTGTCTGAATCAGTTCGACTTCTTTAGTCCCAAGTTCTAGCAGAAAGGCATTCTGCAACTCAACTTCGACTTGAAGTCCTATCTCTAAGAAAGATTGCGGAGAACACCAATGAGAACCTCATCGCTAAACAGCTACACCTGGAAGCTATGACTGACATGCTAGGCCGGTCTCACAGCCTTGCTCAGCTGCTTGCGCAGCAGTTCCCGCGCAAGGCTAAACTTTCTTGAACTGTCTTGGAAGTGGTCTCGGTTCAGTATTATTTTGTTACGCTGCAATGGTGCCCAGTTTTTGTAATCTGCTTCTTCGTTGCGCTTTATGATCACTGGTGGCGAACTTCGATGCCCAGTGGATGTAATATACCATAAATCCTTTATTGTATAGTGTAGGTTTATTCTTAGTTACTATGCCGTCATTTCTTTATTGTATAGAGTAGGTTTGTTCTTTATTCCTACTAGTTACTGCCATCATTCGCTATTTGAAAAAAATTAGATGTAGTCGACTGGGCCAAAACATTCGCCTCTAACGGGCCTGGTGTTTAGTGGGCCACAATTGGGCCGGCCTGCATCTTTCTTGGGCCCGAATGATTGGGGCCTTCACACTTTGCGCGAGCCCCACAACTTACACCGGCCTATATTTTAGTTGGGCCTTTTGTGGACCCAGCGCTTAGTTTGGCCCGGGTGGCGTTGGGCCATTAACAGGCTGAATATTGTACTGGCCTGTTACGGCCCAGATGAAACCATGGGCCTTTAGCAGGCCGAAATGCATATTGGGCCTCAATTTTCACTAGTCGTCTACGGGCCTTCAGCATGCTGAAATGTAGACCGGGCCTTTTTGGGCCCAGTTATATCACGGGTAGTTACCAGGCCGAAACATATCTCGGGCCTTAGTTGGCCCACTGATATCATGGGCCTTTAAGAGGCCGAAAGCTTAGTACATACATCAACCGGCCGAATTATGCGACAGGCCTTTAACAGGCCCAAAGTCACGTTGGACTAAACTGTTGCCACCTTTATCATGGGCCGTTAGTGGGCCCGATGTCCCGTCGGACCATATATGGCCCATGGGCAGCACGGGCCATTCCCATGCCGAAAGTCACATCGGGCTGAAATGGGCCCATGTCTACATCGGGCCTCTAACAGGCCGAAAGTCACTGGACTGTAATTGGGTCCAAATATTCGGCGAACAATTCATGGGCCAGATCTAGCTTCGGGACATAAATGGGCCTTTATTAAGCAGGTCGTTATTGGGCTGGCCCACTAGTACTTGAGTAAGTACTAGGGCCTTTGACTGGGCCGGCCCTTTTAACCTATATGGGCCTCTGTTGGGCCGTGCCATGTGTCGACGTATCATAGGCGCTTTGGGTCCAATGAGTGGATGACATCTGTCCCAACGGTGAGCCGACACGTGTTTCCTCCAGCCAATTATGATTTTACACGTGGAAAATCCCCATTGGTCGGGGCTATTAACGGGTTATCGGATCCAAAACCGGACCCGATAGCTTAACAACGTTCCGCTACGGTGGATGCCACGTGTCAGTCACCCTTGACGAAAGCACTTCTGTGACGCGCGATATATCGTCATGGAAGTGGACACTTCTGTGATAATAATTTTGGTAATGTCATGGAACACTTCTACGACAGCACAGGTATGACTATCTTGATTCTGTCATATATTTGTCATGGATGTACATGCATGACAGAAAATGTGACCTACTGTGACAAACACGTATCATCACGGAAGTGTATTTTTTTGTAGTGCAAAGGCCACGTCGGGGACCAGCCACAGGAATTCATCGTTAAGCTGAGCGGGCCTCCGCGCAGCCGTCTTCGGCTTCCAACCCCCTTCGCACGGGTGATGGAGGTAGAATAGCCGTCGGGACTGAGGCTGCACATGAGGGGCTGCTGCAACGGCAGCATGCGGGCGGACGTTGAGTTCCCCAGGCCTCATGTCATGCTTCTCCGGTATGGCTGGAAAACTTTTCCTCGTGCCCATAGCTTGGCGGCGGGGCACGTTCTCCATTTCAAGTTAATGGACGCCACCTTGCTCTCCGTCAAGGTTTTTGGGCGTTCGGGTGCTCGCTTAGGGTGTTGCGTGGAAAGATTGACCAATGACAAAAGTTCCTCCTCGAGCGACAACGACGAGGAGGACAGTGTCGGTGAAGACGACGGTGCCGAGCAGGAGGATGGCGGCTCAAGCTCCAGCTGACTGCCGGTCGCACCATCACCGTCAGCAAGGGGCCAGCGGCACCACCATCTGCACCCGCATCTTCTTCCTCCGGCAGAGCGATCTGCCGGGGTGTTGGATGTGGATGCCTTCGCCTCCTCCAGCAGTCTTCCAGTTAGGTCTCGGCAGGCTTCCTCGTGGGCTCTAGATTCATTCGCCTTGCCAGTGTCCCTCCTGCCGCGTCCCGCTGGTCGTGGCGATGGCGGCCACGGCATCACCTAGCCGCTCTCTCGCCGCCCATCACCTTCATCTACGCTCTCCCGATCTTGTCAGGCTATGTCCCGCGGGTCCTGATGGGGTCAGGCTGGGCTTCTGCCCAGGCACTCCTTTTGCCCTCTTCACCTCCCACTGTAGTTCCTAAGAGGGGAGGGACAAGAAAGGGAGTACGGGGCACTTATCTTTTTTCAATATAAAGCATGTAGGCACTTGCCAAACTTTAGTCTAAATATGTAATCTCTTTTTATCCATATTTGTACTTGTTTATCCGTGTATTAATGAAAAAAGACATGTTTGTCGGGTACTTGTGCATGTATTATACCCATGCAGAGGAAGAATTCCTCTATACTTTCAGGTAAACAAGGTCTTCCGGCAAGCTGTTTTCCGATTCCTTTCACCGTTGCTGCGAGGCTCGGCCCGGCGGGCTTTGGAGTGAGGAAGGAAACCGGCCTCTCACCAAAACCTTCCTTTCCAAATGTCACTACGACCGTCCTTACCAAAGAAACCCTCGAGTCGTAGGATGGGAGCACAAATGTTTTGAAGGTAGCAAGGTTTTCCTATGCACAAGTTTTTCCTTTATAGATGCACATTATGGATATCTTAATGGAAACTTATCTGTTTGGCTTGTTAGGGATCGACATGTAAACATGTTTCCATTCCTCCTTTTTGCGATTGTGTCCACGGTAGGGGCCCTATAGTTAGTACAGAGGGAAAACATAGTGTAGGATCGAAAGTATGTCGAGAGGGGGGGTGATTAGACTACTTGACCAAATAAAAATCTAGCCTTTTCCCAATTTTAAGTCTTGGCAGATTTTAGCAACTTATCACAAGTCAAGAAATCAACCTACACATGCAATTCTAAGAGTATAGCAGCGGAATGTAAATCATTGCATATGAAGGTAAAGGGGAGGAGTTTGAAAGGAGCAAGCGCAATGTAGACATGGAGATTTTTGGCGTGGTTCCGATAGGTGGTGCTATCATACATCCACGTTGATGGAGACTTCAACCCACGAAGGGTAACGGTTGCGCGAGTCCACGGAGGGCTCCACCCACGACGGGTCCATGAAGAAGCGACCTTGTCTATCCCACCATGGCCATCGCCCACGAAGGATTTGCCTCACTAGGGTAGATATTCACGAAGTAGGCGATCTCCTTGCTCGTACAAACTCCTTGGTTCAACTCCACAATCTTGACGGAGGCTCCCAAGTGACACCTAACCAATCTAGGAGCCACCACTGTCAAAAAGCTAATAGATGGTGTGTTGATGATGAACTCCTTGCTCTTGTGCTTCAAATGATACTCTGCCCAACACTCAACTCTCTCTCATAGATTTGGATATGGTGGAAAGATGATTTGAGTGGAAAGCAACTTGGAGAAGGCTAGAGATCAAGATTCTTGTGGTTGGATTGGAATATCTTGGTCTCAACACATGAGTAGGTGGTTCTCTCTCAGAAAATGAATGTTGGAAGTGTAGGCACGTTCTGATGGCTCTCTCCATGAATGGAGGAAGGGTGGAGGGGTATATATATACACTCCACACAAAATGTAACCGTTACCCACAGTTTACCAAACTCGGTGGGACCGAATAGTGAAACTCGGTCAGACCGATTTCAGTTCATAATGTGAATGTTAGGCTTTTCGGTGGGACCGACATGATAAACTCGGTGGGACCGATGTACTAGTATCAGGGCATAACTTGATGTCGGTGAGACCGATCACATGAACTCGGTGAGACCGATTTCAGTAATTGGCAAACAAAGAGTTGGTCAGGCAAACTCGATGGGACCGATCACTCATTTCGGTGAGACCGAAATGTTACAAAAAGGAAACAGAGAGTTTGCATTGCGAACTCGATGGGACCAATCACCCATTTCGGCTAGACCGAAACATTATGAAGGGAAACAGAGAGTTTGCAATCCCATCTTGGTGAGACCGAGATCCCTATCGATGAGACCGAACTGATTAGGGTTTGTAGCTATGTCTATGTCAAAAGAACTCGGTGGCGCCGGATAGATCAAATCGGTAGGGCCGAGTTTGACTTTAGGTTTAGGACATATGTGGAATTGAGAAAGTGGTTGAGGGCTTTTGGAGCATATCACTAAGCATTTTGAGCAAGCAAGCCATTAAGCAACACCTCATCTCCTTTTAATAGTATTGGCTTTTGCTATGGACTCAATGTGATCTTAGATCACTAAAAGGAAAATCTAGAGTCTTGAGCTTTTCCCAATATGTGTCCTTAACATTTTGAGGGGTCCACATCTCTAGTCCATTCCATGCCAATCAAGAAATTTCTGAAATGATCATCTTGAAAGTGTATTAGTTCAATGAGCTATATGTTGTTAAGAATTACCAAAACCACCCAGGGATTAGTTGCACTTTCAGTCTCCCCCTTTTTGGTAATTGATGACAACATATAGATCAAAGCTTCAACAAATGATATAAGAAAGAAGTACATCGCCGCATTGAGAAGTATGTGATAAGCAAGAGCTCCCCCTGAATTTGTGCATTATTTATGATTTTCTTTGGAATGCAAATGCACAATCGATTAGGAATATGGGTTACTCTTCCATGTCACATACATCTTGGTGGAGCACTCAAAATGATAGAATATGAAATATACACTCATCACCAAGACAAAGTGAATGATCATACATGAGAAATAGAGAATATTGTCATCCAAGCACAAACATTAAAGTATGATATGATCAAACACATGACCATACAAGTATCTCACACACATAACCATAGTGTATCATCCAAGCAAGCAAACAAACAAGTAGCAAATAAGTAGCAGCAAAAGAGGCAAAAAGAAGCAAAGCTCTCTCTCTCTCTCGAAGCCTATGATCTATACACTTTCTTTCCCTTTGGCAACAAGTTACCAAAAAGCTTGAAAATGCATAGTGCTATGCGGCTCTCTAAGCTTGATCTTCAGGAGGTGGCGTGAAGAGGAGTCCAGCAACAAATGCATCCGAAGAGGTTGAAGGAGCTGGTGGAGTTGCAACCGGAGGGGCAACTGAAGCTGTGGCTGCAGGAGCAGAAGTGGTGGCTCTAGTGTCTGACACTAGCACTACTGCAGACCTCTATCTTCTGGGCACCCTTTGATAGGCATCATTGGTGGTCTTGTCACTCCTATCCTCAAGCTCTTCTTGGATCTTCTGCACAGAAGTCCGAATCTTTATCACCTTGACATGCAAGTCATGAAGTTTGGTCTCAAAGATTCTCTCAAGACTCTCTTGATTCTGAGTCAGGGTGGCCAATCCTTTCTCAATCCTCAAAGTAGATTGAATAAGATAGCCAAGTTGGTCTTGTTTTGACTTGAGAAAAACTTGTGAAGCCTCTTGAGCACCTGGCATCTTGGCTGCCTTCTCTGCTTTTGCCTTTGCTCTCTTCTCTTGAGCCTCTACAGAAGTAGGATCTGTAGCATCCATGACAAATGTGTTGTCCTCAAAATCAGGCCTCATGGGAAGGTGCTCTTTCTCCAACAGGTATATGCCTGTGATAGCCTGGCTTACTAGGGATGATAGACTACTCATATCAATAAGGAATTCCTTCTTTTCCGGGAGCCCATTCGGACAGAACTCCAAAGTTAAGCGTGCTCAGCTTGGAGTAGTTTCAGGATGGGTGACCGACCAGGAAGTTGCTCCCGGGAGGACAAAGTGCACAGCAAAGACTAGTATTGATCTGTGGAGCCAGTCTAGATCCCGCTAGGAGTAACAACCACCGGCGGGTGTGTCTTGGGCATTATAAGTTGGTATCAGAACAGACCCTCGCGGTTACACGGATGTTTGGGGACAAGTGTGCAGTCATGTTGTTCATGACTTTTGTGACCCGTCGTGGCACGCGACATGGCACATGTACTGGACTAGATGCACAGACGTATGTGCCAAGAGGGAACGTTCCTGTGGCCCGACAAGGACGTCGGTTCCTCTGAGTGGGGGTGTATGTGATAGCCTGGCTTATTAGGGATGATAGACTACTCAGATCAATAAGGAATTCCTTCTTTTCTGGGAGCTCATTCGGACAGAACTCCAAATTTAAGCGTGCTCAGCTTGGAGTAGTTTCAGGATGGGTGACTGACCGGGAAGTTGCTCCCGGGTGTCCACGAGTTAGGACAAAGTGCGTAGAAAAGACTAGTATTGATCTGTGGAGCCAGTCTAGATCCCACTAGGAGTAACAACCACCGGCGGGTGTGTCAGGGGCGTTACAATGCCTTTGCCCATCTTGGAGTTGATGAGCATCTGAATGTGTGGAGCATACCCACATGATCTCTTCTGATCAGCAGTTGTCCTCTTGATTGTCGCTACAATCAGTGTCATCACCTTGAACTTTTCTAGAACATCAAACATATGCAGTAAATTGATGGAATGTCCTCTTATCATCATGTCATCACTAGACTTGGGCAACAATGTGTGCCTAAGTATAGTATTGATTGTGGGCAGTCCTGACAGAAGATAATAGACAGAGCCAAACTTGTGATGTTCCAAGGCTGCATCTAGAATCTCTTTGTACATAGGTGCCATGGAGTTGTGTCCTTTCCTAGGCTTGGCATCCACGTCTATATCATTATCATGCTCTTCAGGGGCATTGATTAGCTTTGGCCCACTCAGCAATAGTAGGATGGTACCTTGTACCTTCAGTCATTCAGGCAATTCTTCCATCTAGGTAGAAGTGAGCTGTTGAATAAAACTGCATGATAAGCTCATCATTCCACTTGGTCAATTTCTGACCCACAAAAGCATCAAATCCATTCATTCTGAAGCTCTCATGATCTCCAGGAAAGTGATCTTCATTTTAATCAATATATTCCCAATCAACCCATTTCATATCACCGTCTATGTGCTTCTTATCCAGGAGCACAGTCTCATAGAAGTCATGATGTTCCTTAGTGTGGAACCTGTAGTCTACAACAGTTCTTCTCCTTGCATCATAGGGATCTGACTATCTCCACAATCTAAGACCTGCATCCTTCCTTATCTTCATGCTTTTAGCCACTGGATGTGTATCATCATGATCTGGGATCTTGGGCTTCAATTTTTTGAGCACTTGGGCTTCCTCTTCTTCTTCTATTTCAGGCACTGGGGCCTTGTTCTTTTCTACAACAGGTATGTTTCTGGTGCTTCTCTTTGGTGTAGTATTGGAGGCTTGTGTAGTATCTTTGGGGGCAGTCTTGGGCTTTGAGGGAGCAGACCCAGACTTGATGGCATCCCCCATCAGCTTCTGAGCTTTAGGTGCTGGTGCAGCATCCTCTTCTTCATCTTCTTCCTCATCCTCAGCTGGGTCTCTCATCATGGAGGATCTGCCAATTACTCTGGCCATGGTCTTCTTGACCCTTTCCTTTCTCTTCTTGCCTCACCAACAACCTCTCCAACAGTTGATTTGGAGGCTTCAAGAGTTGAGGCTCTGGCTTTAGACATTGGCACTCTCTTGGCAGGAGCCTTCTTGTTCAGACCAGGCTTGGTTGAAGCTACTATGCCAAATTCTTTCTTGACAACCTTCTTCTTCGAGTTGACCTCCTCCTCAACAGCAACATAGTCTTCATCCTCTAAATCTGAGTTTCTCTTCTTCCTTGTTCTTGTTGCTGCATTGGGCAAGTTTCTTGGGGTGCTTCTGCTACCCTCATCATACCTGCCACCGGGACTAGTGCCCTCACTCAAGTTAACTTGCTCCTTAGACTTGTTCTAGCTGTCACTTTGATCTGACGTAGCTGACACTGCAAACTGAAAGCTGACATTGTGAATAGACGTAGTTGAGATAGATTGGATGAGCATCACAAAGTGCAGAAATTTTGCAAAACAATTGAGTCAAAAACTTAGTTTAAGTTTTCTACAGAAAGCATTTTGGAGCTACCGACTTGTTAAACTCGGTGACACCGAAGCAATATTAGAGTATGAACTAATGTAATCCGTCAGACCGAGACACTGTTCGGTGACTCCGAGATTGCTAGGGTTTCACTGGGAGTTGAACTCGGTCACACCGATTTGCAAGTTTCGGTCAGACGGATAGTTACAAGTGCAATGGCCTAGGCCAAATCGGTGAGACCGATTTCTACAACTTGGTCGGTCCGAGATGAGTTCGGCGTAAACCTAACCCTAAATTTTTGAATCAAAACTAATCTAAAGGAAGTTTTTGCTGGATAGAAGTATCTGAAACGTAGCAAGAATCATGACATTGTCTTTGTGCTAAGAATCAGAGTGAGAAAGCACAAAGGATCAAACTCATAACCTAACTTGGCGATGAGCTCGCTACGGCGGCAACGGCGATGAAGATTCCCGTTGACGGCGGCGGAGACTAGCGGCAGGAGGTCACTGGCGATGAGGAGACGATCTAGAGACTCGAGTCGGCAGAGCAGGATATGCGCGGGCGAAGGGTTTCGGAGGAATTTCCAAAATTTGACCCGTGGGTATATATATGCTGACCCTGTCGGTGTGACCGAGTGGAACGACTCAATGGCACTGAGATGCAGAATCGCAAGCGGTTACTACAACTCAGTGTGACCGAACTGTTCTAATCGGTTGCACCGAGATGGAAAACCAAGGTCAACTCAATGAACTCGGCATGACTGAAAGGGATGAAACGGTCAAACCGAAATACACAGAGGTTTTGGAAGTTTAAGTCTATGACGAGTCGGTGGCTCCGAGTGCTCCTCCCCCAGAGTGTTCGAATCTGACTTGATCAAACTTTGTGATGTAGCATGAATAGAGTTTGAGACGAGAAAAGCATATATGGCTAGAGGAAGTTCTTAGGCATTCTTGTCCATCCATTTGGCAAAAGAAAAAGAGCCAAACAATCAAAGCAACAAATGGATGTCCTCGAATGAGAAAAATATGCAATCACCATGCTCACACAATAAGATGGCAAATGAAATATGTGGCAAAGCATGCACAAACACTCTAGCATCTATCAAGCAATTGGCGATGACTAGGTCATCTATATATGAGTATATTGACTGAGGAGTCAAATGAGAACATTTGATCGTAGGTCATACTCATCGTTTAAGCACAAGTGGGGTTACCACTTTTACATAAAGCATTGTTGTGTTCACACCATTAAAGTTGCTTTAGCTCAATTCTTAGAGTAAAGCTCCCCCTAGATGTGATATCCCCCCTAAGAGGGATGAACTAACCTTGGGTTTTGTCAATGATGACTTCATGTAGATGTTGAAGATGTGGATGCTCAATGTCGATGTAGATCATTTGGAGCAATCTGTTGGAGCGAGTTGCACTTTCAATACCTACATGGGTTAGTCCCACAAGGAACAAA
This sequence comes from Triticum aestivum, assembly GCF_018294505.1. Lineage (NCBI taxonomy): Eukaryota > Viridiplantae > Streptophyta > Magnoliopsida > Poales > Poaceae > Triticum > Triticum aestivum. Next base: position 205,641,435 of record NC_057802.1, on the reverse strand, counting down.
CAAGGATATCCATAGACATAGAGTGAAGTACACACAAGATGATGTCCATGAAAGCATTAGAATACCTTGTCCCTTGTCTTACCAACAAGAGGGTTTGTGACTCCTTGAACTAGTGCAATATGTGGAGTTGTTTGCACTTGTTTTTGCCAAAATGATATGAGTGAAGTATGTTGGTGGAGTCACCCTCAAGAACTCTCTAGTTTTTCATCTTCAGGATCCACATCAACTTGATGGGAATCCTTGGAGTTGTTGTCGTACTTGACGAAGTAGAACTTGATGTTGTCTTGGGAACCTAGTTGACCAAGGCCTTGCGAGCTTCTTCAAATGCATCAATCTCCTCTTGAAGCTTGTCCTTGCCTTTCTGCTTGTGGTCTTGTGGTGGAAGATCATCTTGATCTTGTGTCCCCTTGAAGGAAGTAGGATGATATTTCTCTTGTTGAGGAACAAACTTCATCTTGGGGTATTGATCTTCTTCCCACTCAACTCCATTGGCATTGAACTTCCGTTCAAAACAAACACCTTGATTCTTCCGATGCCTTCCTTTCTTGCGTACAATTTCCTCAAATTGATTACTTCCGGCAAGGCTCTTGTAAACACCTTTCTCTATAATTCCCTTCAATAAGCTATTTTCTTGCTCATGTGTAACCTGGCTAAGAGAATCATTAGTGGAATCAAGAGAACTACTAGAAGCAACAATATTGGATTTAGCATTATTATTGTTACTACTAGATGAATAATATTTCTTGTTCTTGTTGCTAGATTTTACTTGTGGCATGTAAGTGGACAAGAGTTAATGCTTGGCAATGTAGGAACTTTTCTTACGAAGATCATCATTGATTGCTTTGAAGAACCCATGCTCTTGGCCTAGGTTGAGCTTTTCAAAGCATAGCTTCTCCTGAGTCTTTAAAAGCTCTCGATGACCTTCTAAGGTAGTTTCATGATATAACTTAAGAGTGTTTAGTTCTTTAGTTATACACTCAATCTCCATCTTATCATCGTCATTCGTTTTATCTTGATTAGCATGATTAATAGCAAGTTCATCATAGTTTTCATCACTAGAGTTGTCAACAAGTAAATCATCATCATCTAGCAAATCATCTTCATCACTATTGAAATCAACATACTCAGGGTGTGATACCTATGGTCCTTTAGCCATGAAGTATCTTCCAATTCCTTCATTTGGTGAATCAAAAATGTCATAGGAGTTGGTTGACGCAAGTGCTAGACCGGCAACACCTTCATCTTGAGTATATTCTGAGTCGGAGTGATAACTTCTCTCGGAGTGGTGGTCGTAGTCGGAGCCAAATACCCATTCACCAACATGAGCTTGATGTCTTCGTTTTGTATAGCTCCTTGATGACTTGTCCTTCCTTTCATAACGATCATCTCTACTCCTTCTCTCCCTTGGAGGTGATTCTTCTCTTTTGCTTCTCCTCTTAGGTGATTCTTCTCTTCTTTTGTAGGGAGCCGTACACTCATTGGAGTAGTGTCCAGGTCTTCCACAATTGTAGCAATTATGCTCACAACTAGAAGATCTTTTGTCATTGTAGGACCTTGACTTGGAACTTCTTTCTTTGCTTCTACTCTTGTAGAACTTATTGAAGTTGTTCACCATTAGGCTCAATTCTTCATTGAAGGCTTGTTTCTCAATTGATGATGTAGGAGCATCACATGAGGCTTTGTAAGCACCACTCGAATTGTTGTGAAGCTCTTCTTTATCCTTGAGTGACATCTCATGAGCAACAATTCTTGAGCATTGTATTGCAACATCTTCAATTCTTCCGCGGTCGCCTCACGATTCGTTTCTCTCCCATCGAAGAAATCACCTTGCAAGCCAATACACACAATAGCCCAAACGACGGTGTTATGTCCAAGAATATGCATTTTCATCTTATGCTTCCAACTAGAAAATTAGTACCATCAAAGTAAGGACCTCTACGGTGGTAATTTCCCTTGCTAGACACCATACTCTCCTAGGTTGTGAAACCAAGGCTATGATCACCAAAGCTATGGAAATCAAGGCAAATGGAGACCAAAGCTCTGATACCACTTGTAGGATCGAAAGTATGTCTAGAGGGGGGTGATTAGACTACTTGACCAAATAAAAATCTAGCCTTTTCCCAATGTTAAGTCTTGGCAGATTTTAGCAACTTAGCACAAGTCAAGCAATCAACCTACACATGTAATTCTAAGAATATAGCAGCGGAATGTTAATCATTGCATATGAAGGTAAAGGGGAGGAGCTTCAAGGGAGCAAACACAATGTAGACACAGAGACTTTTGGCATGGTTCCGATAGGTGGTGCTATCGTACATCCACGTTGATGGAGACTTCAACCCACGAAGGGTGACGGTTGCGCGAGTCCACGGAGGGCTCCACCCATGAAGGGTCCACGAAGAAGCAACCTTGTCTATCCCCCTATGGCCATTGCCCATGACATACTTGCCTCACTAGGGTAGATCTTCACGAAGTAGGCGATCTCCTTGCCTGTACAAAATCCTTGGTTCAACTCCACAATCTTGACGGAGGCTCCCAAGTGACACCTAACCAATCTAGGAGACACCACTCTCCAAAAGGTAATAGATGGTGTGTTGATGATGAATTCCTTGCTCTTGTGCTTCAAATGATAGTCTCCCGAACACTCAACTCTCTCATAGATTTGGATATGGTGGAAAGATGATTTGAGTGGTAAGCAACTTGGACAAGGCTAGAGATCAAGATTCTTGTGGTTGGATTGGAATATCTTTGTCTCAACACGTGAGTAGGTGGTTGTCTCTCAGAAAATGAATGCTGGAAGTGTAGGCACGTTCTGATGGCTCTCTCCACGAATGGAGGAAGGGTGGAGGGGTATATATAGCCTCCACACAAAATCTAACCGTTACACACAATTTAGTAAACTCGGTGGGACCAAATAGTGAAACTCGGTCAGACCGATTGAGTTCAAAATGTGAACGTAAGGCTTTTTGGTGGGACGAACATGATCAACTCGGTGGGACCGATGTGCTCGGGTTAGGTCATAACTTGATCTCGACGCGTGTCGGTGTCAAAACTGGCAGATCTCAGGTAGGGCGTCCTGAACTGTGCATCTAAGGATCGAAGGTAAGAGGGGGCAGGTTCAGGCGCTACTGAGGGAGTCCTGGACTACGGACTCCTCGGGCATCCGGGCTATGAGTCGTAGGCCGGACTCATGGGCCGTGAAGATACAAGATGGAAGGCTTTCCCCCGTGTCCGGATGGAACTCTCCTTGGCGTGGAAGGAAAGCTTGGCATGTGGATTTGAAGATTCTTTTCTCTGTAAACTGACTCTGTACAACCCTAGCCCCCTCCGGTGTCTATATAAACCGGAGGGTTTAGTCCATAGAGGCAATCATAATCATACAGGTAGATCAACTCTTGTAACCCCTATAATCATCAAAGTCAATCAAGTAGGAAGTAGGGTATTACCTCCATCAAGAGGGCCCGAACCTGGGTAAACATTGTGTCCCCTGCCTCCTGTTACCTTCGATCCTTAGACGCACAGTTCGGGACCCCCTACCCGAGATCTTCCGGTTTTGACACTGACATTGGTGCTTTCATTAAGAGTTCCACTGTGTCGTCGTCGAACGGCTCGATGGCTCCAGCGATCATCTACAACAATGCTGCCGGGAACGAGATTTTTCTCCCTGGTCAGATCTTCGTATTCGGCGGCTTCGCACTGCGTGCCAACTCGGTTGGCCACCTGGAGCAGATCAACAGCTACGCCCCTGGTCATCAGATCAGTTTTGGAAATCAGAACTGTGTCGCCGATATCCGAGGAGACTTGATCTTCCAAGGGTTTGTGGCTCCAACCACCACTCCGGACTGAGATCCGGAGCGCGTCACCAGATCCGAAGACGGGAGTCAAGAGCCCGGCGGACTCTCTACGGCTATACAGCCCAACACTGGGGAACCGGAGAGGATAGCGCTACCGGCGGTCATCATAATGCCGGGCTCTTCTCCGGACACTAGCTCCGAACCCTCGAAATCCGCGTCAGGCGAGTTCGGCCAGGGAACTTTGGCCCCCACTCAAACCTCGCTCTTAAACGAGGCTCTCGATTTAATGCGATCCCTCGCCATCACAGAGGAACCGCTTCCGAATTGCACCCAGCCCGGACTAGGGGCTGAAAATAGGGAACTTTACTTCCCACCCACCACCCACTTTATAGACACCATCGAGGATTTAACCGACATGCTCGACTACGCTCCCGAGGACATCAACGTTATGGACGACGATGCCAGAGAGGAGCAGGCCCAAAACCCGCCATTCACTGGACGCTGGATGGCCACTTCCTCGTACAACGTTTACATGGTGGACACACTTAAAGAAGGCGACGACGATGAGGGGAAGGGCCCAGTTGTGGATGAACCTCCTGAGATACCACCGAAGCGTCGACGTCAGTGGCGCCGCTCTAAATCGCGCCGCGGAAAAGACAGCAATACCGGCACCAGAGACAATGATACTCCGGAAAATGCCGAAGACCAAGGAGACCCCATCGAACCAACATCCGAATTGGATGATCAGGAGGACAGGCAAGTTGGCCCTGACGAGCAAGCAGGGAACGAAGACTCGGAGGATAGAAACTATCTACCACTCTCCGTGGACGATGTGAGCCTCGGCGACGAAGATTTTATCATGACAGAGGAACCCCTCGAACAAGAGCGCTTTAAGAGACGGCTAATAGCCACGGCGAGAAGCCTGAAAAGAAGCAGCAACAGCTTCAAGCTGACCAAGATCTGCTCAATGACAGATGGAGAAATATCCTGGCAGCTGAAGAGTACGACCTTGAACGCCCAACAAAGAGTTACCCGAAGCGTAAGCTGCTACCCTATTCGACGACGAGGCGCTAGAGCCCATACCACCGGCGCGTAACGCGACTGACGGACCCGACCGGCCACCACGTGGCCGGGACAGAACGGCAACTCAAGCCGAACACCAGCTCGTGCCACCTTGCCGTAAAAGCAGAGAAACAACAGCTCGGGATACACATGTGACCTACGACAGGACCTAGAAAATAGAGCAGGTCAGACAGGATCAATCTACGGATCACGGGGGCGTGCCCCAGCGCGTGAGGACGGCTATCAAGCCTGGCGTGACAAGCACAACCATGTCCGGGCCGAAAACCGCATACGGACTTCGTCCGAACTGCGCCGTGATGTTGCCCGATACAGAGGCGCCGCACACCCCCTATGCTTCGCCGATGAGGTAATGGAGCACCAGTTCCCAGAAGGGTTTAAACCCGTGAACATCGAATCATATGATGGCACAACAGATCCCGCAGTATGGATTGAAGATTTTCTTCTCCACATTCACATGGAACGCGGTGATGATCTACATGCCATCAAATACCTCCCCCTAAAACTCAAGGCGCCAGCACGACACTGGCTGAACAACCTACCAGAAAACCCTGTTGGTAGCTGGGAAGACTTGGAGGACGCATTTAGAGACAACTTCCAAGGCACCTATGTTCGGCCCCCAGATGCCGATGACCTTAGTCACATAATCCAGCAACCCGGGGAATCGGCCCAGCAGCTCTGGACCACGTTCCTCATAAAAAAGAACCAGATTGTGGATTGTCCGGATGCTGAAGCCCTCACGGCCTTCAAACATAGCGTCCGAGACGAGTGGCTCGCCCGACACCTTGTCCAAGAAAAGACGAAATCCATGGCAGCCCTCACCGCACTTATGACTCGCTTTTGCGCGGGAGAGGATAGCTGGCTTGCTCGTAGAAGCAATAGCACCAGCGACCCTTGCACCTCCGAACCCAGGGACGGCAATGGCAAGCGACGACGCAACAAGCACAAGCGTCGAAACAATAATGAAGAAACCGAGGACACGGCGGTCAACACCGGATTCAGTGGCTCCATGGCCGGTCAACGGAACAAGCCATTCAAGGCAAATAGAGATGGCCCATCCAGCTTAGACAGAATACTCGATCGGCCTTGCCAGATTCATGGCACCCCCGATAAACCAACTAATCACACCAACAGAAATTGTTGGGTATTTAAACAGGCCGGCAAACTCAACGCCGAACACAAGAGGAAAGGGTCGCCCAGCGACGACGATGATCAACAGCCTCATCTACCGAACATAGGGGGGCAGAAGTAATTTCCCCCCGAAGTAAAAACAGTGAATATGATATATGTCACACATATCCCTAGGGGGGAACGCAAACGCGCACTACGGGACGTCTACGCCTTAGAGCCAGTCGCCCCCAAATTCAACCCATGGTCGGCTTGCCCAATCACCTTCGATCGAATGGATCACCCAACCAGTATCTGTCATGGAGGTTCGGCAGCTCTGGTCCTCGATCCAATCATCGACGGATTCCACCTCACACGAGTCCTCATGGATGGAGGCAGCAGTCTCAATCTACTTTATCAAGATACTGTCCGCAAAATGGGCATCGATCCGTCAAGAATCAAGCCTACTAAAACCACCTTTAAAGGAGTAATACCTGGTGTAGAGGCCCGCTGCACGGGCTCAATCACACTGGAAGTCGTCTTCGGTTCACCGGACAACTTCCAAAGCGAAGACTTGATCTTCGATGTCGTCTCATTCCGCAGTGGCTATCACGCACTGCTCGGATGAACCGCTTTCGCCAGCTGTAACGCGGTCCCACAGTATGCCTATCAAAATCTTAAGATGCCCAGTCTGCGTGGTGTCATTACGATCAACGGAAACATGGAACACTCCCTCCGTACCGAGGAGCATACCGCGGCCATAGCAGCCGAAGTACAAAGCGGCCCTGTCAAGCCGCAAACCTCATCGGCTATTAAGCCGCCAGACTTTACTACGCAAGACCGGACAGTTCGGCATGCGAGCAGCCCGGCAATCCCAGGGTTGGATTAGCAGTTTTGCCTCCGTCGATTGCCACGTACAACAGCGAGATTAGTACCACGCATGCACAATTACGCACTCAAAGTGCCTTGGGCATCAGCGGAGGCACAATACGGACAGGCCTATAGTACGGTCTGACCCTATATGGTGTGCCCCTTGTTTTTACTTATTTCTTCTCTTTTACCACCGGTGTATTAAAACCTCCTCGTCCTACTTACTCACGAGGACTCTCTCCGAGCCCGGTCACGTACAAATAGTTGAAGACCTGTCCTCTTAAGGTATCTTTCTTATTCAGGCTAAAGCGGCGCAGACGTGCGACTGGAAGGTACAAAGGATTTTGTAGAACATAACCTCACTCAAAGAACCTGTTAGAGCTTTTCTATTTAGCCTTATGACCCCCGGCATGTAAAATAGCCTTGGTGATTATGGTACCATCTGTAATACTACATTTCGACGTATCAATCAGACTCTAGTGAAGCAAATTCTGCCTTGGTATCGCCTTCACTTATAGACTTTATTCCGTCTCTTCAGTTGTCTCACGCACACACCTCGGCAAAATTGCCAGGGGCTATATATGACAACATATGTGTTGCCAACCAAAAAGTCCGAACAACTTTATAGCACAATTTGGCGTCCCAAGCTCGGTATATGCATCGACTCCGAATCATGTCTTTGGTCAATAGTTGGGTTGCCCGGCTCCTGCGTTTGCTACCTTACGTTCCATCTGATTGGCTAGGGTAGTAAAGGGAGAACTACTGCGATTGTGTTTCTGGTTCGCCCGGTTAAGCACCTCTGTAGAGAAAGCCGAAAACTGACTGTCATGATGCAGCGAGAGCTAGTCAGCTACTTGACGACTTATCAAAATCTTTAGCAATTTCTTCTGTATTACACGAAGGACCGTTTTCCGGTCACCTATGCAATGCATCCGAATTAGGATAGCCGCATACATACCAGGGGCTCCTTTGTAGACCCATCATCAAACTCCTACGCCTAAGTGAGAGCAGTAAAACTGCATAGTCCGATTGCCTGGTTCACCGCACTGACACCTCCTTCATGGACCAAGACGTTGGGTTAAGTGTAGTCATGTGCAATTCCGAACACCCCAGTAGTATCTACAAGGGGGCTGAAGCCGACGACTGGGAACTTTCAGATATAAAACGACCACACAGGAGGATAAAACTCTTCATGAAAGAAGAAATATATTACAAAAGACTTAGTTCATGATACAAACTCCCGAACAGTTTAGACTCGTTCATTCGAACGCTACATCCTTAGAGCATTGGCCTTCTACAAGGCGGGCACCATTGAGAACTTCCTCAAAGTAGCACTCTGGTGTACGGTGGTCCTTGCTTTCGGGCGAACCCTCGACTGCCACCTTTTCGGCCTTCATCTTCCCCCAGTGCATCTTGACCCAGGCGAAGGCCATTCGCGCCTCTTCTATACAAGACCACCTCTTAACAGCGTCAATTCGGGGCAGCGCATCGACGAGGCGCCGCACGAGGCCGAAGTAGCTGTCCGGAATGGCTTCGGTCGGCCACAACCGGACTATGACGTCTCCGCCCATTGTGCCATCTTTTGTAGCTCCACCCATTGTGCCATTTGGTCATTTAGCAGTACGGGACGCTCCTGCCCCGCAAACTGCGACCAGAAGGGCCTCTCCGTCGTGTACCCCTCCTGGGCCGGGAAGAATTGGGCGGCGTCCGTAGCACTATTCGGCAGATCCGCATATGCATCTGGAGAACTCCACAGTCGATTAAGCAAGGCATACTTCTAGTCCCCAAATTTAGCCTGTAAAAGAAAGGGCTTACCAGCTGCTATCTGTCCGGCTTGACGGATTTCCTCGCGCGCTGCGCGGGATTCGGACCGCGCCTCCTAAGCTTCTTGAAGGGCCTTGGCGAGTTCGGTTTCCTTTGCCTTATTTTCCTTTTCTAATGACTCACACTTGGCGGCGGTGTCCTTAAGCTTTTGCTCCATCGCGGTTACCCGTTCCTCAAAACGGCACCGAGGGGCCTGTTCGGCCGTTAAGTTTGCAGCCGCTTTATCAGCAGCCGCCTTGCTTAACCTTGCTAGTTCCTTCGCTTGGGCAAGCTCACCCCTGAGGGTCTCCACCACGGTGGCGCCATCTATCCAAATACGCGCATGTTAGCTCTTGAACTTCCATAAAACATGGAAATAAACGGGCATATAGTAAGATGTATCTTATACCTTGTGAGGGAGTCGTGAATTAAGGGGTCCTCGGTTGTCCGAGCTATGTGACATGGGCCGGACTAATGGGCCATGAAGATACGAGACAGAAGACTTCCTCCCGTGTCCGGATGGGACTCTCCTTTGCATGGAAGGCAAGCTTGGCGTTCGGATATGAAGATTCCTTCCTCTGTAAACCGACTCTGTACAACCCTAGGTCCCTCCAGTGTCTATATAAACCGGACGGTTTAGTTCATAGAGGCAATCATAATGATACATGCTAGACATCTAGGGTTTAGCCATTACGATCTCGAGGTAGATCAACTCTTGTAAACCTCTTATTCATCCAAGATAATCAAGCAGGAAGTAGGGTATTACCTCCATCAAGAGGGCCCGAACCTGGGTAAAACACCATGTCCCTGTCTCCTGTTACCTTCGATCCTCGGACGCACAGTTTGGGACCCCCTACCCGAGATCTGCTGTGTCGTTGTCAGAAGGTTCGATGGCTCCATCTGTCATCTACAACAAAGCTGCCCTGAGGGAGGTCTTTCTCCCTGGCCAGATCTTTGTGTTCGGCGGCTTCGCACTGCGGGCAAACTCGCTTGGCCGTCTAGAGCAGACAGATGGCTACGCCCCAGGTCACGAGATTAGTTTTGGAAATCTGGATTATGTTGCTGATATCCGAGGAGACTTGATCTTCCAAGGATTCGCGACCCCAACCTCCGCTAAGGCCTTAGATCCGGAGTGCATCGCCAAGTCAGAAGACGGGTTTCTCGAGCCTGTTGGACTCTCGGCGGCTATTGAGCCTAGTACGGGAGAGCCGGAGGAAGTAGTGTCACCGGCAATCATCATGAATCCGAACTCCTCTCCGGACACTGGCACCAAACCCTCGGAGTCAGCATCGTGTGAGCTCGGCCAAGGAGTTTTCTTCCCGCCACACTCCACGGACTTTCTTCTCCCTGGCCTTAATGTGATCCCTCGTCATTACAGTGGGGCGACGTCCGAACTACGCCCAGCCCGGACTTGGGGCTGAGAGTGGGGAGTTTTACATCCCACCCACCACCCACTTCATAGCCACTGTCGAGGACCTAACCGACATGCTTGACCGTAACTCCGAAGACATCTATGGTACGGACATCGATTCCGGAGAGGAACAAATCCAAAACCCACCGCATACCGTACGTGGGGCGGCCACCTCCACATACGACGTATACATGGTGGATATGCCAAAAGAGGATGGCGGTGAGGACAGTAGGGATCCAATCAAGGACAATAACACTGATAAACCACCAAAGCGGCATCATCATCGGCGCCTTTCAAAATCACGCTGCGGCAAAGAAAGCAATACCGGCAATGGGGATGATAACGCTCTGAAGAATGCCAAAGACCCAAACGCCCCCATCGAACCAACATCCGAACAGGATGATTGGAAGGAGAGGCAGGGTAACCCGGACGAGCCAGTCGGGAATGAGCACTCGGAGGATAGCAATTATATGCCACCCTCCGAAGACGAAATAAGCCTCGGCGTCAAAGAATTCATCGTGCCAGAGGAACCCCTCGAGCAGGAACACTTTAAGCAACAGCTCATCGCAACTGTGAGGAGCCTAAAAAGGAAGCAGCAGCGGCTTCAAGCCGAACATGATACGCTCAATGACAGATGGACTAATGTCCTGGCAGCCGAGAATACGGCCCTGCACGACCAACCAAAAGCTACCCGAAGCACAAGTTGTTACCCCAATTCGACGTTGAGCCGCGGAAGACCATAACATAATTGCGTAACGCAGCTGATAAACCAGACCAGCCACCGCGTGGCCGAGACAGGACGACTACCCAAGCCGAACACCAGCCCACATTACCCCGCCGAGGGAGACAGTGGCCCGGGATTACACCTATGACCTACGGCAGGACCTAGACACTAGGGCAAGCCTAGCCAGATCAATCTACGGGCCAAGGGGGCGTGCCCCAACACGAGAGAACGGCTATCAGGCCCGGCGTGACCAACACAACCTCACTCGGGGCGAAAACCGCATAGGAATGTCCGCCGAACTCCATCACGACGTTGCCCGTTATATAGGCGCCGCACACCCCCTATGCTTCACCGAGGAGGTAATGGAGCACGAATTCCTAGAAGGGTTTAAACCCATGAACATCGAATCGTATGATGGAACAACCGACCCCGTAGTTTGGATTGGGGATTTTCTTCTCCATATCCACATGGCCCGCGGTGATGGTCTCCACGCCATCAAATACCTCCCACTGAAATTAAAGGGACCAACCCGGCACTGGCTAAACAGCCTCCCAGAGAACTCCATTGGCAACTGGGAAGACATGGAAGACGCCTTTCGCGAGAACTTCCAAGGTACATATGTCCGGCCTCCAGACGCCGATGACCTCAGTCACATCATCCAGCAGCCCGAAGAGTTAGCCAGGAATCTCTGGACCAGGTTCTTAATTAAAAATAACCAAATTGTGGACTGTCCGGACAGCGAAGCCCTCGCGGCCTTTAAATATAGTGTCCGAGATGAGTGGCTCGCCCGTCACCTCGGCCAAGAAAAACCCAAGTCCATGGCAGCTCTTACGGCACTGATGACCCGCTTTTGCACAGGAGAAGATAGCTCGCTTGCTCGTAGAAGCAATAGCAGCTGCGATCCTGGCACCTCCGAAGCTAGGGATGATAATGGCAAGCCACGACGCAATAAAAACAAGCGTCGAAACAATAATGCAGGAACCCAAGACACGGCGGTCAACGCCGGATTCGGCGGCTCCAAATCCTGTCAGCGGAAGAAGCCATTCAAGGAAAACAGAGATGGCCCATCCAGTTTAGACAAGATACTGGATCGGCCCTGTCAGATTCATGGCAGCCCTGACAAAGCCGCCAACCATACCAACAGAAATTATTGGGTTTTCAAACAAGCCGGCAAGCTCAATGCCGAACACAAAGGGAAGGAGCCACCCAGTGATGACCCACAAGTGTAGGGGATCTATCGTAGTCCTTTCAATAAGTAAGAGTGTCGAACCCAACGAGGAGCAGAAGGAAATGACAAGCGGTTTTCAGTAAGGTATTCTCTGCAAGCACTGAAATTATCGGTAACATATAGGTTTGTGATAAGGCAATTTGTAACGGGTAACAAGTAATGAAAGTAAATAAGGTGCAACAAGATGGCCCAATCCATTTTGTAGCAAAGGACAAGCCTGGATAACTCATATACGAAGGAAAATGCTCCTGAGGACACATGGGAATTATCGTCAAGCTAGTTTTCATCACGCTCATATGATTCGCGTTCGTTACTTTGATAATTTGATATGTGGGTGGACCGGTGCTTGGGTGCTGCCCTTCCTTGACAAGCATCCCACTTATGATTAACCCCTATTGCAAGCATCCGCAACTACAAAAGAAGTATTAAGGTAAACCTAACCATAGCATGAAACATATGGATCCAAATCAGCCCCTTACGAAGCAACGTATAAACTAGGGTTTAAGCTTCTGTCGCTCTACCAACCCATCATCTACTTATTACTTCCCAATGCCTTCCTCCAGGCCCAAACAGTGGTGAAGTGTTATGTAGTCGACGTTCACATAACACCACTAGAGGAAAGACAACATACATCTCATCAAAATATCGAACGAATACCAAATTCACATGACTACTTATAGCAAGACTTCTCCCATGTCCTCAGGAACAAACGTAAATACTCACAAATCATATTCATGTTCATAATCAGAGGGGAATTAATATGCATAAAGGATCTGAACATATGATCTTCCACCAAATAAACCAACTAGCATCAACTACAAGGAGTAATCAAGACTACTAGCAACCCACAGGTACCAATCTGAGGTTTTGGGACAAATATTGGATACAAGAGATGAACTAGGGTTTGAGAGGAGATGGTGCTGGTGAAGATGTTGATGGAGATTGACCTCCTCCCGATGAGAGGATCGAGGGTGATGACGATGGTGATGATTTCCACCTCCCGGAGGGATGTTTCCCCGGCAGAACAGCTCCGCCGGAGCCCTAGATTGGTTCCGCCAAGGTTCCTCCTCATGGCGGCGGTGTTTCGTCCCGAAAGCTTCCTTCTTATTTTTTCCAGGGTGAAAGACTTCATATAGAAGAAGATGGGCACCGGAGGCCTGCCAGGGGGCCCACGAGGCAAGGTGGCGCGCCCAGGGGGTAGGGCGCGCCCCCCACCCTCGTGGCCAGGGTGTGGGCCCCCTCTGGTTAATTCTTTCGCTAGTATTTTTTATTAATTCCAAAACGTGCCTCCGTGAAGTTTTAGGACTTTTCAAGCTGTGCAGAATAGGTCTCTAATATTTGCTCCTTTTCCAGCCCAGAATTCCAGCTGCCGGCATTCTCCCTCTTTGTGTAAACCTTGTAAAATAAGAGAGAATAGGCATGAGTATTGTGACATAATGTGTAATAACAGCCCATAATGCAATAAATATCGATATAAAAGCATGATGCAAAATGGACGTATCAACTCCCCCAAGCTTAGACCTCGCTTGTCCTCAAGCGGAAGCCGATAACGAAAAATATGTCCACATGTTTAGTGATAGAGGTGTCGATAAAATAAAATACGGACATGAGGGCATCATGATCATTCTTATAACAGCAACATGTATATATTTTGTCATATGACTCCTTATGTTAAACTAACAAACTATAATCTCGGTCATTGAAGCAATTGCAATTTATCATAACATCGGAAAGAGTCAATATAAGAGCTTTTCAGCAAGTCCACATACTCAACTATCATTTAGTCTTTCACAATTGCTAACACTTATGGGTATGGAGTTTTAATCGGACACAGAGAAAGATAGGGTCTTATAGTGTTGCCTCCCAACCTTTTACTTCAAGGGTAATGTCAACAATAATAATTCATGCTAACTTACATCCAATTGGATATATATATATATATCAGGATCTTTCCAACACAACGTGCTTGCCAAAGGATAAAATGTAAAAAGGAAAGGTGAAGATCACCATGACTCTTGTATAAGGTATAAGACTAGAAAAAGATAGGCCCTTCGCAGAGGGAAGCAGAGGTTGTCATGTGCTTTTATGGTTGGATGCACAAAATCCTAATGCGAAAGAACATCACTTTATATTGCCACTTGTGATATGGACCTTTATTATGCAGTCCGTCGCTTTTATTTCTTCCACATCACAAGATCGTATAAAGCTTATTTTCTCCACACTAATAAATCCTACATATTTAGAGAGCAATTTTTATTGCATGCAACAATGACAACTTACTTGAAGGATCTTACTCAATCCATAGGTAGATTTAGTGGACTCTCATGGCAAAAATGGGTTTAAGGATATTTGGAGGCAAAAGTAGTATCTCTACTTGGTGCAAAGAATTTGGCTAGCATGAGGGGGAAAGGCAAGCTCAACATGTTGGATGATCCATGACAATATACTTTATTTCGGATATAAGAGAACATAACCCATTACGTTGTCTTCCTTGTCCAACATCAACTCTTTAGCATGTCATATTTTAGTGAGTGCTCACAATCATAAAAGATGCCCAAGATAGTATATTCATATGTGAAAACCTCTCTTTCTTTATTACTTCCTATTAATTGCAACGATGACCAAAACTATGTTTGTCAACTCTCAACAACTTTTATTCATCGTACTCTTTTATATGTGAAGTCATTACTCTTCATAAGATTTATATGATCTCTTTATTTCTTTTTATTCTTTATTTTTCTTTTATTCCCTCATGATCATAGCAAGATAATCAAGCCCTTGACTCAAAACTAATCTTTATTATATATATAGCTCACGGACTCGATTACATAGAAGGATCATAGAGCAAAACTCAAAACTAAATCATACTAGAACTTTATTCTACTAAATGAAGATATTACTAAAAGGATCGAACTAAGAAAAACGGTAAAGATAGAAGTGTGATGGTGATACGATACCGGGGCACCTCCCCCAAGCTTTGCAGTTGCCAACGGGAGTGCCCATACCCATGTATTTATGTCTCTTTCTTCGGAGGTGGTGAGGTGATATTCTTGGCGATGATGCCCCTCAGGATACGATTCTCCTCCTCGAGCTTTATTGACTTGCTGCTTGAGGTCCATTATTTCCTTACGGAGCATACCCGTGACGGCTAAGGCTCCTTTCACCCAAGGATGTTGCATAGCTGCGGGAGAACAAGTAACACTCTTTTTCATATTTTCATAAGAGAGAAATCTAACATTGGAAGGGATGACCGAGTTTGGAATAGCTGAGCTCTGTAGTTCCCCCATCGTGAATCCGGCCCGGAAACGGGAAGTAACTTCTTGATCCTCCTCCATGGCATCTATCCTTTTCAAGTTGGCTTCCATCTCTTCCTCCATTGATGGCCCAAAGTGATAGGCATCGCTATTTGCTCCTGGACCCGGTGCCTGGTGAGACACCCGACTCTCCCCGACTTACTCTTGAGAAGACATCTTGCTCTAATCTGCGGCAGAAATAGCTCGAAACAAAAACATAGGATATTTGCGTGGTACGGTGTTCAAAACCTTCGGGAGATTATATAATGAATTTTTATCGACCAATAGAAGTATCATGCAACCAAACGGAGTCCGGAGAGAACACGAGGTGCCCATGAGGCAGGGGGTGCGCCCAGCGGGGTAGGGCGCGCCCTCCACCCTCGTGGACTCCTCGTGTCCTTCCTGGACTACTTCTTATTTTCCTATTTTCCTAAATATTCCAAAACGGAGAAAAATTACCATTAGAACTGTTTTGGTGTCGGTTTCCTTACCGTAACACATACCTATTCCTTTTCGGAGTCTGAAACATTCTGGAAAGTGTCCCTTATGTATTCCTCCGGGGTTACGGTTTCAATAACATTAGTTTCAACATTTATGGGATTACCTGAGATATAATGTTTGATTCTTTGACCGTTTACCACCTTCGGATTTGTGCCTTCGAAGTTCTTGATTTTTATGGCACCAGAACGATAGACTTCCTCGATAACGTAAGGCCCTTCCCATTTAGAGAGAAGCTTTCCTACAAAAAATCTTAAACAAGAGTTGAATAGCAACACATAGTCACCTACATTAAACTCACGCTTTTGTATCATTTTGTCATGCCATGTTTTAACTTTTTCTTTAAACAGTTTGGCATTCTCATAGGCTTGAGTTCTCCATTCATCAAGTGAGCTAATGTCAAATAGCCTCTTCTCACCGGCAAGTTTGAAATCATAATTGAGCTCTTTAATGGCCCAATATGCCTTATGTTCTAGTTCGAGAGTTAAGTGACATGCTTTTCCATAAACCATTTTATACGGAGACATACCCATAGGGTTTTTATATGCAGTTCTATAGGCCCATAATGCATCATCAAGTTTCTTTGACCAATTATTTCTAGATCTATTAACAGTCTTTCGCAAAATTAATTTGATCTCTCTATTACTCAATTCTACTTGACCACTAGATTGTGGGTGGTATGGAGATGTAATTCTATGATTAACATCATACTTAGCAAGCATTTTACGAAAGGCGCCATGAATAAAATGTGAACCACCATCAGTCATTAAATATCTAGGGACTCCAAATCTCGGAAAAATAACTTCTTTAAGCATCTTAATAGAGGTGTTATGATCAACACTACTAGTTGGAATAGCTTCTACCCACTTAGTAACATAATCAATAGCAACTAAAATATGTGTATAGCCATTAGAGGAGGGAAACGGTCCCATATAATCAAATCCCCAAACATCAAATGGTTCAATAACAAGTGAGTAGTTCATAGGCATTTCTTGACGTCTACTAATATTACCAATTATTTGACATTCATCACAAGACAAGACAAATTTACGGGTATCCTTGAAGAGAGTAGGCCAATAGAAACCGGATTGCAATACCTTATGCGCAGTTCTATCTCCAGCATGGTGTCCTCCGTAAGCCTTGGAGTGACACTTGCGTAGGATCTGTTCCTGTTCATGCTCAGGTACACAACGTCTAATAACACCGTCTACTCCTTCTTTATAGAGATGTGGGTCATCCCAGAAGTAGCGTCTTAAATCATAGAAAAACTTTTTCTTTTGCTGGTATGTGAAGCTAAGTGGTATAAGTTTAGCAACGATGTAATTAGCATAATCAGCATACCATGGAGCAGTACGAGAAGCATTTATGATAGCTAATTGTTCATCAGGAAAGCTATCATCAATAGGTAGTGGGTCATCAAGAACATTCTCTAACCTAGACAAGTTGTCTGCAACTTGTTCTCAGCTCCCTTTCTATCAATAATATGCAAATCAAATTCTTGTAATAGGAGAACCCACCTAATAAGTCTAGGTTTAGCATCTTTCTTTTCCATAATATATTTAATAGCAGCATGATCGGTGTGAGCAGTTACTTTGGAATCAACAATATAAGGTCTGAACTTATCACAAGCAAATACAACTGCTAAAAATTCTTTTTTAGTAGTAGCATAATTTCTCTGGGCACTGTCTAGAGTTTTACTAGCATATTGGATAACATTTAATTTCTTATCAACTCTTTGTCCTAAAACAGCACCTACAGCATAATCACTAGCATCACACATGATTTCAAAGGGTAAATTCCAATCAGGTGGATGAACAATAGGTGCAGAAATCAAGGCTTTCTTAAGTATTTCAAATGCTTCTACACAATCATCATCAAAGACAAAAGGAACATCTTTTTGTAAGAGATTAGTCAGAGGCCTAGAGATTTTTGGGAAGTCTTTAATGAACATCCTATAAAAACCGGCATGACCAAGGAAACTTCTTATACCTTTAATGTCCTTGGGACACGACATCTTTCCAATAGCATCAACCTTAGCTTTATCAACCTTAATACCTCTTTCAAAAATTTTATGCCCCAAGACAATACCTTCATTAACCATAAAGTGGCACTTCTCCCAATTCAAGACAAGATTAGTTTCTTCAGATCTCTGCAAAATTCCATCAAGGTTGCTAAAGCAATCATCAAAATAAGTTCCATATACGGAAAAATCATCCATGAAAACCTCAAAAAAAATCACAAAAGTCAGAGAATATAGCCATCATGCATCTTTGAAAGGTAGTAGGTGCATTGCATAACCCAAAAGGCATATGTCTAATAAGCAAAGGTGTCGAAATGGCAAGTAAAAGTAGTCTTTTCTTGATCCTCTTTTGACACAGGTATTTGAGAGAAACCAGAATAACCTTCTAGAAAGCAAAAATGTGTATGTTTGGATAATCTTTCTAGCATTTGATCAATAAAAGGTAAAGGGTGATGATCCTTTTTAGTAGCTTTATTTAGTTTGCGGAAATCGATTACCATTCTATAACCTGTAACGATTCTTTGTGGGATCAATTCATCTTTATCATTAGGAACAACAGTAATACCTCCCTTCTTAGGGACACAATGGACAGGACTTACCCACTGACTATCAGCAACGGGATAAATTATACCTGCCTCCAGAAGCTTTAGTATTTCTTTTCTTACCACTTCTTTCATCTTAGGATTTAACCGTCGTTGGTGATCAACAACTGGTTTACCGTCTTTCTCCAATTTATTTTGTGCTGGCATAGAGTGGGACTAATGCCCTTAAGATCATCAAGAGTATATCCAATAGCAGCACGGTGCTTCTTCAGAGTTTTCAATAATTTCTTTACTTCATGCTCTAAAAGGCTAGCACTAATAATAACAGGATATATCTTTTTTTCATCAAGATGAGCATATTTAAGAGTATCAGGTAATGGTTTAAGCTCAAACACGGGATCACCCTTGGGTGGAGGAGGATCCCCTAGGATTTCAACAGGCAGGTTGTGTTTCAAAATAGGTCCCTGTTTAAAGAATACTTCATCTATTTCCCTTCTTTCACTCATAGACATATCATTTTCATGGTCGAGCAAATATTGTTCTAAAGGATCATTAGGAGGCACAGCAATAGAAGCAAGACCAATAATTTCATCTTTACTAGGCAATTCTTCATCATGGGGTTGTCTACGAAATTTAGCAAAATTAAACTCATGAGACATATCCCCCAAACCAATAGTAAAAACATCCTTTTTGCAGTCTATCCTAGCACTAACAGTATTCGAGAAGGGTCTACCAAATATAATGGGACAAAAGTCATCTTGTGGGGAACCAAGAACAAGAAAATCAGCAGGATATTTAACTTTGCCACACAAAACTTCAACATCTCTAACAATCCCAACTGGTGAAATAGTGTCTCTATTGGCAAGCTTAATTGTAACATCAATTTCTTCTATCTCAGCACGTGCAATATCATGCATAATTTCTTTGTATAAGGAATGAGGTTTTGCACTTGGACTTGCACTAGCACCCATATCACAGAAGCCATGATAACAATGATCTCCTATTTTAACAGAAATAACAGGCATGCCTACAACAGGTCTATGTTTATTTTTAGTATCAGGTCTAGCAATTCTAGCAGCTTCATCGCAGAAGTAAATAACATGCCCATCAAAATTATCGGCCAAGAGATCTTTAACCATAACAATACTAGGTTCAACTTTAATTTTCTCAGGGGGTGTAGGTGTTCTAGTATTACCCTTACGAACCACAGTTGAAGCTTTAGCATGATCCTTTATTCTAACAGGGAAAGGTGGTTTCTCAATATAAGCAGTAGGAACAATAGGATCAACATTATAAGTGATAGTCTTTTCTTCAACTTTAATTGGTGCAACTACTTTTACTTCAATGGGAGGATTATATTTAAACCACTTCTCCTTAGGGAGATCAACATGAGTAGCAAAGGATTCACAGAAAGAACCTACTATCTCAGAGTCAAGTCCATATTTAGTGCTAAATTCACGGAAAACATAGGTATCCATAAAAGATTTAACACAATCAAACTTAGGTTTTATACCTGACTCCTTACCTTCGTCGAGATCCCAATCTTCAGAGTTGCGTTTAATTCTTTCCAATAAATCCCATTTGAATTCAATAGTCTTCATCATAAAAGAACCAGTACAAGAAGTATCGAGCATGGAGCGATTATTCAGAGAAAGCCGAGCATAAAAATTTTGAATAATAATTTCTCTTGAGAGCTCATGATTGGGGCATGAATATAACATTGACTTAAGCCTCCCCCAGGTTTGAGCGATGCTTTCTCTTTCGCGAGGCCAAAAATTGTATATATAATTACAATCATGATGAACAAGATGCATTGGATAAAACTTCTCATTAAATTCCAATTTCAATCGGTTGTAGTTCCATGATCCCATATCATCACATAGCCTAAGCCATGTCAATGCCTTTCTCTTCAAAGATAAAGGGAATACCTTCTTCTTGATAACATCCTCGGGCATACCTGCAAGCTTTAATAATCCACAAACTTCATCCACATGGATTAGGTGCAAATCGGGATGCAATGTTCCATCTCCTGTAAAAGGATTAGCTAGCAGTTTCTCTATCATACCCGAAGAAATTTCAAAGTAAACATTTTTAGTTGGTTTAGTAGGTTGAGGAGCAACTCTTTGCTCTACTGGTAGGGGTGAAGATACCCCAAACTAGCCCATCAAAGGATTACTTTCCATAGTAACAAGTGACAGTGAATTTCAGCACACTATATAAATTTTTTCTTAGCAAATTTCACTTACCAAAGGCGCTTCACTCCCCAGCAACGGTGCCAGAAAAGAGTCTTGATGACCCACAAGTGTAGGGGATCTATCGTAGTCCTTTCGATAAGTAAGAGTGTCAAACCCAATGAGGAGCAGAAGGAAATGACAAGCGGTTTTCAGTAAGGTATTCTTTGCAAGCACTGAAATTATCGGTAAAAGATAGGTTTGTGATAAGGAAATTTGTAACGGGTAACCAGTAATGAAAGTAAATAAGGTGCAGCAAGATGGCCCAATCCTTTTTGTAGCAAAGGACAAGCCTGGACAAACTCTTATATGAAGGAAAACGCTCTCGAGGACACATGGGAATTATCGTCAAGCTAGTTTTCATCACGCTCATATGATTCGCGTTCGTTACTTTGATAATTTGATATGTGGGTGGACCGGTGCTTGGGTGCTGCCCTTCCTTGGACAATAATCCCACTTATGATTAAACCCTATTGCAAGCATCCGCAACTACAAAAGAAGTATTAAGGTAAACCTAACCATAGCATGAAATATATGGATCCAAATCAGCCCCTTACGAAGCAACGTATAAACTAGGGTTTAAGCTTCTGTCACTCTAGCAACCCATCATCTACTTATTACTTCCGAATTCCTTCCTATAGGCCCAAACAATGGTGAAGTGTCATGTAGTCGACATTCAAATAACACCACTAGAGGAAAGACAACATACATCTCATCAAAATATCGAACGAATACCAAATTCACATGACTAGTTATAGCAAGACTTCTCCCATGTCCTCAGGAATAAATGTAACTACTCACAAATCATATTCATGTTCATAATTGGAGGGGTATGAATATGCATAAAGGATCTGAACATAGGATCTTCCACCAAATAAACCAACTAGCATCAACTACAAGGAGTAATCAACACTACTAGCAACGCACAGGTAACAATCTGAGGTTTTGGGACAAAGACTGGATACAAGAGATGAACTAGGGTTTGAGAGGAGATGGGGCTGGTGAAGATGTTGATGGAGATTGCCCGCCTCCCGATGAGAGGATCAAGGGTGATGACGATGGTGATGATTTCCCCCTCCCGGAGGGATGTTTCCCCGGCAGAACAGCTCCGCCAGAGCCCTAGATTGGTTCCGCCAAGGTTCCGCCTCGTGGCAGCGGTGTTTCGTCCCTAAAGCTTCCTTGTTATTTTTCCAGGGTGAAAGACTTCGTATAGCAGAAGATGGGCACCGGAGGCCTGCCAAGGGGCCCACGAGGCAGGGGGCGCACCCAGGGGGTAGGGCGCACCCCCACCCTCGTGGCCAGGGTGTGGGCCCCTCTGGTTAATTCTTTCGCCAGTATTTTTTATTAATTCCAAAATGCGCCTCCATGAAGTATCAGGACTTTTGGAGCTGTGCAGAATAGGTCTCTAATATTTGCTCCTTTTCCAGCCCAGAATTCCAGCTGCCGGCATTCTCCCTCTTCGTGTAAACCTTGTAAAATAAGAGAGAATAGGCATGAGTATTGTGACATAATGTGTAATAACAGCCCATAATGCAATAAATATCGATATAAAAGCATGATGCAAAATGGACGTATCACCCAGTGACAGCGAAGATGAAGAGACTCGCCAACCGAAAACCGGGGGACAGAAGCAATTTCCTCCCGAAGTAAAAACGGTAAACATGATATATGTGACGCATATCCCTACAATGGAGCGCAAGCGTGCACTATGAGACGTCCACGCCATAAAGCCGATTGCCCCAAAATTTAACCCATGGGCGGTCTGCTCGATCACATCTGATCGCAAGGACCACCCAACCGGTATTCGTCACGAAAGTTTGGCGGCTCTGGTTCTCGATCCAATTATCGATGGATTCCATCTCATGCGAGTCCTTATGGACAGCGGCAGTAGCCTTAATTTACTCTATTAAGACACTGTTCGCGAGATGGGCATTGATTCCTCAAGGATCAAGCCCACCACAACTACCTTTAAGGGAGTAACACCCGGCATAGAAGCTCACTTCACGGGCTCAATCACATTGGAAGTCGTCTTCGGTTTGCCGGACAACTATCGAAGCGAAGAATTGATCTTCGATATTGTCCCATTCTGCAGTGGCTACCATGCACTGCTCGGGCGGACCGCTTTTTCTTGTTTCTATGTGGTCCCACACTACGCCTATCTAAAGCTTAAGATGCCCAGTCCACGCGACGTCATCACGGTCAACGGAAACACGGAACGCCCCCCCCCCCCCGTACCGAGGAGCATACCACGGCCATCGCAGCCGAGGTGCAAAGCGGCCCGTTCAAGCCGCATATCTCATCGGCCATTAAGCCACTGGCCTCTACTTCACAGGACCGGTCAATTTTAGAGCTAGATTAGCAGTTCCTCTTCCGTCGTTTGCCTCTTATACCAGTTTGTATCCCGCATGCATAATTATGCACTTAAAATACCTTGGTCATCGGCGGAGGTACAATACGGACAAGCCTACAATACGGTTCGCCCTCCTACAACCTTCTTCTCTTTTCTAACTATATCTTATCTTTTTCCATAGGTGAATCAAAACCTGTTCATCCCACGGACCTACAAGACCCTTTCTGAGCCCGGTTTCGTACAAATAACCAAAGATTCCTCCTTTTAAGGAATCCTTTTTGCTGAGGCAAAGGCAACGCATACGTGCGACAGAAAGTCCAAAAGATTTTTTGTAGACCAAACACTCTATTTAACACCTGTATAGAGCCTTTTTCCTTAGCCTTCGACCCCTGGCATGTAAAATAGCCTGGGGTGTTATAATCTGTAAGATCGCGTTCGACGTATCAATCAGATTCCAGTGAACATAATCCGTCTTCAGTAGTTGCTCTTCCTCATAGAACTATATTTTGCTTCTTCGGTTGTTTCATGCACACACCTCGGCACAAATCACCAGGGGTTCGATACGACAACATTTGGGTTGCCGAAAAGTCCGAACAGCTCTACAACATACTTCCGTGTCACGATTTTGGCATTATATGCATCAGCTCCGAATCATGTCTTTGGTCAACAGTTGGGTTGCCCGGCTCCTGTGCTTACTACCTTACGTTCTTATCGGCTAGGGTAGTAAAGGGAGAACTACTCGATTGTGTTTCCGGTTCACCTGGTTAAACACCTCAGTAGAGAAAGCCAAAAACTGACTGTCATGATGCGCGAGAGCTGGTCAACCACTCGGCGACTTATTAGAATATTTTGCGATTTCTTCCGTATTACATGAAGGGCCGTTTTTGCTCACCTATGTAAGACAACCGTATTCGGATAACCGCGTACATACCAAAGGCTACATCATAGACCCACTGTCAAACTCCTATGGCTAAGTGAAAGTGTTAAAGCCCTATAGTCCGATTGCCTAGTTCGCCGCACTCACACCTCCGTTCCGGACCAAGACGTTGGGTCAAGAGTGATCAGGTGCCATTCCGAACACCCCCGTATTATATCCGAGGGGGCCGAAGCCGATGAATGGCAAACTTTCAGATTATAAAAAATGGCCGCACAGGAGGAAATAACTTTCAGGCAAAGGTATAAATATAACATAGCCTTACTGTATCATAATATTGTTCTCAAAATTCGGGAACATTTATTCGAACATAATATCCTTTGAGCACTGACCCTCTATCAAGCGGGCGCCCTCTAGGACGTCTTCCAAATAATGCTCCGACATGCGATGGTCCTTGCCTTCGGGCGGGCCCTTAGCTGCAACATCGGTAGCCTTCATTTTTGCCCAGTACATCTTGACGCGGGCGAAGGCCATCCGGGCACCTTCTATGCACGTCGACCGCTTAACGGCATCGATACGCGGCACTGCATCGACAAGTCGCTGCACCAAACCGAAATAGCTGTTCGGAATGGGTTCAGCCGGCCATAGCCGGACCACAACGTCCTTCATGCCAGCTCCGGACATCTTGTGGAGCTCGTCCCACTGGGCCATCTGTTCGTTCAGCAATGTCGTGCGCCATGGCACCTTGAATTGTGACCAGAAAAGCCTCTCCATAGCACGTCCTTCCTATGCTTGGAAGAACTGCACCGCGTCGGGGACACTCTTCAGCAGGTCCAAGAACACATCTAGAGAACTCCACATTTGATTAAGCAGAGCATACTTCAAGTCACCGAACTTAGTCTGTAAAACAAAGGGCTTACCAGCCGCTATCTCCCCCGCTTGACGGATCTCCTCTCGAGCCGCTCTAGACTCGGACCGTGCTTCTCACGCCTCTTGTAAGGCATTGTCGAGTTCGGCTTCCTTGGCTTTGTTATACTCCTTGAGTGATTTGCATTTGCCAGTGGCATCCTTTAGCTCTGGCTCTATGGTAGATATTCTCTCCTCGCATTGGCGCCGAGCGGCCTGTTTGGCCTTTAAATTAGCAGCCGCCTTCTTGGCAGCCGCATTGCTCAATCAGGCATGCTCCTTGGCCCGGGCAAGCTCAGCCCGAACGGTCTCAACCGCGGCAGAACCATCTACAGTTAGGCATGTTACAGTGTATAATTTTCAGCTTTGTGCTCATAGTAGTATACATGCATAAGCGAGCTGTCCCAAAACATACCTTGTGCCTCGTTGAGCCACCAGTTAATAAGAGTAATATCCTCATCAGCTAACTCAAGTTTATGCTTTAGATTTGCAACTTCCGCAGCTTGGGCGGTCGCCATTGACATAAAAGCCTGTTTTCAAATTAATTATGTTACTTCCTGAGCATATCTTTTTGATCCTCTGATTGCCTCCTTGTGGAAACCGATCAGAGTCTCAGGGGCTACTGTCTATACACAGACGCATTTTGCATGTAAAGAGCGGTTAAAGATATTACATTGCATAACTCGAAGCCCCTCGGCAGGCCCGTGAAAGCTTCATTCAATCCGCTTCTCGCGGATAGAATCTTCTCAACTACCGTACCCATTAAAGTATGATGTTCATCTGCGATGGACGCACTTCGCAATGTGCCCATCAGAGTATCCGGCACCTCCGGATTCCTGGGGGCTGCTGCGAGAGTATGGACTCCCTTAAAAGGGGTACGCTTACTCGACCCTAGAGTCGTCTTCGGCTGTAAACCGAATATTTCGGGGCCCTCATTGATGGTCCCCGTGGGGGCTGCGCCCCTGGACTCTTGACGACCGAAGTATCACCTTCGGGCGCTGTCTTCATTGTCCCCGCGCCGCTAGATGGTCATGGGAGATCCTCTCGGACGACACCTCGAAGTCGTCTGCCCTAAGGGGTGAGGAGGCTGGTGGAGGTGTGTCGCTTTCCATCATCTCCGGGGGCAAGTCCCCCGATGAGGAGGATTGTTGAGGTAGACAGCGGGCCGGACTGCAAACATATAGTTTAAATGTTACCCTTGCAAACCGAAAAGAATGGGCTATGTCTAGAGCATCCTTGTTCACTTATGATTTGGCAAGGGGCTTGTCCCTAGAGAGGTGCTTCGTGAGAACATCGGCTTCCAAACCCGAACCATCTAAAAGGGATATCTTCCCTCTCTTGGATGCCTCCACCTTCATGTATTTGGAGGCAGTCCTTTTCTTCCCGTGGGGAGAAGGGATTTCACCTTCTTCTTCCCCTTGGTCTTCATCTTCAGAAGGGGGAGTTTCAGTCTCCCCAGACGTAGCGTCAAGTATACCTTTAGAGTGGAGGCCACCTTCAGCCTTTTTGCTCTTCTTCTGGTCCTCCTTCGCCGGCACTTGATACGACGCCGGGGCCAGCATCCTCGTCAACACAGGATCAGCCGAGTCTTCGGGAGTGGAGCTGAACACCTAATTCGTTCTGCCTTCTTTATCCAGCCCTAGTCGAAGTAAGGTTTCTCAGTACATCACTATGGGATAATCAACCAAGTTGCGTTCAGAAGTTGGGTGCTTACCGAGGTATCCGGATGGTTGCAGTCGAGGCCGATGTCCTCGGATGTGTCCGGCCACTACTTTCGAGTCTTGAAGAATAGTTTCCACATCCCTCTGTGTTTTGTGCCAAAGAATTTCTAAAGGGTCCGCGGTCCTTCCAGATTGAACTCCCACATGCGGAGAGGCCGCCTCTGGCACGGGAGGATCCGGTGAACTAGCATCACCTGGATCACGTTAATGAGGCCTGTGTCCTTTTCAAGGATGCTCTAGATACGACTTTGCAGCATCTGCACTTCATCAATTGATCCCATGTCTATCCCCTTATTAATCCACGATGCGAGCTGCGATGTGGGGCCAGATCGGAACGCAGGCGTGGCCGCCCATTTGGTACCGCAGGGTTCGGTGATATAGAACCACTCCCGCTGCCATAAGTTGGAGGTTTCTGTGAAGGTGCCTTTGGCCAGATAGTATTGGCGAGCTTGCTCACCATAGCACTGCCTGCTTCCCGTCGACTACAGTCGGCTTCACGTTGAAGGTCTTTAGCCATAGGCCGAAGTGTGGGGGGATGTGGAGAAAAGCTTCACACATGACGATAAACGCCGAGATGTGAAGAAAGGAGTCCGGAGCTTGATCGTGAAAATCTAGCCCGTAATAGAACATAAGGCCACGAACGAAGGGGTGGAGAGCGAACCCTAGCCCGCGGAGGAAGTGAGAGATGAATACAAACCTCTCGCCGGATTTTGGTGTAGGGATAACCTGCCCCTTTGCAGGGAGCCTGTGGGGGATTTCCGCAGTCAGGTACCTCCCCTCCCGTAGCTTCGCGATATCTTCCTCGATGACTGAGAAGGCTGCCCACCTGCCTTGGGAGCTGGATCCGGACATAACTAGGAGGCTTGGTAGCAATGAAAGAAATCGACACCTCGGCGTTGGAGCTTGAGGCTGGAAAAGCTGAGGAAGTGGTAGGCGTGGGGGAGAAAGACAGGTCTGTACCCCTTTATAAAGGCTATGAATATTGAACGCCTCCTCACGGGCCTTAAAGCTCGCCTGTTCCCAAGGGATCGTGCAAAGGACACGGTTGGATTACCCACGCCCATATTGATAAGAATCCCGTGATAAGGGGGCACGATCTCTGCTTTGACAAGATGTGCCAATAAAGACCATGTCTTGTAACATGGAGCGGGAGGCTGAACGACGGTTCAAAATAATAACCGGGCAGGGACACAACGTCTCGCCACAAAAGTTGTCAGTAGATGGGACTTGTTAAATATTATACCCTGTTGTGGTTGTGTATGGTATCTGTTTCGCAGAGCAGGACACGTTTTCTGTGCTAAAGGACTATTTTGAAGTATTCGGAGGAGGAACCCGCCTTCTAATGTCGAAGACAATCAGCGCGCCGGACACGTCGTCATTGAAGCCTGGTTCAAGGGCTACTGAGGGAGTCCTGGATTAAGGGGTCCTCGGGCGTCCGGGATGTGACATGGGCCGGACTAATGGGCCATGAAGATATGAGACAGAAGACTTCCTCCCGTGTCCGGATGGGACTCTCCTTTGCGTGGAAGGCAAGCTTGGCGTTCGGATATGAAGATTCCTTCCTCTATAAACCGACTCTATACAACCCTAGGTCCCTCCGGTGTATATATAAACCGGATGGTTTAGTCCGTAGAGGCAATCATAATGATACAGGCTAGACATCTAGGGTTTAGCCATTACGATCTCGAGGTAGATCAACTCTTGTAAACCACTTATTCATCCAAGATAATCAAGCAAGAAGTAGAGTATTACCTCCATCAAGAAGGCCCAAACTTGGGTAAAACACCGTGTCCCTGTCTCCTGTTACCTTCGATCTTGAGACGCACAGTTCGGGACCCCCTACCCGAGATCTGCCGGTTTTGACACCGACACCTTGCGCCTTGTCGAGCCGTGTGTTAGCAAGGACTAAGTCCTCATTGGCCCGTTCCAGTTTCCGTTTGAGTTTGGAAACTTCCACTTATTGGGCAGTCGCCGCTAGCAGAGAAGCCTGTGTTCATCTGGATAAAAGTATGTTACCACCTGACAATTGGTTATTGATCCTCTGCTTGTTTTTTTCAAAGAACCGAACAGAGTCTCAGGGGCTACTATTACAGGCATATTTTTCATAAAAACAAAAAACAAAATTATTACATTGCGTACCTCGAAGCCTGCCAGCAGGTTGGAATAGGCTTCGTTCAGACTGCTCTTAGCGGACTGAATCTTCTCAGCCACCGTACCCATCAGGATATGGTGCTCATCCAGGATGGATGCACTTTGTAGTGCGTTCACCATGGTATTCGGCGCCTCCAGATTAGCGGAGGTCACCACACCCCCTCTCCCGTGGGGGGTCGCTCATTAGACTCCGGAGCCTTATTGGTCTCTGGAGTAGTATGCGGCTGGGTGTCGGATTGATCGGGGCCCCCGTCGCCGGTCTTCATGGGGGCCGCACCCCTTAGTCCTTCGGTATCCGGGGTGTTGCCCGCCGTTAAGTCCCCCCCCGGTGTCTCTTCAAGGCCTGGAGAGGGCCTATGGTATGACACCTCGGGGTCATCCGCCCTAGGCGGCGGGGAAGCCGGGGAGGGCGACTCGCTCTCCATCATCTCTGCGGCAGATCCCCCGAGGATGAGGCTAGCTGGGGGATACTTTGGGCCAGACTAAAAGGATAGAACTTAGAGTTATCATCACAATTTATAAAGATTGGGTGAGTGTGAAGAATCTCGGGCTACTTACGAGTCGGCTTGGGGCTTAGTCCGGCGACGATGCTTTGGGATGGCCTCGGCGTCTAACTCCGAGTATCGGGGAGGGTGATTTTGTCCCTCTTAGAGGCTTCGGCCTCCAGGACTTCGGAGGCCGCACTCTTCTTGCCCTTGCAGGGAGGATCTTCTTCTTCCTCCTCCTCCTCCTCCTCCTCCTCGCCCTCATGAGAGGACTGGGCATCAGCTTCTCCAGACACTGCATCTGAAGTGCCCTCCTCTTTCTTCTTCTTCTTCTTGTGCTTCTTTACTGACGCCTAGTATGGCGTCGGGACCAGCATCCTCATCAGTAGAGGATTGGCTGGGTCTTCGGGGAGCGGAGCCAGACACCAGATCTGCTCCACCTTCTTGATCCACACCTGTTTGGGGGGATGGACTACTCAAATACTTCTCCTTTGGAGCAACGAACCCACTAATGTTCGGAGGTTTTAGAATTTACCTCAAAAGCCGGATGGTTGCAGTCGAGGCCGGTGTCATCTGATGTCTTTGGCCATGTTTTCTGCTTCTTAAAAAGCAGCTTCCAAGTCCCCTTATGTGTTGTGCCATAGAACCGTTGTAGGGTCCGTGGCCCTTCCGGGTTGAACTCCCACATCTTGAGGGGCCGCCGCTGTCGGCGTCCTGGGAACGGGGGTCCCCAGACTTGCCTGCCTGCGGCCCACGGCGTGGCTCCACCAGCGGCCCTGTACGGCCCATCTTCACCAGAAAACACCCAAGACCCTCGCGAGGGGCCAAGCCTCATGAGGCGGACGACGCAAAGACCTCCTCGGGGGCGGCCTCACCAGGCTGGATCGCGAGGGGTGGCGAGATCAAGGCAAGGGGCACCTCGCGAGGTTCCAGTGACGTAAGCCATGACGACCGGGGCCAGGCAGGCGCCAGCGCGCGCAGTGTCCTCGTTTCCTCTGTGGTGCTAAAGAGGCAAGCGCAGGCGAGGAGTCCCGAGGCAGCAGGCAAACGTTTCCATATTGGTGCAACGAGACCAAGACTAGTAGGACGACAGGAAAGATGTCACCGTGGAGCCCAAGACGGTGTCACCACCAGAGCCTTTGGCAGGCGAAGACTTTCTGTGTCAAAACCGGCGGATCTCAGGTAGGGGATCCCGAAGTATGCATCTAAGGCCGATGGTAACAGGAGACAGGGGACACAATGCTTACCCAGGTTTGGGCCCTCTCTATGGAGGTAATACCCTACTTCCTGCTTGATTGATCTTGATGAATATGAGTATTACAAGAGTTAATCTACCACGAGATCGTAATGGCTAAAAGCCTAGAAGTCTAGCCTGTATGATTACGATTATTGTTCTGCCTATGGACTAAGCCCTCCGGTTTATATAGACACCGGAGGGGACTAGGGTTATACAAAGTCGGTTACAGAGAAACGAATCTTCATATCCAGGCGCCAAGCTTACCTTCCACAGCCCATCAGTTCGGCTCATGTCTAATAGGTCGAACGCCTGAGGACCCCTTAGTCCAGGACTCCCTCAAAGACCACCTTTAGTCAAGATAACTTGTACTAGTTGTCTCCCTTCAAATTTAGCCGTTGTGGCATCCCTTCCCGGCAGCATTTGGGAAGAGGACCAGCACCTCTATAAATAGGACTAGCCACCACCATAGGAGGGGACTCATCTTGGATTGGATCCATTCCATCCTCACATCCACAAGCTCACCGAACAAAAGAACACCTCTCCTCAGGAGGCTGTTCTTCCCCTGTACTGGTTCTTCCTTAGCCCAAGAGGCAATCCACCACACCACACTAGAGTAGGGTATTACACCACATCGGTGGCCCGAACCAGTATAAATCTTGTGTCCCTTTGATCTGTGAGTTTGACGCGCTGAGCTTTGAGATAGCGGTGAGGGCGTGAGCTAGGGGGAGGTGAGATCTTCGTGCGCACCCCAGTGTTCGAACCTCAAGGGTTTTGCCGGAACCCGAAATCCGACATTTGGCGCGCCAGGTAGGGGTGCGCCGAAGCCTTCCTTCCATCAATCCACGCTCCGCCATCACCGCGCCTTGCCCCCATGGCCGGCATTGCTCTTTCGACTGTGATGACAGATGCCCTTGGCGGGGCCAGGGGGCTCCGAGCCTTAGCCCCCGCCTTGCGGCGGGTGCAGTGGCCACCCAAGTTCAAGCCAGAGATGTTGCCGCGTTATGACGGCGCGGCAAACCCGTCGGCCTTCCTGCCGGCGTATGAAGAGGCCGTCCTGAAGGCTGGGGGCAACGACAAGGTCATGGCCAACTGTCTTCCCATGGCCCTTGCTGGTGCACTGTGCGCCTGGCTGCTCAACCTCCCAGGATCTACGGTGGCGTCTTGGGAGGAGCTGCGCAGCCTCTTCGCTGCATGCTTCGCGGCACCGACGCCCCTCTCCATCGCGGCCATTCTCGGCGGCTCGCAAGCGCTGCCCTCGGACCGTCACACCAAGTCGTTCTTTCGCCAGATCGGCACCACCTTTGCGGGGCAGGGGGCTTCCCCGGGTTGGGCGGCGCCCAAGGCCGACCTGACCTTCGACTCGGGGGATTACCCTGTCACCACCGTCATCTCGGGCGTGCTCCCGATGCTTTGCACGCCCACCATCTGCAGCGTAGCCATCACGAAGACCCTCATCGATGGCGGCGCCGGCCTCAACGTGCTCTCTGTGGAGGCATTTAGCCTCCTTCACATACCGCTCGAGCGGCTCTGCCCTAGCAAGCCCTTCTCCAGAATCGGCGGCGGCTCCTCCAGCTCCCTAGGGCAGATCCGTCTTCCTGTGACCTTCGGCACCCGCGACAACTATCGCACTGAGCTGAGCAACTTCGACATCGCCCGCATTGGCCTCCTGTACAACGCCATCCTCGGGTACCCGGCTCTGGCTCAGTTTATGGAGGCAACCCATCCGGCCTACAACCTCAAGAAGATGCCCGGGAGCAAGGACGTCCTCACCGTAGTTGGAGATACCAAGGAAGCTCTAGTAGTGCTCAATCTTGCCCTCAAAACCACCGCGGCAGCGCGACCGGCTGACGAGGTCACCGCCGGAGTCAAGGAGGCCATACCAGCTAAGAAGAAGCAGTTGTTCAGTCAAGATCGGGCAGAAACCAAGTAGGTGCCGTTCGAGGAAGATGGGTCCTCTGGAGCCACCATCACCATAGGTGCCAACCTCGACCGGGATCAAGAGGAGGCATTGGTGAAGTTCTTGCGCGCAAACAAGGAAGTATTCGCCTGGGAGCCCAAACAGCTGGTAGGGGTACCAAGAGGGGTAATCGAGCATCACTTGAGGGTGTGCCCCAATGTGCGCCCTGTGAAGCAGAAGGCGTGGCGACTGTCCACGGATAAGCAGTCCTTCATTGTCCAGGAAACCCGCAAGCTGGAGGCAGCAGGTGTCATTCTCTAGGTTCGGTACCCGGAGTGGCTGGCGAACCCCGTCGTTGTGCCAAAGAAAGGCGGGAAGGAGCGCATGTGTGTCCACTTCACCAACCTCAACAAGGCATGTCCCCAAGATCCGTTCCCACTTCCACGCACCGACCAGATCATTGACTCCACCGCCGAGTGCGACCTGCTATGCTTCCTGGATGCGTTCTCAGGCTATCATCATATCAAGATGGCGGTAGAGGATGTGGAGAAGACGTCCTTCCTAACCCCGTGCGGGGCGTACTGCTACACTTGCATGTCGTTCGGGCTGCACAACGCAGGAGCGACCTTCCAGCGGCTGATGCACATCGCCCTGGGTCAGCAGCTCGGGAGGAACGCTGAAGCCTATGTCGACGACATTGTGGTAAATTCTCAGGAGGCGAGGACTCTGATTCGGGACCTGGAGGAGACCTTCACGAGCCTGCGCGAGGTGGACTTGCGGCTCAACCTGGAGAAGTCTGTGTTTGGTGTCCCTTCCGGCAAGCTGCTGTGCTTCCTCGTGTCCCACAGGGGGATCAAGGCCAACCCGGAGAAGGTCAAGGCGATTGAAGACATGAGCCCACCACAAACCCGCAAGGAGATGTAGAAGCTTGCCGGCTGCGTGACTTCGCTAGGGCGCTTCATCTCCAAGCTGGGAGAGCGCTCCCTGCCATTCTTCAAGCTGATGAAGAAGAAGGGCCCATTTGGGTGGACCCCGGAGGCTGACCAAGCGTTTCAAGACCTCAAGACATACCTGACCAGCCCTTCGGTGATGGTGGCGCCCCGCCCTCTCGAGCCCCTGGTTCTTTACCTTGCCGCCACTCCTTACTCCGCAAGCGCAGCTCTGGTGGCGGTCCGGGAAGAGCGCCGTGCCAAGGATGCATCGCGCTGAGCCATGCCCCCAGCCGGGGCGATACAAGACCCGGAGGGCACCGCAAGGGCTGCAGCAACGCCAACAGATCACCAGGCTCAGCAAGACGACACCCTTGGGTCTACAGAGGCCCCAATGAGCGACCAGGCTCCAGGGCTTCCATCGCCTCAGGAGGCGCCTCAACCTCCGAGAGACATAGGCCCCGTCGACATGCCCGCCCTCGTCGAGCACCCAGTGTATTTCGTCAGCACGGTACTGGGGGGATGCAAGGGCACGGTACCCCATGCGTCAGACGCTCTTGCTCGCGCTCTTTGTGGCCTCGTGTAAGGTACGACACTACTTTCAAGGTCACCCAATCAAGGTTGTCTCGGCCTACCCACTGGAGAGGGTACTCAGGAGCCCCAACGCTGCTGGAAGATTCGCCGAGTGGAATATCGAGCTACAGGCATTCCAGCTGGAGTTCAGCACAACCAGGGTCATCAAGGGAGCCGCGCTCGCCAACTTCGTAGCAGAATGGACAGACGCCTCGGGGTTTGAAGCAGGCAAGGACTGATCCCTCTCGCTAGGAAGTGAAGCACCAGATGGCAGGGTCATGTATTTCGATTGCGCATTTGCGCACCAGGGCACGGGGGCTGGAGCAGTGCTCATCTCGTCCACTCAGGACAAGCTCTACTACGCCGTGCAGCTCTGCTTCCAGCAGGGCAAGAAGGTCTCCAATAACATAGCGGAGTACGAAGGCCTCATAGCTGGCCTTAGGGCTGTGGTGGCCTTGGGGGTGAAACGCATCACTATCAGGGGACTCGCAACTTCTTGTCAACTTCTCCAACAAGGTATACGAGTCAAGGGACGAGCACATGGAGGCATACCTCGCGGAGGTACGCAAAATGGAAAAGCAGTTCTTGGGCCTAGAATTGCAGCATGTGCCCCGTGGCACCAATAAGGAGGCCGACGACATCGCCAAGAGAGCATCCAAGCGACTACCCCAAGAGCCTGGCGTCTTCGAGGAGCGGCTCTTCAAGCCGTCGGCAGCACCTCCACTTTCGAGGCCGGCGCCGCCTCGGGAGGAGCTCCCCCAACCACCTGCTTCGGGAGCCCCGGCCTGCGGCCCGACATCGGGAGCGCGCTTACTCTTGGCGCTCGAACCTCAAGAGGGGTGCTGGACCAAGGAGTTCAAGGAGTACCTGACGCAAGGGAAGCTGTCGGAGAAAGAGGAGGACGTGGAGCGCATGGCCTGACAGGCCATGGCGTATTGCGTCCATGACGGTGAGTTATACAGGAAGCGGCCAAATGATGTTTCCCTGCGTTGTATCTCCAGGGAACAGGGGAAAGAGTTGCTAGCTGACATACACGGCAGAGACTGTGGGCACCACTCGTCGCCACGAACCCTCGTCGGCAAGGCGTTCCGCAGCGGGTTCTACTGGCCTACGGCGCTCAACGACGCGACTGAGCTGGTGAAGTCCTGCGAGGCCTATCAATTCCATGCCAAGCAGATCCATCAGCCGGCTCAGGGCCTCCACACCATCCCGCTCTTGTGGCCATTCGCAGTCTGGGGGCTGGATATCTTAGGCCCGTTCCCCCGAGCGCCTGGGGGCTACCGCTACCTCTACATCGCCATCGACAAGTTCACGAAGTGGGCGGAGGTAGAAGCTGTCCGCACCATCCCGGCCGGATCCGCGGTCAAGTTCATCAAGGGTCTCGTGAGCTAGTTTGGGGTCCCCAATCGCATCATCACTAACAACGGCTCACAGTTCACTAGCAATCTCTTCAAGACATATTGTACAAACCTTGGAACGCAGATCTGCTACGCTTCGGTGGCACACCCCAGGAGCAATGGTCAAGCCAAACGCGCCAAAGCGGAGGTCCTGAGAGGCCTCAAGACCAGGACCTTCAAGAAGTAGCTCGAGGCCTGCAGCAGGGGCTGGCACGATGAGCTCCAGTCTGTGCTGTGGTCCATCCGCACCACCGCCACCAAGCCAACGGGCGAGACCCCATTCTTCCTCGTCTACAGAGCAGAAGCGGTTCTCCCTCACGAGGTCAAGCATCACTCCGCGCGGGTCCTGGTGTTTGATGAGATGCAGCAGGACGCCATGCGGAGGATGGACCTTGTGTTGGGGGAGGAACGCCGCCGTGAAGCCACGCTTCGAGCGGCAAGATACTAGCAGGCGATGCGTGGTATCACTGCCGCAGCATCCGCTCTAGGACGCTCGAGGTGGGCGACCTCGTCCTAAGGCAGGTGCTCTCCAGGGAAGGGCTGGATAAGCTTTCACCCATGTGGGAGGCCCCGTTTAGGGTCGCACACGTCTCCAGGCCTGGCGCCGCGCACCTGGAGACGCAGGACGGGGTCCCCATCGAGAACGCCTGGAACATCCAGCACCTCCAGAAGTTCTACCCATGAAGCAAGACCTGGCGCCTGTGAAGCAAGGCCCAATTCCTGTGAAGGTCTCCGCTCGTGACACTCTCAGGTAATAATGAGTGGGGCTGTACAGGCCCCGGAGTCTTAGGAGTGCCGCCCTCGGGCCTCGGGGGCTCCCTCCCACGTCCTAGTGGCAGCACTTAGCTCCGCGCTGGTGAGAAGACTAGACTAGGTGCCGGATGCGGCTTTTCATTTACTTCCCGCAGTTGGCTTGCCCCTCTTTAATGAAAATTTGCTTTCTGGTGTTCCTTGCCGGCTTGGTTCCATCGCCTTTTGGCTCCTTTTCTGCCCTTGGTTCCTTGTTTTGACCCGTACTCTCCCTCGCATGCCTCGCGAGGGGGCTGGACAGGTGCCCTCGTGAGCGTTTTTCCTGTTCTTCGCGAGGCACCCTTGCTCGAGCTCGCAAGCTGGCGCACTTCTCTCAATCCGTGCCCCTCGGGTACCGCGATGCGAAGCGCTGGGTCGTGGCCGGCTGCGCCTGCGACCAGGGCTCGGAAGAATAAGAGTTTCCTAACAAATTTTTGCATTTCCTGGACGCCCCTAAGACAAGGAGGCCTCGCCAGGTACTGGGAAATGCACGCCTCACGAGGCGGAAACTACTTCGAGCGCGTCAAGCTAAGTTATTTCTACACACCTACATAAAACGCCGATGCTGCAACACGACACAGGAACGATAAATATAGCATAGCAACTTGGAAATCATGGTTCGTTGGACACCCCTGCGGGGCCCCATACTTGTCTCTCTCTTAATTAATGCAGGAAGAAAAGGAAGAATGAAACAAAAGTGGCGCGTGCCCCTGCAGCAGTTCGCGAGGATGGACCCATGGCGCTCTCCTGGGCTCAGCCAGACCCCTCCTCGCGCTTCACTGGGGTGCGGCGAAGAGACGACCACCTGCCACCCTCGAAGCGGGCACGGCGGCATGGCGGCTGGTTGTAGCCGCCGCTGCTGGAGCTGTCACCGGAAGAAGAGTCGCCATAGCTGGACGAGCCATGGCCGGCGCTGAGGAAAAGCTTGCCTTCACCCTCCTCGCGGCCATCGCCGAGGCTGAGCACCTCACCACCATCGTTGTCCTCAGGGTAGCACCCAACGCGACGACTATCTTCCTCGAACACCCTCACGTAGAGGGTCGTGTTGCCGTCGTACTTGAAGTAGAGGGTGCACCACCGGCCCAGGCCGCGCGCGCGGGCAAACGTCTGCCAGCCGCGGGCCAGGGCTGCGTTGCCCGCGACAGAGACCTCGACCGCGACCCATGAAGCCTTGCTGCAGCAGCCGTCAGTATACAGCCAGAGCCCGCCTGGACCTGTGGCCGGCAGCTCGCTGGCAAAGAGGCGTGGGAGCTGAAGCTAGGTGTCGGCCGGGTTCTCCGACCACACGACGAACTCCGGCAGCACCTCCGCCGAGTGGAAGCACGGCCGGGGAGTCTGCGCGACCATGGCGCGCCTCCCTTCATCGACGGGGCTGCCATGACCTGGGCGACTCCCACCACGCGAAGAGGCATCACCGTGGCCGCGAGGGGCCACGGCGGGGGTCGCGGTGTGCTTGCGGGGGCGGCCGCGCCCCCTCTTGGGCGGCGGTGAGCCGGGCCCCTCCTAGCGGGCCTTCGCCTTCTCTGCGGCGGAGAACCTCTTCGCAGGCGCCATGGGTGTCGCTGCCGGCAGTGAAGCAAGGGAGAAAAAATGAGCGGAGCAAGAAGAGATGAGCGACGCGGGCTCCGCCCCCCTTCCTCATTTATAGTGGGAGAAGGCCAACCGGCGATCCCCACGATCATAGGTAACGATGATTTTTCACTGCATGCAGTAGGGACTCGTCAAGTCGGGCAATTGCCGAGGCAGCGTGGGGAAGCGGAGACGCCTACGTCCAATCAATTGCCATGCGTCAAGTGAGGCCGTAGGCTGTTGGGGCCCGCGGCTCTCCGCACTTGCCCTTGGCTTCACCTCGAAGCCAAGTCCGAGCGCGCCTTCGGCCCGGGGGCTACTGTCGGCGTCTTGGGAACGGGGGTCCCCAGACATGCCTGCCTGCGGCTCACGGCATGGCTCCACCAGCGGCCCTATACGGACCATCTTCAC
Organism: Triticum aestivum; assembly: GCF_018294505.1. Classification (NCBI taxonomy): domain Eukaryota; kingdom Viridiplantae; phylum Streptophyta; class Magnoliopsida; order Poales; family Poaceae; genus Triticum; species Triticum aestivum. The sequence goes on along the minus strand of NC_057802.1, from coordinate 205,603,548 downwards.
CAGCAAACACCCAAGACCCTCGCGAGGCGGACGATGCAAGACCTCCTCGGGGGCGGCCTCACCATGTTGGCTCGCGAGGGGCGGGGAAATCAAGGCAAGGGGCACCTCGCGAGGTTCCGGTGACGTAAGCCATGACGACCGGGGTCAGGCGGGCTCCAGCGCGCATAGTGTCCTCATTTCCTTGTTGGTGCTAAAGAGGCAAGTGCAGGCGAGGAGTCCCGAGGCAGCAGGCAAAGGTTTCCATAACAGTGCAACGAGACTAAGACCAGCAGGACGACAGGACGGAGGTCACCGTGGAGCCCAAGACGGCGTCACCACCAGAGCCTTTGGCAGGCGAAGACCACCTTTAGTCAGGATAACTTGTACTAGTTGTCTCCCTTCAAATTTGGCTGTTGTGGCATCCCTTCCCGACAACATTTGGGAAGAGGACCAGGGCCTCTATAAATAGGACTAGCCACCACCATAGGAGGGGACTCATCTTGGATTGGATCCATTCCATCCTCACATCCACAATCTCACCGAACACAAGAACACCTCTCCTCAGGAGGCTGATCTTCCCCTGTACTAGTTCTTCCTTAGCCCAAGAGGAAATCCACCACACCACACTGGAGTAGGGTATTACACCACATCGGTGGCCCGAACTAGTATAAATCTTGTGTCCCTTTGTTCTGTGAGTTCGACGGGTTGAGCTTTGTGATCGCGGTGAGGGCGTGAGCTAGGGGGAGGAGAGATCTTCGTGCGCACCCCAGTGTTCGAACCTCAAGGGTTTTGCCAGAACCCGAAATCCGACAGCCGCTGGCAGGGAAGTGCTCGGTGAATCAGCATCACTTGGATTACGTCGGCGAGGGTAATGTCCTTCGCTATCATGCTCTGGATGCGTTTCTGCAACAGCAGCACCTCAGGGACCAACCCCCAGTCCGGACCCTTGTCGGTCCAGGATGTGAGCCTCAGCGGGGGTCCGGATCTAAAAGCTGGAGCGGCTGCCCACTTGGAGCCGCGGGGTTCTGTGACATAGAACCATTCCTGTTGCCATATTTTGACAGTGTCCACAAAGGCTCCCTTTGGCCAATTGACCTTGGGGATCTTGCGCACCATGGCACCTCCACACTCCGCGTGTTGTCCGTCAACCACCTTCGGCTTCACGTTAAAAATCTTGAGCCATAAGCCGAAATGTGGAGGGACACGGAGGAAGGCCTCACACACGACGATGAACGCCGAGTTGTGGAGGAACGAAATTGGGGCAAGATCGTGAAAATCCAGCTCGTAGTAGAACATGAGTCCCCTCACGTAGGGGTGAAGGGCGAATCCGAGTCCGCGGAGGAAGAAGGGGATGAACACCACCCTCTCGCCGAGCTCTGGAGTAGGGATGACCTGCGCCGGATCGGGAAGCATGTGCTTGATCTCTACGGTTAGATACCATGCCTCCCGCAGCTCCTTGATCTTCTCCTCCATGACGGAGGGGGCCATCCACTTGCCTTGAGAGCCGGCCATAGTTGGGGGAGTTGCAGAGGGGAGAAAAGCTTGGAACTTGGGCACTGGAGCTCGAGGATGGAAAGGCAGAGAGAGAATGAGGTGTATGGTGGGAGAGTTGGATTCTATCCACTTATATGTGCTGCGAATATCAAGCGTCCCCCTCCCTCAAGCCTTAAAACTTGCGTGTTCCCGAGGGGTCATGCGAACGGCATGGTTGGATTACCCAAATCTGTATTGATGAAAATCCCACAATGAGGGGGCATGATCTTTGCCTTGAAAAGACGTGTCAGTGGGAGCTGCATATTGAAACGCAAGGCGGGAGGCCTAAGAAGCGGTTCGAGATGATAGCAGAGTCGAACGTGACGTTCCACTCGAAAAGGTTGTCGATGGATATATTTTAAGTATTATGCTCTTATGGTTGGAAGGTTAACCTATTGTACCGAGCCGGGTATAGATCTCTTGTTCAGAGGACTGCTTTGCGGTGTTCGAAGGAGGAACCCGCCTTGCAATGCCGAAGACAGTCTGCGCGCCGGATACGTCATCATTGAAGCCAGGCTCAGGGGCTACTGAGGGAGTCCTGGACTACGGGGTCCTCGGGCGTACGGGCTATGAGACATAGGCCGGACTCATGGGCCGTGAAGATACAAGATGGAAGGCTTTCCCCCATGTCCGGATGGAAGTCTCCTTGGCGTGGACGGCAAGCTTGGCATGCGGATATGAAGATTGCTTTCTCTGTAAACCGACTCTGTACAAACCTAGCCCCCTCCGGTGTCTATATAAACTAGAGGGTTTAGTCCGTAGAGGCAATCATAATCATACAGGCTAAACATCTAGGGTTTAGCCATTACGTTCTCGAGGTAGATCAACTCTTGTAACCCCTATACTCATCAAAGTCAATCAAGCAGGAAATAGGGTATTACCTCCAGCAACATTGTTTCCCCTGCCTCATGTTACCTTCGATCCTTAGACGCACAGTTCGGGACCCCCTACCCGAGCTCTGCCGGTTTTGACACCGACAGTGAGACTGATCACATGAACTCGGTGAGACCGATTTCAGTAATAGGAAAACAGAGAGTTGGTCAGGCAAACTCGGTGGGACCGGTCGCTCATTTCGGTGAGAGCGAAACATTACGAAAAGGAAATAGGGAGTTTGCATTGCAAACTTTGTGGGACCGATCGCTCATTTCGGTTAGACCAAAACGTTACGAAGGGAAACAAAAGAGTTTGCATTCCCATATCGGTGAGATCGAGATCCCTATCGGTGAGACCGAACTGATTAGGGTTTCTAGCTATGGCTATGTCAAAAGAACTCGGTGGTGCCGGATAGATCAAATCGGTGGGGCTGAGTTTGACTTTAGGTTTAGGACATATGTGGTATTGACAAAGTGGTTGAGGGCTTTTGGAGGATATCACTATGCATTTTGAGCAAGCAAGCCATTAAGCAACACCTCATCCCCTTTTAATAGTATTGGCTTTTCCTATGGACTCAGTGTGATCTTGGATCACCAAAAGGAAAATGTAGAGTCTTGAGCTTTTGCCAATATGTGTCCTTAGCATTTTGAGGGGTCCACATCTCTAGTCCATGCCATGCCAATCAATGAACTTTCTGAAATGATCATCTTGAAAGTGTATTAGTTCAATGAGCTATATATTGTTAAGAATTACCAAAACCACCCAGGGATTAGTTGCACTTTCACATAGCAGCATATGATCCTCTCTAAAATAATCATGACAAATTCATGGTAAACTAACATGCATGCAAGTTTTTAGGCGCCATTGCTTCGTTTTATTAACTTTGCATAGGGTCTGCGCCTTGCTTTGTACAAAGGGTTACATCCACATCAGCAAGGCTTGTACAAAAGGGTGGCTGCTGGGGCTGGGCCTGGCAGTCACGCCTTATGTGTAGAATGTGCAAAGATGCTCAATATTCCACGAGTTTTGCACCTTAATGCCATCTTCGGTCTCCAGACGGACTGCGCCACTCGTACTACCCCGTAAGGGCTTTCCCACTTCAGTGTCAACTTGTTGGAACCCTTGGCAGACTGAACACACCTAAGGACAAGTTCGCCTACCTCAAGGCTCCGGGCATGGACCCTGCGACTATGATAGCGGTGGAAGACTTGCTGGTAGCGCGCAGCACGCATAGCCGCCCGGAGACTATCTTCCTCAAGGAGCACGGCATCGTCATGCCGGTGCTGCTCTTGCTCTACTTCATCGTAGGCAAATATTCGAGGTGACCCATATATGACTTCCGTGGGGAGCACTGCTTCTGCCCCATACACTAGGGAGAGGGAGTCTGGCCGGTGGCTCAATTCGGTGTCATAAGGAGTGACCAAAGAACCACCGGTAGCGCGTCGATCCAGCGTCTGCTGCATCTTCGCAACTTATCAAAAGTTCTTGTCTTGAGTCCACGCAACACTTCAGCGTTCATCCTCTCAGCTTGTCCATTGCTCTGGGGATTTGCAATAGAGGCGAATGAGACCTTGCTTCCGAGGGTTTGAACATATTGCATGAAGGTGCGACTTGTAAATTAGGTGCCGTTGTCGGTGATCTCTCTGGAGGGCACTCCAAAACGGCACACCAATCCTTGCGGTTGAGCTTTTCCAACCAAGGCTCTTGATCCAATATGGGAGCCACACATGCCCTTGTGTATTTGTGCCAATAGTTCCTATCCCTCTTCCCGGCAAATGCAGTTCAACTTCACACCGTTGGGCCTTCTTCTGTATACTGTATCATTGACAAATTGATACATACTGGTTCTCTGGGCTACTCTTTCGGCTTCTTCTTGATCTTCGGGAAGTTCTCCTATTTGAAGGTAGTGGACTATGTGTTGTGCCCAAGTTGGAGCCTGGGGCTCAATACCAAGGACAAATGGCACCTCCTCACTCGTGGGAGTGCTTATCTCGACCGCGAGAACTTGTAGTTCAGCGGGAGGGTGCTGCTCACCAAGCGAAGTAGAGTCGCTCCCGGCAACCTCTCTACCGGGGACATCGGGAAGTCCTGTCGGGAGATGCTAACTTCCTCCTTTTCTGGCCATTGTTGTAGGGGATACTGAGGGTTGAGTCAGGTGGAGAACAAAAGTTCCTAGTTCCACAGGGAGCTTTTGTGCAGCGCACTTTGATAGATAATCAGGAATACTGTTTTCCGCATGCGGCACATGCTGAGTTTGCAATGCGTCAAAATGCTCCTCCAGCTTCCTGATACGTCCATTTTGCATCATGTTTTTATATTGTTATTTATTGCATTATGGGCTGTTATTACACATTATGGTACAATACTTATGCCTTTTCTCTCTTATTTAAAAAGGTTTACACAATGAGGGAGAATGCCGACAGCTGGAATTCTTGACCGGAAAGGAGCAAATCTGAGAGACCTATTCTGCACAACTCCAAAAGTCCCGAAAATTTATGGAGAATTATTTTGGAATATATAGAAAATATTGGGCGAAGGAAATACCAGAGGGAACTTCTCAAAACCTCAGATTGGTACCTATGGGTTGCTAGTAGTGTTGATTACTCCTTGTAGTTAATACTAGTTGGTTTATTCGGTGGAAGATCATATGTTCAGATCCTTAATGATATTTATTACCCCACTGATTTTGAACATGAATATGCTTTGTGGGTAGTTACGTTTGTTCCTGAGGACATGGGAGAAGTCTTGTTATAACTATTATGTGAATTTGGTATTCGTTCGATATTTTGATGAGATGTATGTTGTCTTTCCTCTAGTGGTGTTATGTGAACGTCGATTACATGACACTTCACCATTGTTTGGGCCTTGGGGAAGGCATTGGGAAGTAAGAAGTAGATGATGAGTTGCCAGAGTGACAGAAGCTTAAACCCCAGTTTATGCGTTGCTTCGTAAGGGGCTGATTTGGATCCAAATTTTTCATGCTATGGTTAGATTTATTTTAATTCTTCTTTCGTAGTTGCGGATGCTTGCGAGAGTGGTTAATCATAAGTGGAAGGCTTGTCCAAGTAAGGACATCACCCAAGCACCGGTCCACCCACATATCAAATTATCAATGTAACGAACGCGAATCATATGAGCATGAGGAAAACTAACCTCACAATAATTCTCATGTGTCCTCGGGAGCGCTTTGCTTTATATAAGAGTTCGTTCAGGATTGTCCTTTGCTACAAAAAGGATTGGGCCACCTTTCTGCACCTTATTTACACTTGTTACTTGTTACCCGTTACGAATTACCTTATCACAAAACTATCTGTTGCCGATAATTTCAGTGCTTGCAGAGAATACCTTGCTGAAAACCGCTTGTCATTTCCTTCTGCTCCTCTTTGGGTTAGACACTCTTACTTATCGAAAGGACTACGATAGATTCCCTATACTTGCGGGTCATCAAGACTCTTTTCTGGCGCCGTTGCCGGGGAGTGAAGCGCCTTCGGTATGGAAACATTTATATAGTGTGCTGAAATTTACTGTCACTTCTTGCTATGGAAAATAATCCGTTGAGGGCCTTGTTCGGGGGATCTTCACCCCGACCGAAAGAGCAAAGAGTTGCCCCTCAACCTACTGAACCTACTGAAAATATTTATTATGAAATTCCTTCGGGTATGATAGAGAAACTGCTAGCTAATCCTTATGCAGGAGATGGAACATTACATCCTGATATGCATCTAATCTATGTGGATGAAGTTTGTGGATTATTTATGCTTGAAGGTATGCCCGAGGGTGAAGTCAAGAAGAAGGTTTTCCCTTTATCTTTGAAGGGAAATGCACTGACATGGTATAGGCTATGCAATCATATTGGGACTTGGAATTACAACCGATTGAAACTGGAATTTCATCAGAAGTTTTATCCTATGCAACTAGTTCATCGTGATCAGAATTATATTTATAATTTTTGGTCTCATGAAGTATCGCTCAAGTTGGGGAGGCTAAAGTCAATGTTATATTCATGCCCCAACCATGAGCTCTCAAGTGAAAATATTATTCAAAATTTTTATGCTCGACTTTCTCGTAATGATCAATCCATGCTCAATACTTCTTGCACTGGTTCTTTTATGAAGAAGACTATTGAATTCAAATGGGATTTATTGGCAAAAATTAAACATAACTCTGAAGATTGGGAACTCGACGAAGGTAAGGAGTGAGGTATAAACCTCAAGTTTGATTGTGTTAAATCCTTTATGGATACCGATGCTTTTTGTGAATTTAGCACTAAATATGGACTTGACTTTGAGATAGTAGCTTCTTTCTGTGAATCATTTGCTACTCATTTGGATCTCCCTAAGGAGAAGTGGTTTAAATATCATCCTCCCATTGAAGTGAAAGTAGTAGAACCAATTAGAGCTGGAGAAGAAACTATTACTTATAATGTTGATCCTATTGTTCCTATTTCTTATATTGATAAACCACCTTTCCCTGTTAGAACAAAGGAACATGCTAAAGTTTCAACTGTGGTTTGTAAGAGTTATACTAGAACACCTACACCCCCTGAACAAATTAAAGTTGAACCTAGTATTGCTATGGTTAAAGATCTCTTGGTCGATAATATTGATGGGCATGTTATTTACTTCTGTGATGAGGCTGCTAGAATTGCTATACCTGATGATAGAGCTAAACATAGACATGTTGTTGGCATGCCTGTTGTTTCTGTCAAAATAGGAGATCATTGTTATCATGGCTTATGTGATGTGGGTGCTAGTGTGAGTGCAATTCCCTTTACTTTATATCAAGAAATTATGAATGATTGCACCTGCTGAAATAGAAGATATTGATGTTACTATTAAGCTTGCCAATAGATATACTATATCACCAATTGGGATTGTTAGAGATGTTGAAGTCTTGTGTGGGAAAATAAAATACCCTATTGATTTTCTAGTTCTAGGTTCCCCACAAGATGATTTTTGTCCCATTATATTTGGTAGACCTTTCTTGAACACTGTTAATGCTAAGATAGACTGTGAGAAAGAAATAGTTATTGTAAGTTCTGGGGATGTGTCTCATGAGTTTAATTTCTCCAAATTTCGTAGACAACCCAATGACAAAGAATTGCCTGGTAAAGATGAAATTATTGGTCTTGCTTCTATTCATTGGTACACGTCGGTGCTATACAAATGGTTTTTAACCCCTTTCCGCGACGGCATTTGGGACCATCGCCAAGTGAGTGTGTGCGATAGGGTGTCCTTCCCACACGACCCAGAAACCGTCGGGGATATGGAGGAGTGATCCAGAGGCCTTCCAAAATGTAATCGTGTGCGATGCAGCACACACTAAATTCTTTCGCACGTGTCGTATCGGTGATTAAGTGTTTCTAATGACGCAATGAAACCATATGGTCTGTCGTAATGAACCGTTTGGGAAACAGTATGTAAGGCACACGGGCCAACATATTAACTGTGTGCGATTTGTGCCCCATCGCACACGAGTTTTCTGCGTAACCCGTCTGCCATGCTAGACTCCATCGCACACGTTTGCCAACAATTACCGTCTGCGATAGTGTTCTAGCACAAACGGTTCAGGAGCCCCTTCGCACACATACAAGTGCTGCAGACCGTTTGTGATTTTTTGGGTTTCCACAAGAGTGACATGTGCTTTTCGTTTGGGATCCCACACGTTTCCTGAAAAAATTACGACTGGGATTGTATTTTTCATTGGGCACGGTTTACTCCCAGTTCTCATGTGCGATAATGCGATATCACAAACTGTTCCGGAGACCCTACGCACAGGTAGTAGTGCTGCAAATCGTTTGCGATCTGCTGTGTATCACCGACGGTTCCGCTAGGATTGACGTTTGCTTTCCGATGTGGATCACACACACTCATTTAGTTGAACCGTGTGCGGAGCAATTCCCAGGTTAAAACAAAAATACCCCATTTTGAATCGCCATGCAAAAAGCAAATTCGCCACAATATTCAATTGAACAAATAAACAAAAATATCCCATTTTGAATCGGCACGCAAAAAGCAAATTCGCCACAATATTCAATTGAACAAATAGTGTCCACAGGAAGAACATTCATCAGATTTTGCAACAATTGCAATTGAACATATGGTAGCTAAATTCCAATGATTTGTCCACACATATATGCATTACATAATTGATCATAGTGTACGAAATACGAAGACCTCATCAGATGGAAAACAATGGAACCATGCGTTATATTTTTAGCGGCTAACTCTTACTCAATGTTTCAGGAGAAGGCACGCTGCAATCTTCATTATCACCAGTGGGATTGATGTATTGATCCAGGAAGAAGTCACTGATAAATCTCTGAACCATCAGCAATTCACGAGCCGGGAGCGGTTCAGGGTCCTCGGTTTTAAGATGAGCTGCAATATTTTGAAGATCAGAATGTGCCATATGAGTGGAGTAGAAGATATTAATTAAGATAGACTTACTGGTACAATTCGCGAGGATCGTCACAACTATCAGCAGATTTGCAGATGGAGGTCATGTGTCTGCAAACATAATATCCACAAAGGTTGGTCCCTGCTTCTTGCTGAGGACACTGAAATTTTTTGTACAAAATTAGTCATGTATTTGTCCTATTAGGAACAACCTAACCGATGTTAGATGTATTATTTTTTCTTTGGACAAAATAGAAAGAGGTTTATTTAGAAGCTTGAACATTTGAGTAGCGTAAGGAAAGGTATTTGCAGACTGTTGGATAAATTTTCCAAAAATAACGGATTTCGGTGTGTTACCAGAGAAATGATCTCGTGCTACAGAGGTAGTTCCCTCTTGAATAGGTTCCTTGGTTTAGTTTTCCACAATGCGAGCACACTGCAAATGATGATGAATTTTGACAACATGAATAATTGGACTAGATATGAATGCAAATTAATTTCAACATCATAGAATTCAATACCTATCCATGAATTGCGGAAGATGCGTCAGATCTTGAGCGTTTGTTGACCCTCTAAGAGAATCGATGTAGTAAACTGTGTTCTTGTTTGGAACAATGAATACCAATATCCAGTGATCGCTACATATTAAGAAAGCCATGAACTTATCAATTACGTCGAAATCTGAAAGACAATAAGTGTATGCATGGTTGTTTACTTGACTTACCGTTCATGATATGGCCAGAGAAATGATTCTGCATGGGACGTGTTTTTGAAGAGAGGGACGACCGTGTTAACCGCCCAGTCCCGTAGATCCTTACCATGTGTTGTTGTTCCATTTGCTAATTCATGATCTATGAAATACACACCCTCCCTTTTTCTTCTCTGTGCGTTCAATCCCTGAGAGGAATAAAATGCAGTTAGCTCTTTATCATTTACAGCCTTGGATGGAGAAGTTGATCAGAGTTTGTTAAGTACTTACAAAATCAGGCATCTAACAAGAGTGGCATCGAGCACGTTGAAGTTGAAGACTAGACGTAAGTCCTCGAAACTCACATTGATGGAACCAGCATCATGTCGAAAATGATCTCTATTGTAGTGTACTAGCAAACCATGAAGACCTGCTGACATTTGATCCATGCAATATTCATGTAACTCGCGGCAACTGGAGCTGCACTCATCAAAGTATTCGCCAACAAGAAATGGCTGGCCATCGATGTAATTGTGTGCTTCAAGTACGTCTGCTTTCCTTTCAGCAAGCAACAAATGTGATTGCTGTAAGGATCACGGGCCAAATATTGGTCGTGGTTGTGATCGCCGTAAGGATCACGGTTGGAGACCAAGTGTTGGTCGTGGTTGTGATCGCCGTAAGGATCACGAGTTGTTCTCGAGAAAGACCACTTTGGTGGTGTGTTTGTGATCCAGAGATGATCACAGTTGACAAGGGAGTCCGAGGGACTCGGTGCACAAGTTTGGTTGCATTGCTGGAATAATATATCATTATTTGCATTTAAAGAACCATGATAGAACAGAAGATGATTGCATAATGTTAACATGCTATGTCTTCATTGGATATTATTGGTAGTTTATTTTCAGCATAGTTTCTTGATGCCATGCTATGCTTTGATTGACATGTTAAGTTATGCCATGATTGAGATAAAATTCTATATTTTGCTATTACAATGTTATAATCATGTTCTGATATGCCATGTCATTGCCATGTTAGTAGATGTTATGATTTTGTTCATGCTTAGTTGATTTTTATCATGCCATGTTTAGTAATTGATATGAGATAGGTTGTTGCATGCGCTTGGTTCTTGCTTTGTCTTCTGCTTGTTTGGATGCTATGTATTTGGTTGTCTTGCAAGTACATTCAATGTACTGACCTGGCGTGTCATGCCAGTTTTGTAGGTCGTACCCGAGTTGTTCGCTTGATCTGTCGTGCTAGGCCATAACCTTGCCAGTCCTGTGAGTTGTGGAGCCCAGCCAGAGTTGTTATGCTTCCAAACCAAGACTTCCGCCGCCATTTAAATAGACTTCCGCTGTCAGTTTATACCCTTAGGGCTATGCCAGATGATTGTATTCATCAATGATGTACTCTTCTATACATGTATTTGATGAATATTGTTGTACCTGGAATGCTATATCTTGGACCTGTCGTGCGTCAGGTGTTATCCTGGGCTGACGTGCGAAGGCCCCCCTGCTCCATGCGGATCGGGGTGCCACAATAGAGAGGGCCCGAACCTGGGTAAACATTGTGTACCCCGTCTCCTGTTACCATCGACCTTAGACACACAGTTCGGGACCCCCTACCCGAGATCCACCGGTTTTTACACCGACATTGGTGCTTTCATGGAGAGTTCCACTGTGCCGTCCTCAAAAGGTCTGATGGATCCTTCAATCGTCAGCCACGATGCTGTCCAAGGGGAAACCTTCCTCCCTGGGCAGATCTTCGTGTTCGGCGGCTTCGCACTGCGGGCCAACTCGCTTGGCCATCTGGAGCAGATCGATAGCTACGCCCCTGGCCATCAGGTCAGATTTGAGAGCTTGAAATACGTCGCAGATATCCGTGGAGACTTGATCTTCGACGGCTTTGAGACCACGACAGCCGCTCCCTATCCCTACGGTGAACATGACGTAAATCTGTCACCGGTCCGTACTCCGGAAATTGCACCTGTAACCACTCTGGCCTTAGATCCGGAGCAGATCGTGACATCTGAGGATGGGAAGCTCAACCCCGCCACAGAAGCCACAGACCCCATGGTGTTGGAGCCACACACAGACCTAACCCCGGATGATATCTATGTCTCCGGAGCTTTAGACTCATTTCCGGCCTTAAGTTCCGAACTATGTGTGACTGCGCACGTCGAGCTGGATCGGTCATCAATCGCCGAATTCAGCGCCGCGGACATCTTCCGGCACTCACCTGTAGGCGATGTGCTGAACTCGTTAAAGAATCTATCCCTAGCGGGGGACTCTCAGCCGAATTATATCCGGTTTGAACTGGAGGCTGATGATGGAGAATTTCTTCTCCCACCCACCGCCCACTTCATAGCCACTGTTGAAGACCTAACCGACATGCTTGACTATGACTCCGAAGACATCGACGGTATGGACGACGATGCCAGAGAAGAGGAGGCCCAAAACCCGTTGTTCACCGGATGATGGACGGCCACTTCTTCATATGACGTATACATGGTGGATGCACCAAAAGATAATAGCGGCGACGACAAGGAGAACCCAGCAAAGGATGACCCTCCTAAGACACAACCAAAGCGCCGTCGTTAGCGGCGCCGCAACAAGGACAGCAACACCGGCACAGGAGATGATAACACTCCGGATGGTGCCGAAGAGGCAGAAGACCCCGACGAACAAACTGCCAAACAAGACAATTGGGAATATGGGCAAGTCAGCCCCGATGAACAGGCCATAGAAGAAGACTCGTAGGATGGTAGTTATCATCCGCTCTCCGAGGAGGAGGTGAGCCTCGGCAATGAAGATTTTAGCCTGCCTGAGGAACCTCTCGAGCAGGACGGCTTTAAGCTTCAGCTAATAGCCACTGCGAGGAGCCTGAAAAAGAAGCAGCAGCACCTTCAAGCTGATAAAGACCTGCTCAATGACAGATGGACCGATGTCCTGGAAGCAAAGGAATACGGCCTTAAACGCCTGGCCAAAAGTTACCCGAAGCGCAAATTGCTACCTCAGTTCGATGACGAGGCGCCAGAGCCCGCACCAGCATCACGCAATGCGGTTGAGCGACCACCACGCGGTCGGGATAAAACGACAACTCGAGCCGAAAACCAGACTGTCCCACCTCGCCGTAAAGGCAGGGATAAGACAGCTCGGGGTTATACATACGACCTTCGTCAGGACCTGGACAGTAGAGCAGGACATACAAGATCGATCTGCGGATCGCGAGGACGTGCCTTGACACGTGAGGACGGCTATCTATTTGGACGTGACAAACCTAGTCATGCCCGGGCCGAAAACCGCAGACGGACTCCATCAGAGCTATGTCGCGATGTGGCCTGATATAGAGGCGCCGCATACCCTCTTTGCTTCACTGATGAAGTAATGGATCATGAATTCCCAGAAGGGTTCAAACCCGTAAACATCGAATCATACAATGGAACAACCGATCCCGCGGTATGGATCGAGGATTTTATTCTCCACATCCACATGGCCCGCGGGGATGATCTACACGCCATCAAATACCTCCCACTAAAACTCAAAGGGCCAGCTCGGCACTGGCTAAACAGTCTGCCTGAAAATTCCATTGGCAGCTGGGAGGACTTGGAAGAAGCTTTCCTTGACAACTTCCAAGGTACTTATGTCCGGCCACCAGACACCGATGACTTAAGTAACACAGTCCAACAGCCTGGAGAGTCAGCCAGGAAATTCTGGACTAGGTTCCTAACTAAAAAGAACCAGATCGTCGACTGTCCGAATGCTGAAGCGCTAGCGGCCTTTAAACATAGCATCCGTGACGAATGGCTCGCCCGCCACCTCGGCCAGGAAAAGCAAAAATCCATGGCAGCCCTGACGACACTCATGACCCGCTTCTGTGCGGGAGAGGATAGTTGGCTGGCCCATAGCAAAAATACAGCAAGTGACACAGGCACCTCCGAGGTCAAAAATAGCAACGGCAAGCTCCGACGCAGCAGACACAAACGCCGAAGTAACGGTGACAACACCGATGACACGACAGTCAATGCCGGATTTAGTGGTTCCAAGTCCGGTCAGCGGAAGAAGCCATATAAAAGAAACAATCAGGGACCATCCAGCTTGGAACGCATACTCAATCGTCCGTGCCAAATCCATGGCACCCCTGACAAACCAGCCAATCATACCAACAGAGATTGTTGGGTTTTTAAATAGGCCGACAAGTCAAATGCCGAGAACAAAGAAAAGGGATCGCAAAGCGAGGACGATGACGAGGAGCCCCGGCAACCGAACATAGGGGGACAAAAGAAGTTCCCCCCCCCCCAGGTCAAAACAGTGAACATGATATATGCTACACACATCCCCAAGAGGGAGCGCAAGCGCGCGCTCAGGGACGTCTATGCGATAGAGCCAGTCGCCCCAACATTTAATCCATGGTCGTCATGCCCGATCACTTTTGATCAACGGGATCATCCGACCAGTATCCGTCATGGCGATTCTGCCGCATTAGTCCTTGACCCAATAATTGACGGATTCCACCTAACGCGAGTCCTTATGGACGGTGTCAGCAGCCTGAACCTGTTCTATTAGGATAAAGTGCGCAAAATGGGTATTAACACATCACGGATCTAGCCCACAAAGACTACCTTCAAAGGAGTCATACCAGGTGTAGAGGCCCGCTGCACGGGCTCAATCATGCTAGAGGTTGTCTTCGGATCTCCGGACAACTTCCGAAGTATAGTGTTGATCTTCGATATCGTCCCTTTTCGCAGTGGCTACCACGCACTGCTTGGATGAACTGCATTTGCTCGGTTCAATGCGGTGCCACACTATGCTTATCTCAAGCTCAAGATGCCCCATCCACGCGGCGTCATAACAGTTAATGGAAACACGAAACACTCCCTCCGTACAGAAGAGCACACCGCTGCCTTAGCAGCAGAAGTACAGAGCGGCCTTCTCAAGCAGAACCTTAATTCGGCTGCCGAGCCCCCGGACACCGTTAAGAGGGTTCGGACCATTCTGCAGCAGGACAGCTCGGCCCGTCAAGATCTTGACTAGCAATTCGGCCTCCGTCCCAGCCCCAATCAAGTGACGGCATTCGTACCGCACGTACATAACTACGCACTCAAAATACCATGGGCATAGACGGAGGCATACCTACCTAGTGATCCATAGTACGGCTCGACCGCTCCCGGACACATATACTTTCACTGTTTATCTTTCCCCTTTCCAGGTCTCCTTTCCACAGGCTTTTCCTGATGGCTTGATCACCGGTCCTGTCAAAAGGATAAACACAGCAAGCTGGCAAGAAGCACAAGCGTACCGGGGAATTTCTAGGTGTTTTCTTTAACGATCACTCTACCTTTTTTCAGGACCCACATGCAGCTCTCCCTTGGTCATGGCATGTCAAATAGCCTATTGCTTATCGCAGTATTTGTATCAATGCACTTTGACGTATTAATAAAATTGCAATAAAAACAGTTCGTGGCCCAAATTCTGCGGCCCTAGCTCATTACTTTTGCTCCTTGTTTATTTTCCTTTTTCTATTGATAACCTTATCAGTTAGCACCCGTACACTCCGGTACGTTTCACATTTGCCAGGGGCTTCATAGCGCCCCGCACTACGGCAACAAAGTCCGAACACTTTTTTACAGTACAGTTCGGCACCCCGAATTTAGCATTATATGCATTGGCTCCGAATCATGTCTTTGGTCAATAGTTGGGTTGCCCGGCTCCTGTGCTTGCTACCTTACGTTCCGCTATATTGGCTGAGGTACTAAATGGAAAACTACTGCGATTGTGCCCTGGTTTATCCGGATGAGCACCTCAGCAGAGAAAGTTGAAAACTGACTATCATGATGCGGCGAGAGCCGGTCAGCTCTTCGGAGGTCTCAAATCGTTAGAGATTTTTTCCGCATTACACGATGAATCAGTTTTTTATCCGATCAGGTGTTTACAGAATCCCCCAGTTCGGACTTCCGAATACCAGGGGCTGCGCCTAAAATTTTACTGTCGAGCTCCTATGGCTAAGTGAGGGTGATAAAGCATTATAGTCTGATTGCCTGGTTCATTGCGCTAAACACCTCCTTAAAGGACCAAATAATTGGATCAAGAGTGTTTAGATTCCATCCCGAACACCCTCGTATTACCTAAGTGAGGGATGAAGCCGACGACTGGCCAACTCTCAGATTTAATAAAAACGGCCGCACAGGAGGTAAAAATCTAACACAAAGCATTATATTACATAAATTGTCTTTGTTTCATAATACAGGGCGAGACAAAATATGAATGTATTCATTCAAAGATCACGTCTTTCGCACACTGCTCCACAACAATGCGGGGCCCCTCCAAGACGTCTCCAAAATATCGCTCGGGTGTGCGGTGCTCCTTGCCCTCAGGCGGTCCCTCGGTCGCTAACTTGACAACGTCCATCTTCACCCACCACACCTTGACATAGGAGAAGGCCAGGCGCGTGCCCTCGATGCAGACCGACTGCTTGACGACGTCCAGCCGAGGGCAGACATTCACCAGCCGCTTCACGAGGCCGAAGTAGCTGCTGGGTATAGCTTCGACAGGCCATTTCCGGATTCTCAAATCCTTCATGGCCAGTTCGGCCACCCTATGCAGCTCGACCAGCTGTTTCAGCTGATCGGTGAAGGGCACGGGATGTTCTGGCGCAAGGTATTGCGACCAGAACAACTTCTCCGTCGAGCTCCCTTCTTCGGCCCTGAAGAACTCCACAGCGTCTGACACATTGCACGGCAGGTCCGCAAACCCCCCTGGGGAACTCCGAATTCGAGTTAGTAAGAAATAGTTCTTCTTCACATACTTGCTTTGCATACTAAACACCTTACCTGCCGCGATCTTCCTGGCCTCCTGGATCTCCTGGAGGGCACCCTGGGCTTCAACCCGGGCCTCTTCCGCACTTTGGCGAGCCTTGGCGAGTTCGGTCTCTTGAGCCGAAACATCACCCACCAAGGCATCGCACTTTTTCACCGCGTCCTAGAGCTCTTGCTGGACCTCGTTGAGCCTGGCCTTGAGCTTTTTGCGGGCGGCTTGCTCCTTGGCAACTTTCTCCTTAGCTTTGGCCAGGGCCTTTTTTAGGGCCTCGACCTTGGTCGTCGCTACTACACAAATCATGGCATTACATTCAATACAAATCACTTATTCTTTCCGAATATATAGCGAGTCATTGCATACCTTGCTGCTCTTCCAGCTGCTTCCTCGCTTGGCCGAGCTCTCCCTCGGCCCGCTCCAGCTTCTGCTTTAGTCCGGAGACTTTGGCAGCGTGTGAGGTCGCGGCCAACAACGACGCCTGCTTATTCGTATAAAGACACATTTAGTTTGTTCCCTGCGAAAATTAATTGATCCACTATCCGGATTTTCTTTTCGAACACCGGACAATGTCTCGGGGGCTTATGTCTATATTCGGACTTTTCTCTTTTTGCTTCGCTTACCTCAAAGCCTGTCAGCAGGCCGCTGTAGGCTTCGGTCAGTCCGCTTTTGACAGACTGAACCTTCCCAATCACTGTGCCCATAAGGATTCGGTGTTCATCCACAATGGAAGCGCCTCGTAGCGCTTCCAGCAGATTGTCGGGTGCCTCTGGTTGGACAGAGGTCACCGGCGGGATGGGCGCGGCTCCTTTCGAGGGAGCCTGCTTGCCGGATTCCGGAGCCTTGTGGGTCTCCGGAACCGTATTCGGTTGGGGGCCGAATTGAACCTGGCCCCCATCTTCAGTCCCCATGGGGATCTGTTCCCCCATGTGTCCGGCGGCCGAGGTCTCGCCCTCTGGCGCCGCCCTGACGACCTCCGGAACATCCCCCCGGCCAGGAAGGGTCCTTCGGGACGACACCTCGACGTCGCCCTTGGTCGGGTGAGAGTGAGCGGGCGGCGGTGACTCGCTGGCCATCGCCTTTGAATCCAGCGAACCTCGCGACGAGGTTCGCATGGAGCTGTCGTTGGCCGGACTGCAATAGCATAACTAACCATGTTAATACAGTAAAGAGGAAAGGCCGGATACACAGGCAAGTACGAGTCTGTCAGTACTTACGACGCAGCCAGGGGCTTGCTCCGCGAGGGTCGCTCCGGACTGCTGGCGACGTCCGATGCGGTTTTATCCGCGAGGAAGCCTTTCCCCTTCTTGGGTGCCTCTGCCTCCAGATTTGTGGAGGCCGCCCTCTTCTTCCTCCCCCCATTAGGGGGAGGGTTGCTTCCCTCCTCCTCCTCATTGTCATCTTCGGCAGCAGAGGAGTGAGTCTTGTCTTCAGACATCACGTCCGAAGTGCCCTTGCGGCGGAGGCCACCCCGACCCCCCTTGGCCTTCTTCTTGGCCTTCTTCTCCGGCGGCTGATAGGGCGCCGGGAAGAGCATCTTCGCCAGGAGCGGGATGACTGGCTCTTTGAGTAGCGGAGCCGAACTGCGAATTCGCTCCGCTTTCTCCGTCCATTCCTGAAACGATAAATTAGCAAAGTTCAGTTACCCTCCTTGGACAAACAGGTAGAGGGCATGCCTTGAGATGTGAAGGACTTACCGTGCTGGTGGGGTGGGCAAGATCGTGCCCACGATCCGAGTCAATGGCCGGCGGCTTCTCATCGCCTTTGAAGAGCAGCTTCCAGGGGTCTTCGCGAGTGGTGCCGAAGAGCCTTACCAAGGTCTGGTGCTTCTCCGGATCGAATTCCCATAAAGGGGAAGTTCGGCTTTGGCAAGGGAGGATCTGGCAAACTAGCATAACCTGGATCACATCAACGAGCTTGATGTTCTTGTTCACCATGCTTTGGATGCGTGTCTGCAGCGCCATCAGCTCATCCGACGAAGACCAATTTGGGCCTTTCTCCATCCAGGAGGTCAGCCGCATTGGAGCCACGGACATAAATTTGGGAGTGGCGGCCCAAGTGGCACAGCGTGGCTCTGTGATATAAAACCACAACTGCTGCCACTCCTTGATAGTCTCCACGAACGTGCCTTGGGGCCATGTGACGTTGGGCATCTTGCTCACCATGGCTCCCCCGCACTCCGCGTGTTGGCCATCCACGACCTTCGGCTTCACGTTGAAGATTTTGAGCCACAGTCCGAAGTGGGACTGGATGCGGAGGAAAGCCTCACACACGACAATGAATGTCGAGATGTTGAGGAAGGAGTTCGGGGCTAGATCATGGAAATCTAGCCCGTAATAGAACATCAGCCCGCGGACGAAAGGGTGGAGTGGAATCCCTAGCCCGCGGACAAAATGAGGGAGGAACACCACCCTCTCATTGGGTTTTGGTGTAGGGACGAATTGTCCCTTGGCCGAAAGCCGGTGGGCGATCTCCTTCGCCAGGTACCCGGCCTCCCGAAGCTCGGCGATGTCCTTCACCACGACGGAAGAGGCCATCCACTTGCCTTGACCTCCGGATCCGGACATGGTTGAGAGCTTGCTCGGAGTGGAAAGGACGAAAACTTGGGCCCTGGAGCTTGAGAATGGAAGGGCAGAGGAAGAGAGAAGGCGTGGGCGAAGAAGGGGAATCCTTATCCCCTTATAAAGGCAGTGAATATTGAACGCCTCCCCACTCGCCTTAAAACTCGCCTATTCCCAAGGGTTGTGTAAACGACACGGTTGGGTTACCTATGCCTGTATTGATGAGAATCCCGTAATAAGGGGACATGATCTCTGCTTGGACAAGACGTGCCAATGGAAACTGCATCTCGAAGCGTGGAACGGCAGACAAAAACGGTTCAAAATAATGACCGGGCAGACATGATGTCATCTTGCGAAAAGTTGTCAGCGGATGGGACTCATGAAATATTATACTCTCTACGGCTGTGTGTGTGGTACTTGTGTTGCAGATCCGGACATGTTCGTTTCATCTGAAGACTATCCTGGAGAATTGGTAGAAGAGGAACCCGCCTTGGAATGCCGAAGACAATCTCCGCGCCGGACACCTCGTCATTGAAGCCTGGTTCAGGGGCTACTGAGGGAGTCCTGGACTAAGGGGTCCTCGGGCGTCTGGCCTGTTAGACATGGGCCGGACTGATGGGATGTGAATATACAAGACCGAATACTCTCTCCCGTGTCCGGATAGGACTCTCCTTGGCGTGGAAGGCAAGCTTGGCGACCATATATGAAGATTCCTTTCTCTGTAACTGACTTTGTGTAACCCTAGTCCCCCCTGGTGTCTATATAAACCGGAGGGCCGAGTCCGGATAGATAGACTCATAATCATAGTCATACAGGCTAGACTTCTAGGGTTTAGCCATTAGGATCTCGTGGTAGATCAACTCTTGTAATACTCATATTCATCAAGATCAATCAAGCAGGAAGTAGGGTATTACCTCCATAGAGAGGGCCCGAACCTGGGTAAACATTGTGTCCCCCGTCTCCTGTTACCATTGACCTTAGACGCACAGTTCGGGACCCCCTACCCGAGATCCGCCGGTTTTTACACTGACAGTGAGGGTGTATGTTCTTCTTCCGAAGTTCCAATTGCTTGAAACTCTTCTCAGCAAACTCTTTAGTTGCCCTGACCCTTTTGAATTCTGCCCAGTCTGCCTTTGTAATTTGCGGGTATGCGGGGATTGGATCCTTGCCTTCACTCAAGTACTTCTTGTACAGCATGTGCTTCTAGTTTCTCCAAGCATCCCTAGCCTTCTTCAGTGCAGGGTGTTCCACCTGCATTCTCCACTGCTCTGGAACGTTGAAGTGATCCATGATCTCCTGGACTATCCTTCACCGTGTTTCTGTGTCATCCTTCCAAAACCCCGGCAGATTAATGTTGAGCCTTGCCCTGCCAACAAATCCACACACACTCCTAAACCTCATGCGTGCTTTATCTGGTTTAGTTGGAGCCCATGACTTTAAATCAATCTCGGTTACTTCATATACACCTTTAGGTTTGTGTGTGGGCTTCCTTGGAGCGTTCCTCCGTGTCCTGACCAGAAGGGTAATTGCTGTAGCTCTATCCCATTCAAGACTACTTGATCCCTCACAATCTGCTAAAGACCTAGGGTTGTCCGAATCAGATGAAGATACATGGCCTGAAGCATGAGTGATGTCGCTGCTACTCGGCATCTACAGAGAACACATGCGAAAATCAGGAAAGGAGGATAAGCATAAAACTAACAACTTGGTATCAAGTTTTCTAAACATGCCATGCAATAATTTAGAAAATGTACGGCTACTTTGTTAAGTTTGTGTGACTTGGGCACCCGCGATCTGTAAATAGGTAGTAACTTATTGGAACAAATACAGCTTATATGTAGTAAGGAAGGTAGATAATGAACATATATATGCTCTCTGTTATTTTATAGCCAATTTGGGAACATACGGAACGAAATTGGAAGAGGAATTGCGAGGAAATATGCCTCACTGTGATGGAGAGAAGTAACTAACATGCTTCTTAATCCAAAACCGGCCGGACCACAGGAGAGGCGAGGGTTACTGCATCGATATGCTCGAGGGTGGCTAGCGAGCAAACAAAGACGGTGAGGCGCGGGCCGCCGCGTGTTTGGAACGGCACTGGAGGTAGGATTGACGCCGAAGAGCGGGCACACGGCTGGGGTGAGCACGGTGGCACCGGAGAGGGTTCTGCTGTGGATCTGGGGGAGGGGGAGCTGGCGAAGGAGATTGGGTGGACTAGTTGAGTGAAACGCTGGCGGACGGTGGGGGTGTTGGGGACTCCGGGTGTTGGCGGCCTAGGTGAAAAGTTCCAAAAATATCCCCGGTCACCGCGTGCGCGGAAAGGCCTATGCAAACGGTTGCCTCTAAGCACTCGTGTGCACAAACAGAATAATTTCGCTTGAAATGAAGACGTACTAATTTTGAAATGAGGACGTGAGTTCATCATTTCGCCTCTAAATTTTTCCCATGTAAACCAATCACAATTTTACCACGGGTTTGATTTGCTGGCGCATATTAGGTCTCGTGTGCTATATGTAAGACATTTTTTGGCATTAACCATGCAGGTTGGCATATAAATCAATACCTAGCCGGACTGTATTTCCTGTCGAAAGGGATGAGGATTGTTGTTCGATCTGGGAGCATCCAACGGTGCAGACGTATGATCCGTGGGGTTTGGGTTCTGGCCAATCAGAACACACCACTCAGATCGCGCGCGCAGCAAAGGGGGGGCATCGGCCACGGTTTGGTAGGCACATGGCTTTTGTGTGTGAACCGTGTGCTATTTGAAAAAAAATTGGGAGGCGCTATTTGAAAACATTTACATGTGTTGTCGAAAGGGATGAGGATCGCCGTTCGATCAAGGAGACTCCAACGACGCAGACGTACGATCCGTGGGGTTTGGGTTCCGGCCAATCAGAACACACTACTCAGATCGCGCGCGTGGCAGAGGGGGGTGCATCGGCCACGGTTTAGTGGACACACGGCTTTCGTGAGTGAACTGTGTGCTCTTTGAAAACATTTACATTACCTAACATCATATTTTTGTTTGAATGAAAACATGAGTTCATCGTTTCGCCTCCAATTTTTTCCACAGTAAGAAATCATGAGTATAGTGGAGAGTATCATATACTAGTATCATGAATATACAGTATATATGACACTAGTGTATGATACTACCTTTAATTAATTATAGCGCATAGTATAATACATAGAGTATAGTATCAGATATAGATCATATTGATTGCCATGCATGACACAAATTAGCATTGCATTTAGCATGATACGGTATCTACCTATATATTACTCTAACCCTCTTTATATATATATTTAATTCTTTGCCACATCAGCATACTTGCTTTTTCCGAGTGCATGACATCGTCGGCTATGATACCACCACTATGGCCAGCCTTATATAGTGGGGAGTATCATATACTATATATATATATAGTATCATGCACATGATACTAGTGTATGATACTACGTACATACCTTTATAGTGCATATATAGTATCATAGAGTAGTATATATCATAGATGACCGTATTTATGGCCATGCATGACACAAAGTAGTATGACATTTATTATATATATATATATATATGTTATGGTATCTACCTATGTTACCGCTTCTTTGCCACATCATCATATTTTCTATTCCCATGTGCATGATACCGGCTATGATACCCCCACTATGGCCACCCTAATAAGGCTGGTCGTAATATGGGAGTATCAAGCTGTATGATGCATGCCAACTAGACTTTTTGGATGATGTGGCACACAGTTAAATGAGGAAAGAGAGGGTGTGGTATAATATCATGATACCGTATCATTTTAAATGTTGTACTACTTTGTGTCATGCATGACAATTAATAAGACAACCTAAGATACTAAATTATGATACTATGCATGCGCGCATTACGGAGGTATTGCCGATCATATACTAGTATCATGCATATATACTCCCTCCTTTCCAGTTTATAGGCTTATCTCAAAATTTTAGTTTTTCCATTTTATAAGGCTCAATTTTGGTTGTTCCCCATCACATGTTCAGATTCCAAGGTGCATTAAATCATTGCATGCAAGTATTAAGAGAAAGTTGACCAATGCATGTACTTTATGCATGCATGTATTGCAATTAATACATTGGAAAACATAAATTTTTGAGGAAAACAAAAGCATTAATTTGGTGTTTTTGCAAACTACAAAAAGTATTCCACCACTCACCATCTACCTTGGTCGGTGAGATTTTTGAATTGAGCCCTATAAGGTTGGTTGTAATGGGGAGTATCATTTACTAGTATCATGCATATGATATATACTAGTGTATGATACTAATTCCGTAATGCATAGTATCACAAGTTAGTATCTTAGGTTGCCTTATTGATTGTCATGCATCACACAAACTAGTACAACATTTAATATGACATGGTATCATGCTATGATACCACATCCTCTCTTTCCTCATTTAATTGTGTGCCACATCATCCAGAAAGTCTAGTTGGCATGCATGATACCTCTTATGATACTACCATTACAACTAGCCTAAACCGGAAAGGAGGGAGTATGAGACTAGCCACAATGGAGAGTAACATACACTACTAACATACACATATCCCTAGACTATGTTACTACCTGTTGGAGAACGCAGTAATTTCAAAAAAATCCTACGATCACGCAAGAACTATCTAGGAGAAGCATAGCAACGAGAGGGGAGAGTGTGTCTACGTACCCTCTTAGACCGAAAGCGGAAGCGTTTAGTAACGTGGTTGATGTAGTCGAAGGTCTTCGCGATCCAACCGATCCAAGTACCGAACGCACGGCACCTCCGCGATCTCCACACGTTCAGCTCGGTGACGTCCCTCAAACTCTTGATCCAATTGAGGCCGAGGGAAAGTTTCGTCAGCACGATGGCGTGGTGACGGTGATGATTAAGTTACCGGCACAGGGCTTCGCCTAAGCACTACGACGATATGATCGAGGTGTTGAACTGTGGAGGGGGGCACCGCACACGGCTAAGAAATTGTCTATCGTGCCTTTGGGGTGCCCCCCTGCCCCCATATATAAAGGTGGGGAGGAGGAGGCCGGCCAACAAGGGGCGTGCCAGGGAGAGGGGAGTCCTACTAGGACTCCAGTCCTAGTAGGATTCAGCCCCACCCTTTTTTCCTTTCTACCGGAGGGGGAAAAGGGGAAGGATAGGGAGTAGGAGAAGGAAAGGGGGGTGGCGCTCCCTTCCCAAGTCCAATTCGGCCTCCTCCCTTGTCGGGGGTGCACCAGCCCCTTGTGGGCTGGTTCGCCTCCCTCATATGACCCATAAGGCCCATATGTTTCCCCGGGGGGTTCCGGTAACCTCCCGGTACTCCGGAAAAATGCCCGAATCACTCGGAACCATTCCGATGTCTGATAGCAACCTTCCAATATATGAATCTTTACCTCTCGACCATTTCGCCACTCCTCGTCATGTCCGTGATCTCATCCGGGACTCCGAACAAACTTCGGTACATCAAATCACATAACTCATAATACAAATCGTCATCGAACGTTAAGCGTGCGGACCCTATGGGTTCGAGAACTATGTAGACATGACCGAGACACATCTCCGGTCAATAACCAATAGCGGAACCTGGATGCTCATATTGGCTCCTACATATTCTACGAAGATCTTTATCGGTCAACCCGCATAACAACATACATTGTTCCCCTTGTCATCGGTATGTTACTTCCCGAGATTCGATCGTCGGTATCATCATACCTAGTTCAATCTCGTTACCGGCAAGTCTCTTTACTCGTTTCGTAATGCATCATTCCGCAACTAACTCATTAGGCCTTGTACAATGGGAGGTGCTTAGGGGAGGTGCTTAGAGAAATAAACCAGACTTTCCTTAAGCACCGGTGCTTATTAGTACAGGGTAGACGCTTAACTAAGCGTCTCTCCTATAGAAATAGGCACCGGTGCTTCAGAAAATCTCGGTTTATTTTTCTAAGCACACCTCTAAGCATCTCCCATTGTACAAGGCCTTAGTCACCTTGCGTGCAAGGCTTAAAGTGATGATCATTACCGACAGGGCCCAGAGATACCTCTCCAATACTCGGAGTGACAAATCCTAACCTCGATCTATGCCAACTCAACAAACACCATCGGAGACACCTGTAGAGCATCTTTATAATCACCCAGTTACGTTGTGACATTTGATAGCACAATAAGTGTTCCTCCGGTATTCGGGAGTCGCATAATCTCATAGTCATAGGAACATGTATAAGTCATGAAGAAAGCAATAGCAATAAACTAAAACGATCATAGTGCTAAGCCGACGGATGGGTCTTGTCCATCACATCATTCTCTAATGATGTGATCCCGTTCATCAATTGGCAAATCATGTCTATGGCTAGGAAACTTAACCATCTTTGATTAACGAGCTGGTCAAGTAGAGGCATACTAGGGACACTCTGTTTGTCTATGTATTCACACATGTATTAAGTTTCTGGTTAATACAATTCTAGCATGAATAATAAACATTTATCGTGATATAAGGAAATATAAATAACAACTTTATTATTGCCTCTAGGGCATATTTCCTTCGATCTCCCACTTGCACTAGAGTCAGTAATCTAGTTCACATTGCCATGTGATTTAACACCAATAGTTCACAGTCATGTGATTTAACACTCTATAGTTCACATCGCCATGTGACCAATACCCAAAGGGTTTACTAGAGTCAATAATCTAGTTCACATCGCCATGTGATTAACACCTAAAGAGTACTAAGGTGTGATCATGTTTTGCTTGTGAGAGAAGTTTAGTCAATGTGTCTGCCACATTCAGATCCGTATGTATTTTGCAAATTTCTATGTCTACAATGCTCTGCACAAAGCTACTTTAGCTAATTGCTCCCACTTTCAATATGTATCCGGATTGTGACTTAGAGTCATCCAGATCGGTGTCAAAGCTTGGATCAAGGTAACTCTTTACGACGAACTCTTTACCACCTCCATAACCGAGAAATATTTCCTTAGTCCTCTAAGGATAATTTTGACCGCTGTCCAGTGATCTACTCCTAGATCAAAATTGTACTACCTTGCCAAACTCAGGGCAGGGTATACAATAGGTCTGGTACACAGCATGGCATACTTTATAGAACCTATGGTTGAGGCATAGGGAATGACTTTCATTCTTTATCTATCTTCTTTCGTGGTCGGGCTTTGAGTCTTACTCAACTTCATACCTTGCAACACAGCTAAGAACTCTTTCTTTGACTGTTCCATTTTGAACTACTTCAAAAACTTGTCAAGGTATGTACTCATTGAAAAAACTTACCAAGCGTCTTGATCTATCTATATAGATCTTGATGCTCAATATGTAAGCAGCTTCACCGAGGTCTTTCTTTGAAAAACTCCGTTCAAACACTCCTTTATGCTTTCCAGAAAATTCTACATCATTTCCGATCGACAATATGTCATTCACATATACTTATCAGAAAGACTGTAGTGCTCCCACTCACTTTCTTGTAAGTACAGGCTTCACCGCAAGTCTGTATAAAACTATATGCTTTGATCAACTCATGAAAGCGTATATTCCAACTCCGAGATGCTTGCACCAGTCCATGGATGGATCACTGGAGCTTTGCACACTTTGTTAGCACCTTTAGGATCGACAAAACCTTCTGGTTGCACCATATACAAATCTTCTTTAAGAAATCCATTAAGGAATGCAGGTTTGACATCCATTTGCCAAATTTCATAAAATGCGGCAATTGCTAACATGATTCAGACAGACTTTTAAGCATCGATACAAGTGAGAAAATCTCATCGTAGTCAACACCTTGAACTTGTCGAAAACCTTTTTCGACAGTTCGATCTTTGTAGATAGTATCACTACTATGAGCGTCCGTCTTCCTCTTGAAGATCCATTTATTCTTAATGGCTTGCCGATCATCGGGCAAGTCCACGAATGTCCACACTTTGTTCTCATATATGGATCATATCTCAGATTTCATGGCCCCAAGCCATTTTGCGGAATCTGGGCTCA
Organism: Triticum aestivum; assembly: GCF_018294505.1. Lineage (NCBI taxonomy): Eukaryota > Viridiplantae > Streptophyta > Magnoliopsida > Poales > Poaceae > Triticum > Triticum aestivum. Next base: position 205,576,709 of record NC_057802.1, on the reverse strand, counting down.
TCATCGCTTCCTCATAGTTCGTAGGTTCGCCATGGTCTAGTAACATGACTTCAAAAATAGGATTACCATACCACTCTGGTGCGGACCGTATTCTGGTTGACCTACGAGGTTCGGTAGTAACTTGATCTGAAGTTTCATGATTATCATCATTAGCTTCCTCACTAATTGGTGTAGGAATCACTGGAACTAATTTCTGTGATGAACTACTTTCCAATTCGGGAGAAGGTACATTTACCTCTTCAAGTTCTAGTTTCCTCCCACTCACTTCTTCCGAGAGAAACTCCTTCTCTAAAAAGTATCTATTTTTAGCAACGAATATCATGCCTTCGGATCTGTGATAGAAGGTGTACCCAACTGTTTCCTTTGGGTATCCTATGAAGACACATTTCTCCGATTTGGGTTCGAGCTTATCAGGTTGAAACTTTTTCACATAAGCATCACCACCCCAAACTTTTAAGAAATGATAGCTTAGGTTTCTTGCCAAACCACAGTTCATATGGTGTCATCTCAACGGATTTAGATGGTGCCCTATTTCACGTGAATGCAGTTGTCTCTAATGCATAACCCCAAAAAGATAGTGGTAAATCGGTAGGAAACATCATAGATCGCACTATACCTAATAAAGTACGGTTACAATGTTCGGACACACCATTTCGTTGTGGTGTTCCAGGTGGCGTGAGTTGCGAAACTATTCCACATTCTTTCAAATGAATACCAAACTCATAACTCAAATATCCACCTCCACGATCAGATCGTAGAAACTTTATTTTCTTGTTATGATGATTTTCCACTTCACTCTGAAATTCTTTGAACTTTTCAAATGTTTCAGACTTATGTTTCATCAAGTAGATATACCCATATCTGCTCAAATCATCTGTGAAGGTCAGAAAATAACGATACCCACCGCGAGCCTCAACACTCATCGGACTGCATACATCAGTATGTATTATTTCCAATAAGTCAGTTGCTTGCTCCATTGTTCCGGAGAATGGAGTCTTAGTCATCTTGCCCATGAGGCATGGTTCGCAAGCATCAAGTGATTCCAAAAGCCCATTAACATGGAGTTTCTTCATACGCTTTACACCAATATGACCTACAAAGCAGTGCCACAAATAATTTGCACTATCATTATTAACTTTGTATCTTTTGGCTTAAATATTTATGAATATGTGTATCACTACAATCGAGATTCAATAAACCATTTATATCGAGTGTATGACCATAGAAGGTTTTATTCATGTAAATAGAACAACAATTTTTCTTGGACTTAAATGAATAACCATATTGCAATAAACATGATCCAATCATATTCATTCTCAACGCAAACACCAAATAACATTTAATTTAGGTTCAACACTAATCCCGAAGGTAAAGGGAGTGTGCGATGTTGATCTTATCAACCTTGGAATCACTTCCAACACACATCATCACCTCGCCCTTAACTAGTCTCTATTTATTTTGCAACTTCTGTTTCGAGTTACTACTCTTAGCAACTGCACTAGTATCAAATACCGAGGGGTTGCTATAAACACTAGCAAAGTACATATCAATAACATGTATATCAAATATACCTTTGTTCACTTTGCCATTCTTCTTATCCGCCAAGTATCTAGGGGCAGTTCCGCTTCCAGTGACCATGTCCTTTGCAATAGAAGCACTCAGTTTCAGGCTTCTGTCTATCTTTGGGCTTCTTCATGGGAGTGAAAACATTCTTGCCATTCTTCTTGAAGTTCCCTTTCTTTCCCTTGCCCTTTTACTTGAAACTAGTGGTTTTGTCAACCATCAACACTTGATGCTTTTCTTGATTTCTACCTTTGCTGATTTCAGCATCGCGAAGAGCTTGGGTATCGTTTTCATCATCCCTTACATATTATAGTTCATCACGAAGTTCTAGTAACTTGGTGATAGTGACTAGAGAACTCTGTCAATCACTATCTTATCTGGAAGATTAACTCCCACTTGATTCAAGAGATTGTAGTACTCAAACATTCTGAGCACATGCTCACTAGTTGAGCTATTCTCCTCCATCTTGTAGGCTAAGTACTTTGTCAGAGGTCTCATACCTCTCGACTCGGGCATGAGTCTAAAATACCAATTCCAGCTCTTGGAACATCTCATATGCTCTGTGGTGTTCAAAACGTTTTTGAAATCCCGGTTCTAAGACGTAAATCATGGTGCACTAAACTATCAAGTAGTCATCATACCGAGCTTTGTCAAACGTTCATAACTTCTGTATATGCTCCTGCAATAGGTCAGTCACCTAGCGGTGCATCAAGGACATAATTCTTCTGTGCAGCAATGAGGATAATCCTCAGATGACGGACCAAGTCCACATCATAGCTACTATCATCTTTCAACATAGTTTTTCTCTAGGAACATATCAAAAATAAACGGGGAGCTACATCGCGAGCTATTGATCTACAACATAGTTATGCAAATACTATCAGGAGTAAGTTCATGATAAATTAAATTTCAATTAATCATATTACTTAAGAACTCCCACTAAGATAGACATCCCTCTAATCATCTAAGTGATCACGAGATCCATATCAACTAAACCGTGTCCGATCATCACGTGAGATGGAGTAGTTTTCAATGGTGAACATCACTATGTTAATCATATCTACTATATGATTCACGCTCGACCTTTCGGTCTCAGTGTTCTGAGGCCATATCTACATATGCTAGGCTCGTCAAGTTTAACCCGAGTATTCTACGTGTGCAAAACTGGCTTGCACCCGTTGTATGTGAACGTAGAGCTTATCACACCCGATCATCACATGGTGTCTCAGCACGAAGAACTGTCGCAACAGTGCATACTCAGGGAGAACACTTATACCTTGAAAATTTAGTGAGGGATCATCTTATAATGCTACCGTCGTACTAAGCAAAATAAGATGCATTAAAGGATAAACATCTGTCACAACCGGTTTTTCAATAAAATAATTATTGAGAGACCAATCCCTTTTACGGACTAGCGAGGAAGAATTCCTTCTCACTGGTAGACAATATCTTGGTCACAGAAGAAAAATACCAGGAGTACTAAATATAATACAAGGTTGAGCAGAGACTGCCCAACAATTTATTACATGCACGCCGCTAAAACAAAACGGCGGATAGGGTGGCAACTACTAACTCACGACAATGATGGTGGTGGAAATATCACCGCGAAGCGAGTGATATGATTCCAGAAGACTACAACTCATCGAGCGTCTGAGTGAGGCTCGAGAAGATTTATTGCGGGTGGCGGAAGCGTAAACGATACAAGTGACCAATATCCGGGATCGCGCAGGACTGACTGGGACTCCTCTAGGCGTTGGACGCGCTATCAAACTCTTCATCCAAGAGATTGCCTTCGTCAACATCTGGCCAAATCAACAAGCCAGGTGAGTACTATGGAAGTACTCGCAAGACAATTCGGACATAAGGTATAACAAAAGTAAACATGAAGCACATGAATAAGTTAACCAGTGCGATTAGACATAAATAAATACTGGGTGCCAAGCGAGGGTCTGAATGACGCCTCGAGCGGAAACTGCAGAATAGTAATACTGGTGCCAAACGAGTGTCTGAAAGACTCCTCGAGCGGAAAATGCGGAATAATAAAGCGGGTGCCAAACGAGTGTCTGAAAGACTCCTCGAGAGGTAAATGCAGAATAATAATGCCACAGTCGGGCGTCGGGGCGACACCACATAAAGGGCTTATAACAGAAAGTAAAGACAGTGCATGCCGCAGTCGGACGTCTGAGGGACATCACATAAAGGGCTTATATTGAAAGTGAGAAACGAGTACACGCCACAGTCGGACGTCTGCGCGACGTCACATAAAGGGCTTATATCACATCTCATTAATACAACAGTTCGGGAACAATAAATTATCACAATCATGAGACACAAAATAAAGTTAGTCCATCCACAGGAATAACAATAAATCGGAATTTTACCACTTGAGCTTGTTCACCGGGGACAAGTTTTTCACACGGATAGATATGGATATAATGTTCTCATTACTTGATCATGGATACGATGATTTGGAAAGAATTGACTCTGCAGAGTTTGTACTTAACCACAGCCAACGGATTTCAGTAGTCACGGGGACTAGTTCCGTCTACGGTGTTTTGGAAGAAACACGTCTAACCAGTACACACCCAATTCAACCATCCGAAGCCAGGGATCACCCTCGGCAACTTTCAAGAAAAATCTTGAGACGGGGAGGCTACAACCTCGCGTAGCATGGGATCAAATTTCTATAGGCGTGCTTTAAGGGGGTGCCCCCCCTCTCGGTCCCAACCGGAAACACCCATGCCCCCGACCGAATGACTGGCTTTAATCCTGGGCCAAGGTACCATCATCCCGGCCTCTCTGTTTGGTGTGTACACGGAAAGAGGTTACCAACTTACTAAACCGCATCCTGGCAATGAGACATGTGGTAGCACGGAAAGGGGAAAGAATGGTAACGTGGCTCCAACCACGTTAACGTCGGAGAAAGTCGGATGTCGCAAGGCTGGCATGCTACAACAGTACCACCTTGCTGCCATTCATGTCACCACATGATTTGGCCATCTCTCATCAGAGACCATCGCAACTTTGGGACAACCGGGTCGTTGCCTTACAAGCAACGAGGTTTTTACCGACACTCATATGCCACGCACAAACTCTCATGTGAACATGCAAAACATCTGCCATATCAAATGTTCAAACATGCTTGCCTGGTTCGGAGAAGTCGGAGTCTAGCTCGGCGAAGTTCGCGGCTCCGTCACCTCTCCCGGAACCTACGGCAAATCACGAAACGGGTACTAACGTGAAAACCAACACATACACAGAAACTTTTCCAAATATTTTTCAAATAAATCCCATAAAAAACTAGACAAAATTTGAAGATTGTCAGAAAAAGAATCACTGAAAAATACCTTTTTATTAAAAAGTTATAAAGGTTTCTGTCCAGGGACTTATCTGTAATGAAACAGAAAAGTTCCAGGGTTTTAATTGAGAAAACAGAAAACGCTTCGGCTGGAAATGCGCAAGCGCAAAGGAGGAAACGCATTTTGCCCGAAGGCGCCAACAGAAAACGGTTCGTGAATAAAAGAACAGAGGCTGACATGCGGGGTCCACATGTCAGGTTTGAAAAGCTCGCCGGCGCCCGAAGACTGCGGTGGACGCCGGCGTCGAACCACGGCGAGATAGGGGGAACGGAGGGTACCAAGAGCTTCAGCGTCCTCTTCCGCATCGGTGGGTGGTGGACTCGTCCAACGGGGAGCCCTAAGTCGACGGCGACACTTTCTCCGGCGGACGGCGGCTCGGGTGAGGATGGGGAACTCCGGTGGAGGGCTGCAAGCTTCAAATTGAAGTGCGGGTCAGAAAGAGGGATGCATGGTGAAGCTACTGGCAGGAGAATGGAGGCGGAGGAGCACACACGGGGGCGAATCGGGCTGGATCCTGTGGCGGGTCGCGGCGGCCGGAGTCGAGGAAGGAGACCTCCTCGGGGCTCTTCCAGTGGCTAGGCGTGCTCTAGGGGGAGTGCAGGGCTGGTGGGTGCTCGAGTTGAAGCTCGGGGCCTCTATTTATAGGCAGATCGACGGGGTGGCCGTGAACGGAGAATCTCCGGCGAGCGATTACGGCGGAGCAGTGGATTGGCAGGGGTTTGAGCGGCCGGGCAGCATCAGTGGAGGTTACTGGACTCGTTTTGCAGCTAAACGGGGTCGGTCTTGGCGTAATGGCGTCGGTCCACGGTGAGGTGACCGCACGGGCTCAACGGCGGCAGAGAGCGCGCTCCGCGCCCTGTGGTTCACGACGAGAGCGGCAGCGCGTTCGGGGGAGTGGAAGGCCACGCGGCGAGCTCCGGTGGTTTGGGCGGCGCTGGGTGGCGTCGTCGGCGCCGTGTCTCCTGCTGGCGTTCGCAAAGCCGCCGCCGGCGTCGGTCACGGGGCGGCGCACCTTCTGCTGCTCGTCGCCGACGCCCGCAAGGCGCCAGGCGTTCGTGCGGTGCAGGAACAAGAGAGTGGGGACGAGGAGCAAGGCGACGCGGTGGCACTGGCGAGATCGACGTCCGCTTCTGAAGAAAACGACAGCAGCCACTTGACTGAATCTCTGAACTTACTGAATGTGACAAAGACAGTGCACTGCAGGTGTTCGACAGAAGGTTTTGGCTTTCAGATAAATTTTTCTAGAGCTGTAACTTGGTGAGATGACCACTCAATGCACCCAGAGGCTGCCTGATTTTACTTGGAATTTTTGGAGAAGGTTTGGGATGAATTTCACCAAATTTGGCAAATCTGGTCCAAACTTGCAGCAAGTGTAGTTTGAAAATTTTGAACTGAAGACCAGTGGATCTTCATGGTTCTAGGTTGAGGGTACAAAGGACTAGGAGGGAGAGTTGGTTTGGTGGCAAAAATCAAAACAGAAAAAGGAGTTCCTTTGTAAATCTCCAAGAGCTAGAGGAGAAGACAGAAATTTGTTTGTATAGAATTTAAATGGAAATAACCACATGGGGGGGTTCAACTTGCTGGTTTTGGTGTAAAACATGATCTAGAGGTGAGGGAGTGGTTAGGGAAGAGGATTTGCACTAATGCCATGGCAAGAAGGAATTGTTGAAAGTGGCAAAGGATTTTCTAAAAGCCATAGTGCAAAATTCAAAAAGGTTTCCAAAAGTTAGTTTCCCAAGTGAAAAGTATTTTGTCTTGAGTCCAAAAGAAAAGCAAGAACCTCCAAGATCAAAGACAGATCTTGGGTGAATCCACATAAAACTTTTTCAAAAAAAAATATTTGAGGGGGAGAGTTCTCTTGAAGAGAAATTTAAATCACCTCCCTCAAGTCACAAAAATCTTTTAAAAAAATCCAAATAAAAACTTGGGTGTCACAACACCTACCCCCTTAGGAAAAATCCCGTCCTCGAGATTTCTGCTGATCCTCAAATAGATATGGATACTCTGCTCGAAGGAAATCCTCCCTTTCCCATGTAGCTTCATCCTCAGTGTGGTTGCTCCACTGAACCCTGAAAAACTTGGTCGTCTTCTGACGGGTCCTCCGTTCAAACTCTTCTAAAATCTTTACTGGCCTTTCTCTGTAGGTGAGATCTGGTTGCATATCAATGTCCTCATGAGGTACATGTTTTTCTGGGTTGCTCACACATTTTCTTAACTGTGAGACGTGGAACACGTCATGGACGTCTGACAGCTCCTTGGGGAGGTCTAGCTGGTAGGCCACCGTGCCTCTTCGTGCCTTTACACAAAATGGTCCAATAAATCTTGGGGCTAGCTTCCCCTTAATTTTGAACCGTTGCAGACCCCTCATAGGGGATACTCGGAGGTATACGGAATCACCAGGTTCAAAGCTGACCTCACGGTGCTTCTGGTCATAGTAGCTCTTTTGTCGGCTCTGTGTTGTCTTGAGTCTGTCCCTGATTTGTTTCACTTTCTCCTCGGCCTCCTTAAGCATATCTGGGCCGAAGATACGGCTATCACCTGTCTCTGACCAATTCAGTGGGGTACGACACCTCCATCCGTACAATGCTTCAAAGGGTGCCATTTGCAAGCTGGTTGGTAACTGTTGTTGTAAGCAAATTCGGCATATGGCAAACTCTCTTCCCAACTGGATCCATAGGTGAGCACACAGGCTCTTAGTATATCCTCTAGGATTTGGTTTACACGTTCCGTTTGTCCATCGGTCTGAGGGTGGTATGCTGTACTGAAAACTAGCTGCGTGCCCAGAGCTTGTTGTAGGTGATCCCAAAATTTGGAGACGAATTGGGTGCCTCGGTCTGATATTATAGTCTTTGGGACTCCGTGCAAGCAAACTATACGGGAGAGATAAAGTTTTGCCAGTCTTTGTGTGGAGTAGGTAGTCTTCACGGGAATGAAATGAGCAACCTTGGTTAGTCGGTCTGTGATGACCCATATGGCGTCATTTCCGCGTTGTGATCGGGGTAATCCTACAATGAAGTCCATTCCGATTTCGTCCCATTTCCACTCCGGTATCCTGTTAGGCTGGAGTAGCCCTGCTGGCTTTTGGTGCTCGGCCTTGATGCGCTGACATGAATCGCAACAAGCGATGAATGTGGCTATATCTCTTTTCATACCGTGCCACCAAAATCTTTCCTGGATGTCCTTGTACATTTTGGTTCCTCCAGGATGGATCGAGTATGGGGCGGTGTGGCTTTCCGTCAAGATCTGTTGCTTGAGTTCCTCAATGTTGGGTACGCAAAGCCTGTCCCGGTACCATAATGTTCCTTCACTGTCCGTGACGAATTCTGAAGTCTTACTAAAGTTCATTTTCTTCTTTATGCCTTTGATACTGGGATGTCCTTGTTGAGCCTTCTTGATTTGTTCCACTAGGGTGGGTTGTATCTCCAGGTTCGATACGGTGCCCTCAGAGACTAACATCAGGTTGAACTGAGTGAACTCTCGCTGAAACTCAGGCCTCAAATTTTGCGGACCATCACTGTCCGGGCTGGGGTTTCGACTAAGGGCATCGGCCACTACATTTGCTTTCCCTGGGTGGTAGTGAATACCGACGTCATAGTCTTTGACTAGTTCCAACCAGCGTCGTTGGCGTAAATTCAGCTCTGGCTGTGTGAAAATATATTTGAGGCTCTTATGGTCCGTATATATTTCACAGCGATTTCCCAACAGAAAGTGCCTCCACTCTTTGAGTGCATGTATAACTGCTGCTAGCTCCAAGTCATGTGTTGGGTAATTTTCCTCATGTTTTCGCAGCTGCCTAGAGGCATATGCGACAACCTTGCCATCCTGCATTAGCACACATCCGAGACCTTTTCGGGACGCGTCACAATACACTTCAAAACTCTTGTGTATGTCCGGTACGGTTAAGACCGGTGCGGTTGTTAGTTTCTTCTTGAGTTCTTGGAAGCTCTGCTCGCATGCTTCCGTCCATACAAATTTCTTGTCCTTCTTGAGTAACTGTGTTATAGGTTTTGCCACAGTGGAGAACCCTTCAATAAATCTTCTATAATATCCGGCCATTCCTAGGAAACTCCGCACATCTGTAACATTCGCGGGTGGCTTCCAGTCCTGTATGGCCTTGACTTTTTCTGGGTCTACGGCCACGCCTTCTTGGTTCAGTATATGGCCTAAGAAACCAACTTGTCTTAGCCAAAATTTGCACTTGCTAAATTTGGCGTACAACTGATGTTTCCTCAATTCTCCCAAAACAATTCTGAGGTGCTCCGCATGCTCTTCTGGTGTCCTCGAGTAAACCAGAATATCGTCAATGAATACCACCACAAATTTGTCCATGAATTTCATGAACACTTTGTTCATGAGGTGGACGAAATATGCGGGGGCGTTCGTTAGTCCAAAAGGCATCACTGTAAACTCGTATAACCCATATCTGGAAGTGAAAGCTGTCTTGGGAATATCTTCCGTCCGTACCTTCAACTGGTGATATCCCGACCTCAAATCAATTTTTGAGAATACCTTGGCCTGTGCGAGCTGGTCAAACAAATCATTTATTCGTGGCATCGGATATTTGTTTTTGATGGTGACCATATTGAGGGCTCGATAGTCTATGCACAGCCTCAGTGTCCCATCCTTCTTTTTGGCGAACAACACAGGCGAACCCCAAGGTGAGGAGCTGGCTCGAATAAATCCTTTGTCCAACAATTCCTTTATCTGCTTCTTCAACTCCACCAATTCTGAGGGTGCCATTCTATAAGGCTTCTTATAGATGGGAGCGGTGCCAGGTGCTAGTTCAATGCTGAATTCTATCTCTCGGTCTGGTGGCATGCCTGGTAGTTCTTCAGGAAACGCATCAGGAAACTCGCATACCACTGGGACTTTTCTCAATTCTGCAATGTCCATTTTGTTCAGTTTTGGTTGCTGTGATCGTGGCCTTTCTTGGGCGGAAACTCTTATAGTCTTGCCGTGATGGTGAGTGAGAATCACTGTCCGATTGAAACAGTCGATGAATCCTTTGTTGGTGGTCAACCAGTCCATCCCTAAAATGACATCCAGTCCTTTACTTTCCAACACGATGAGATTCGCGTGGAATTGTAGTCCTTCGAACTCAATGACCACTCCTTGGCAGTAACCCTGAGCGATTTGCTTATTTCCGGGGGACATGATGATCATAGATTTTTCCAAGGGAAGTATCGGAAAACCATGTTGCGAAACAAAACTCTTCGAAACGAATGAATGGGAAGCTCCAGAATCAAACAAAACCGTGGCAGGTACTGTGTTGACAGGGAACGTACCGAGCACGATGTCTGGGGCATTCTGCGCTTCTTCCCTGGTCACATGGTTCAGGTGACCATTCCTGTGGTTGTTGCTGGGATTGAAGTTGTTGCGCTTGGGGGCTGGATTGTTTCCACCATTGTTCGGCTTGGGTGCCGAGTCTCTCGGCTTCGGACACTGTTTAGCATAATGCCCTTGTTGACCACAAGCATAGCAGGTGACCCCTGGGCGGTATGTGAACTCCTTGTCTCTGGCATGAAATTGTCCGACGGGTCTTGGCTCAGTAGTCGTGGATCTCCTCGTGTCTGTCCTCGGGACCTCAGTCTTGCCTCGGTTGCTGCGGGCAAGAGTCGTCTTGTCCCTCTTTCGCTTGCGGATATCTTCCAGACTACGGCGCTCATTCTCCAGGGTGATGGCCTTGTCCACCAGCGTCTTAAAATTCGGAAAGGTGTGCACAATCAGTTGGCATCTCAGTGCTGGTGCCAGGCCGTCCAGGAATTTTTCCATCTTCTTGCTTTCTGTCATATGCTCGTCGTAGGCATAACGAGACAGCTGGGTGAACTGACCATTGTACTCGGTCACTGACATGCCTCTTTGCTTCAGGTCATCAAACTCTCTTCTTGATCTTTAGGATGCTCCTGGGGATGTGTGCCCCACGGAAGCCTTCCTTGAACTCTTCCCAGGTAATGTTGTGTTCCCTGGGATGCATGTGTAGGAAGTTTTCCCACCATGCTGCGGCTGCTCCAGTAAGTTAGTGTGGTGCATAAAGCACCTTCTCATGATCTGAGTACTGAGCAATAATCAGTTTCCTTTCAATCTCACGAAGCCAATCATCGGCTTCCAGCGGTCTGTCGGTGTGAGCAAAAGTTGAGGGGCGAGTCTTCTGTAATTCAGATAACTTGGAATGGGGTTGATAGGGTTCACGGTGGTTTCCCATGTTGATGACATGGTTCATCATCTCTTGGTGCTGTTGCTGGCTTTGCTCGAAGAGACGACATACTTGTGACAGTGCCGCTTCGCTGTCTTGTTGGCTGGACTGACCCTGAGTAAAATTGTTGCTGGTCTGCGTCCCGTAAACCTCTTCTAGCTGATTGGGCATGGAGCGAGTCCACGGGCGAGACATTTTTCCAGTCTGGGGTATTATTTGCAAACCCATGAGAACAATTGTGTAGCACAAAAATCTCGCAAAGGCAGAAATAGAAAGGCTTCAAGGTTTTCAAAGAAACACAAATGATTTTTCACGGAGAAGAAGTGCTTAACATAAAACTTACATGCGAAAAGCAAACACATGATACAGCACTCAGGATGCGCGTACATATCCTGACATGTTATTTAAAAACTAGCGTACCACTCAGAAGGCAGCAAACACACCAATACAAACTAGCGTACAGATAAAACAACACATCATACAAGCAGGCATAACACGCGGCTACTCGGTGCTCTCAGTCGGAGATGGTGAAGATCTCCTTCCCCTTGCCGATGGCAAGGCTCAGCAGTCCAGGAGAATCAACCTCCTCCTCTCTAGCTGGCTCCTGGCGCGGGACGCTGCGCTGCGGTGATGGTGCGGGGGCGACTGGTGGTAGAGCGCGTGCGGCAGGCGGTGCGGCTCTGACTGGAGTAGGGGCGATGATTCGGTCGAACTCCTCAGTGGTAGGCAGACGGCGAGCAGTGGCCAAAACGGCCGGTGCATACGAGGCTGAAGACGAGACGAATGTCAGAGGCGGCGCCGTGTGGAGAAGCTCCTTCCTGCTGGCAGGACCGCCCCGGACTAAGTCCATGCGGGCAGCCACAAGATCATCCACGAGGTTGTCGAAAGACTCCTCCAGAGCCTTGAGATACTCCACAACCATCTCGATGGCTTCATCTCGTTCTCCCCGATGGCAGGCGAACGCATAGTGGCTGGTGTAAGGCACATGGCATGGGAGGTAGCGGTAGCGACGAGTCTTCATCGTAGGAAGGATGTCCCGAAGGCGAGCTATCGCCTCGCGGGCAGCCATCTGCATGGCATGCCTCTCCGTAGGCATGGCCCTTCCCGTAAAACGGAAGTGACGCGCAACAGAACGTCCTCCCCTGAACTGCACCACGGCTTGGTGCATAGATACGTCATCACTGAGCTTGTGCTGATAGAGCGTGAACTCCGGGCGAGCTGCTGGCCCGATCGCGAGCTTGGTGATGGAGACGAGGAGCTTGACAAACCCCTCGGGCACGTTGGTGAACACTCGATTCTCACAGCTGCTGCCAGCCATCTACAAAAGTAGGCAAAAATTCTGAGTAGTCATGTCATAAATTTATGATGACCAACAGAAAATAGCTACAATTGCAAAATGCTAAAGAAAAAAACAAAAACGCTAATAACCGATTAGCGATCGCACCTAGTGGCTTCCTACAGTCATCCTTGTCACGACCGGTTTTTCAATAAAATAATTATTGAGAGACCAATCCCTTTTACGGACCAGCGAGGAAGAATTCCTTCTCACTGGTAGACAATATCTTGGTCACAGAAGAAAAATACCAGGAGTACTAAATATAATACAAGGTTGAGCAGAGACTGCCCAACAATTTATTACATGCACGCCGCTAAAACAAAACGGCGGATAGGGTGGCAACTACTAACTCACGACAATGATGGTGGTGGAAATATCACCGCGAAGCGAGTGATATGATTCCAGAAGACTACAACTCATCGAGCGTCTGAGTGAGGCTCGAGAAGATTTATTGCGGGTGGCGGAAGCGTAAATGATACAAGTGACCAATATCCGGGATCGCGCAGGACTGACTGGGACTCCTCTAGGCGTCGGACGCGCTATCAAACTCTTCATCCAAGAGATTGCCTTCGTCAACATCTGGCCAAATCAACAAGCCAGGTGAGTACTATGAAAGTACTCGCAAGACAGCTCGGACATAAGGTATAACAAAAGTAAACATGAAGCACATGAATAAGTTAACCAGTGCGATCAGACATAAATAAATACTAGGTGCCAAGCGAGGGTCTGAATGACGCCTCGAGCGGAAACTGCAGAATAGTAATACTGGTGCCAAACGAGTGTCTGAAAGACTCCTCGAGCGGAAAATGCGGAATAATAAAGCGGGTGCCAAACGAGTGTCTGAAAGACTCCTCGAGAGGTAAATGCAGAATAATAATGCCACAGTCGGGCGTCGGGGCGACACCACATAAAGGGCTTATAACAGAAAGTAAAGACAGTGCATGCCGCAGTCGGACGTCTGAGGGACATCACATAAAGGGCTTATATTGAAAGTGAGAAACGAGTACACGCCACAGTCGGACGTCTGCGCGACGTCACATAAAGGGCTTATATCACATCTCATTAATACAACAGTTCGGGAACAATAAATTATCACAAGCATGAGACACAAAATAAAGTTAGTCCATCCACAGGAATAACAATAAATCGGAATTTTACCACTTGAGCTTGTTCACCGGGGACAAGTTTTTCACACGGATAGATATGGATATAATGTTCTCATTACTTGATCATGGATACGATGATTTGGAAAGAATTGACTCTGCAGAGTTTGTACTTAACCACAGCCAACGGATTTCAGTAGTCACGGGGACTAGTTCCGTCTACGGTGTTTTGGAAGAAACACGTCTAACCAGTACACACCCAATTCAACCATCCGAAGCCAGGGATCACCCTCGGTAACTTTCAAGAAAAATCTTGAGACGGGGAGGCTACAACCTCGCGTAGCATGGGATCAAATTTCTATACGCGCGCTTTAAGGGGGTGCCCCCCTCTCGGTCCCAACCGGAAACACCCATGCCCCCTGACCGAATGACTGGCTTTAATCCTGGGCCAAGGTACCATCATCCCGGCCTCTCTGTTTGGTGTGTACACGGAAAGAGGTTACCAACTTACTAAACCGCATCCTGGCAATGAGACATGTGGTAGCACGGAAAGGGGAAAGAATGGTAACGTGGCTCCAACCACGTTAACGTCGGAGAAAGTCGGATGTCGCAAGGCTAGCATGCTACAATAGTACCACCTTGCTGCCATTCATGTCACCACATGATTTGGCCATCTCTCATCAGAGACCATCGCAACTTTGGGACAACCGGGTCGTTGCCTTACAAGCAACGAGGTTTTTACCGACACTCATATGCCACGCACAAACTCTCACGTGAACATGCAAAACATCTGCCATATCAAATGTTCAAAACATGCTTGCCTGGTTCGGAGAAGTCGGAGTCTAGCTCGGCGAAGTTCGCGGCTCCGTCACCTCTCCCGGAACCTACGGCAAATCACGAAACGGGTACTAACGTGAAAACCAACACATACACAGAAACTTTTCCAAATATTTTTCAAATAAATCCCATAAAAAACTAGACAAAATTTGAAGATTGTCAGAAAAAGAATCACTCAAAAATACCTTTTTATTAAAAAGTTATAAAGGTTTCTGTCCAGGGACTTATCTGTAATGAAACAGAAAAGTTCCAGGGTTTTAACTGAGAAAACAGAAAATGCTTCGGCTGGGAATGCGCAAGCGCAAAGGAGGAAACGCATTTTGCCCGAAGGCGCCAACAGAAAACGGTTCGCGAATAAAAGAACAGAGGCTGACATGCGGGGTCCACATGTCAGGTTTGAAAAGCTCGCCGGCGCCCGAAGACTGCGGTGGACGCCGGCGTCGAACCACGGCGAGATAGGGGGGAACGGAGGGTACCAAGAGCTTCAGCGTCCTCTTCCGCGTTGGTGGGTGGTGGACTCATCCAACGGGGAGCCCGAAGTCGACGGTGACACTTTCTCCGGCGGACGGCGGCTCGGGTGAGGATGGGGAACTCCGGTGGAGGGCTGCAAGCTTCAAATTGAAGTGCGGGTCAGAAAGAGGGATGCATGGTGAAGCTACTGGCAGGAGAATGGAGGCGGAGGAGCACACACGGGGGTGAATCGGGCTGGATTCCGTGGCGGGTCGCGGCGGCCGGAGTCGAGGAAGGAGACCTCCTCGGGGCTCTTCAAGTGGCTAGGCGTGCTATAGGGGGAGTGCAGGGCCGGTGGGTGCTCGAGTTGAAGCTCGGGGCCTCTATTTATAGGCAGATCGATGGGGTGGCCGTGAACAGAGAATCTCCGGCGAGCGATTATGGCGGAGCAGTGGATTGGCAGGGGGTTTGAGCGGCCGGGCAGCATCAGTGGAGGTTACTGGACTCGTTTTGCAGCTAAACGGGGTCGGTCTTGGCGTAATGGCGTCAGTCCACGGTGAGGTGACCGCACGGGCTCAACGGCGGCAGAGAGCGCGCTCCGCGCCCTGCGGTTCATGACGAGAGCGGCAGCGCGTTCGGGGGAGTGGAAGGCCACGCGGCGAGCTCCGGTGGTTTGGGCGGCGCTGGGTGGCGTCGTCGGCGCCGTGTCTCCTGCTGGCGTCCGCAAAGCCGCCACCGGCGTCGGTCACGGGGCGGCACACCTTCTGCTGCTCGTCGCCGACGCCCGCAAGGCGCCAGGCGTTCGTGCGGTGCAGGAACAAGAGAGCAGGGACGAGGAGCAAGGCGACGCGGTGGCACTGGCGAGATTGACGTCCGCTTCTGAAGAAAACGACAGCAGCCACTTGACTGAATCTCTGAACTTACTGAATGTGACAAAGACAGTGCACTGCAGGTGTTCGACAGAAGGTTTTGGCTTTGAGATAAATTTTTCTGGAGCTGTAACTTGGTGAGATGACCACTCAATGCACCCAGAGGCTGCCTGATTTTACTTGGAATTTTTGGAGAAGGTTTGGGATGAATTTCACCAAATTTGGCAAATCTGGTCCAAACTTGCAGCAAGTGTAGTTTGAAACTTTTGAACTGAAGACCAGTGGATCTTCATGGTTCTAGGTTGAGGGTACAAAGGACTAGGAGGGAGAGTTGGTTTGGTGGCAAAAATCAAAACAGAAAAAGGAGTTCCTTTGTAAATCTCCAAGAGCTAGAGGAGAAGACAGAAATTTGTTTGAATAGAATTTAAATGGAAATAACCACATGGGGGGGTTCAACTTGCTGGTTTTGGTGTAAAACATGATCTAGAGGTGAGGGAGTGGTTAGGGAAGAGGATTTGCACTAATGCCATGGCAAGAAGGAATTGTTGAAAGTGGCAAAGGATTTTCTAAAAGCCATAGTGCAAAATTCAAAAAGGTTTTCAAAAGTTAATTTCCCAAGTGAAAAGTATTTTGTCTTGAGTCCAAAAGAAAAGCAAGAACCTCCAAGATCAAAGACAGATCTTGGGTGAATCCACATAAAACTTTTTCCAAAAAAAAAATATTTGAGGGGGAGAGTTCTCTTGAAGAGAAATTTAAATCACCTCCCTCAAGTCACAAAAATCTTAAAAAAAAATCCAAATAAAAACTTGGGTGTCACAACATCACATGCAATCAAATAAGTGATATGATATGGCCATCATCATCTTGTGCCTTTGATCTCCATCTCTAAAGCACTGTCATGATCACCATCGTCACCGGCTTGACACCTTGATCTCCATCGAAGCATCGTTGTCGTCTCGCCAACTATTGCTTCTACGACTATCGCTACCGCTTAGTGATAAAGTAAAGCAATTACATGGCGATTGCATTTCATACAATGAACCGACAACCATATGGCTCCTGCCAGTTGCCGATAACTGTTACAAAACATGATCATCTCCTACAACAAATTATATATCATCACGTCTTGACCATATCACATCACAGCAAGCCCTGCAAAAACAAATTAGATGTGCTCTACTTTGTTGTTGCAAGTTTTACATGGCTGCTACGGGCTTAGCAAGAACCCTTCTTACCTACGCATCAAAACCACAACGATTTTTCATCAAGTGTGTTGTTTTAACCTTCAACAAGGACCGGGCGTAGTCACACTCGATTGAACTAAAGTTGGAGAAACAGACACCCACTAGCCACCTGTGTGCGAAGCACGGCGGTAGAACCAGTCTCATGAACACGGTCATGTAATGTCGGTCTGGGCCGCTTCGTCCAACAATATCGCCGAATCAAAGTATGACATGCTTGTAAGCAGTAGGACTATTATCGCCCACAACTCTTTGCGTTATACTCGTGCATATAACATCTACGCATAGACCTGGCTCAGATGACACTGTTGGGGAACGCAGTAATTTCAAAAAATTTGCCTACGATCACGCAAGATCTATCTAGGAGAAGCATAGCAACGAGCGGGGAGAGTGTGTCTACGTACCCTCGTTGACTGAAAGAGGAAGTGTTTAGTAACGCGGTTGATGTAGTCGAACGTCTTCGCGATCCAACCTATCGAAGTACCGAACGCACGGCACCTCCGCGATCTGCACACGTTCAGCTCGGTGACGTCCCTCGCAATCTTGATCCAGTTGAGGCCGAGGGAGAGTTTCTTCAGCACGACTGTGTGGTGACGGTGATGATGAAGTTACCAGCGCAGGGATTCGCCTAAGCACTACGACGGTATGATCAAGGTGTTGAAATGTGGAGGGGGGCACCGCACACGGCTAAGAAATTGTCTGTCGTGCCTTTGGGGTGCCCCCTGCCCCTGTATATAAAGGAGGGGAGGAGGAGGCCGGCCAATAAGGGGCGCGCCAGGGAGAGGGGAGTCCAACTAGGACTCCAGTCCTAGTAGGATTCGGCCCCACCCTTTTTTAATTTCTACCGGAGGGGGAAAAGGGGAAGGACAGGGACTAGGAGAAGGAAAGGGGGTGGCGCCCCCTTCCCAAGTCCAATTCAGCCTCCTCCCTTGTGGGGGGCGCACCAGCCCCTTGTGAGCTGGTTAGCCTCCCTCCTATGGCCCATAAGGCCCATATCTTTCCCTGGGGGGTTCCGGTAACCTCCCGGTACTCCGAAACAATGCCCGAATCACTCGGAACCATTCTGATGTCCGAATGCAACCTTCCAATATATGAATCTTTACCTCTCGACCATTTCGAGACTCCTCGTCATGTCCGTGATCTCATCCGAGACTCCGGACGAACTTCGGTACATCAAATCACATAACTCATAATACAAATCGTCATCGAACGTCAAGCGTGCGGACCCTACGGGTTCGAGAACTATGTAGACATGACCGAGACACATCTCCGATCAATAACCAATAGCGGAACCTGGATGCTCATATTGGCTCCTACATATTCTATGAAGAACTTTATCGGTCAAACCGCATAACAACAGACGTTGTTCCCTTTGTCATCGGTATGTTACTTGCCCGAGATTCGATCGTCGGTATCATCATACCTAGTTCAATCTCATTACGGGCAAGTCTTTTTACTCGTTCTATAATGCATCATCACATTGCTTTCAAGGCTTATAGTGATGATCATTACCGAGAGGGCCCAGAGATACCTCTCTGATACTCGAAGTGACAAATCCTAATCTCGATCTATGCCAACTCAACAAATACCATCGGAGACACCTGTAGAGCATCTTTATAATCACCCAGTTACGTTGTGACGGTTGATAGCACACTAAGTGTTCCTCCGGTATTCGGGAGTCGCATAATCTCATAGCCATAGGAACATATATAAGTCATGAAGAAAGCAATAGCAATAAACTAAAACGATCCTAGTGCTAAGCTGACGGATGGGTCTTGTCCATCACATCATTCTCCAATGATGCGACCCCGTTCATCAAATGACAACTCATGTCTATGGCTAGGAAACTTAACCATATTTGATTAACAAGCTAGTCAAGTAGAGGCATACTAGGGACACTCTGTTTGTCTATGTATTCCCACAGGTACTAAGTTTCCGGTTAATACAATTCTAGCATGAATAATAAAAATTTATCATGATATAAGGAAATATAAATAACAATTTTATTATTGCCTCTAGGGCATATTTCCTTCACTACCCTCATGTGGGTAGTAACATAAGTGTAGTGTCATGCAAACCTTCATTTATTAGGTTATAGACTCATATTGCATTGGGACATGTGATGTTACAGTAACTCGCTAAGTTACTGAAACTATCTCTCTCCTCATTAACCTACTGCCACATAAGCATGTTTCCTGAGTTGGAGTCGATGTTACTTTTGAAGTTACTCCCACTGTGGCTAGTCTGATACTAGCTAGTCTATGATATACTAGCTACCTCACTAAGAGCATGGTTAATAATACAGCCAAGGGTCGGCTATAAGAAGTTGCCATGTCATATACAACCAACCTCTTCGCGGGCATGTACAATAATAAGTTTTAAATACGTACTAGTTTATCAATAGTTGGCCCACCTTACATCCTCAGAAAGTGTCTTGGGTCTCGTGTTGCAGCTGGCTCTACTAACCAAGAGCCTGCTTCTCTTCTCTCTCCTCTTCTCTTCCCTCCAACTAATAAGCACATATATATTATTCTATTCCTTATAGCCTTCTTAGACTACCCACAGTGGGTGTAACATAGGTAGTAACATCACACGTATCTAGATAAAATAGATATTGTGGCAAGCAATAAATGAAGAAAGAGAGGAAAGTGGTAACATAGCTAGTTACTAGTAGTATGAGTAACATCACACATCTCAAGGTAAGATGGGTCTATAGCCTAATAAATGAAGTGTTGCATGTTACTACACATATGTTACTCCCCACTATAGAGGTAGTAACATAGACTAGTAACATTCTATGTTACTACCCATTGTGGCTAGTCTTATGTCACTCTATTGTACTTGCTCTAATGCATAGTATCATAGAGTAGCTAGTATCATATGTAGTACTTTATTTATATTGTTTTGCATGACACATAGTAGCATAGCATTTATTATGATACGGTTTCATGATATGATACTTAACCCTCTCTTTCTTCATTTAATTAATTCTATGACAGCTCATCAAAATTGCCTAGTTGGCATGCATGATACTAGGTATGATACCCCCTTACTATCAGCCTAGCAAAGAAGGTGTACAGATCATTTGTGCGTCGCTTTGTGAGTTTTCATCCGTTTGTTCGAGAAGCGGGGAGTAGTTTCAAACATTTCGGCCGCGAGGTGCAGCCACTAGCGTAGGCCTAGTTGGTATTTTAATTACAGGAAATTCAGATGGAGTTAGGACATCGTCAAAATCGATGTGTGCCCGTGGCGTGCTCTCACGACCCCGTGGAAAAAATTGGTAAAGTTTGGCACAAGTTTTGATGACCGCTCCTTCCAAACCGGAGCATCTCACATGAAGGATCATGGTTTTCCAAAAGGAGACGTGTCAATTCAAACTCATGTAGCCGGTGACTTCATCGTTTGGCCTCATAAAAATTTCCATGGTACGCAATCACCATTATACCACGGGTTTGATTTTCTGGCGCATTTCCGGTATCGTTAGCTATATTTAAGACATTTTTTGAGATTAATGTGAATTTTTTGCATAAAATAAAATTACAACTGGAACTGCATGTGCCGTCGAAAGGGATGAGGATCGTCGTTCGATCTGGGAGCATCCAACGGTGCAGATTTATGATCCGTGGGGTTCGGGTTTTAACCAATCAGAAAGCACGACTTAGATCGTGGGCAGTGTGGCGGGGTTTGGTCGGCACACGGCTTTCATCAACGAACTGTGTGCTATTCGGAAACCAGATTGCATATTTTTGTTCACACATACTGTAGTGAGATCAGTTGAGTGTGCTACCTCTATGATATAATAATAATAATAATAATAATAAATAGTTTGTATTCATTGCCTGAGATGACAACATATCAAGGTCAACATATTAACGGTTCTTACATCAACATATTAACTCACAAATTCAGTACACGCGATAGTTCTAAATTGAACAAATTAAGTTGCAGGGTAGGCATAAAGACTAGTCTTATGGCTTAATTCCCATTTACATGGGGGAACTGGGATCATTAAGTTGACCCCGAATGAACTTGGGGTTTTTGATGATTTTACGCTGCTCTGTTACACGGGTGCGTGATCCCTTGGCTGGCAACTCATCAAATTCATCGTACTCGTCCTCATCTGCAACATCGTCGACACCCGGTACCCTTGTCTTCCCATGCATTGCTAAATGGCAGTTCTTATGCAAGGGGTCTTCCATAAAGAAAATATAGGTAGCATCGCTGGCAAGAATGAATGGGTCCGCGTGATATGCCATCGTTGTCCTGTTAACACAGGTCTTCCTGTACTCATCAATCCTTAGCTGACCAGGAGGGATCCATGCGCACCTGTATAATTCCACCTTAACTTTCACATAGTCAAGCTCCCAAATCTCTTTGATGGTTCCATAGTATACCCTTTTATCAGCTTCATTTACAGTCATGCATTCTATTCGAACAGAGCTGTTCTGATACGAGGTCTTCTGATCACGTTCCTCAGTGTAGAACGTGTATCCATTTATGTCATATGCTTGGTACGTCAACACCGTAGGTGATGGCTTTTGTGCCAACCACGTAGCAATGTCATCGATGGATCCTTGTGCCAAACGATTCTTCATCCATTCGGCGTAGTTCTTAATGTGCTCCTTCATCTCCACATCTGATGAAGGCACCATTGGCAAGAAGCTTTGGCGTATCTCCGCCAAGTGTTCTTCGGCATAAGCGATGAGAACTGGGCTATTAAGCAGTACCGTCAAATGGGCTTTCTCTGCCAATTCTCCAGGTGCAGCCATTTGCGTGCCAGCAAGGACCGGCTTACCTTTCAGCCTTCCCTTGTGGCGAGAGAGGGGCAAACCTATAGGTCTTTGTTTCATGTATTCGATGCAAAACTCAAGCACCTCCTCCGCGGTATAACCTTGTAGGATGCTTGCCTCTGGATGGTTTCGGTTCCGACAAAAGTGCTTCAGTATTCCCATGAACCGCTCAAAGGGATACATGTTGCAAAGAAACACAGGACCACAATACTTTATCTCTTCGACAAGGTGCAAAGTGAGATGGACCATGACATCAAAGAATGACGGTGGGAAAAACATCTCTAGGTTGGACAATATTCTTGCAATATCATCTTGCATATGATCCAACTCTTCAGGATTTACAACTTTCTGCCATAGTTGGTTGAAGAAATCACAGAGATCAATGAGGTGTGTTTCTTATATCTTTGTCCATCAGATTCCTGATGGGCACCGAGAGGATTTGTGTCAACATTAATTACATGGCAATCATGTGACTTCATGTGTCCCAACTTCATTTTACCTGAGCTCACATCCACGAGACTTCTGATATTTACGCAGTACGAAGAGGGTGTCTTAACTGACAACAAATAGGTGAAGAACTGTGTTGCTTCTTTTGTACTGAAATTGTAACTCTGGCGAGCTTTGATGAATTTGTCATCATCTTCTGCTTCACTCTTGAGTTTTGATTGATCAGCAAGCATATCGAGCCGTGAACTGTCACCATCCTTTCTTTTACCTTTAATCTTGAGCAGAGTACCAAGGATGCTTTCACATACGTTCTTCTCTACGTGCCTGACATCGATGCAGTGACATACACGTAGAATCTCCCAGTAAGGTACTTTCTAGAACACCGATTTCTTCTTAGACAGTTGACCCTTGGGTGTTTGTTTCACCGTCAAAGGGTGGTTCTTGCCAAGCACAACATTAATTTTTTTAGCCATGTTGTGGACCACCTCCCCGTCATAGGGTCTTAGGCCTGCACCTACCTCTGTCATACCATCAAATTCAGCTTTCATCTTTTGGTATGGGTTATTTTTCTGTAAGAACCTACGATGACGCAAATACACTGTTTGCGTGAGTTGGGAAGTCTTCTGCTAGCTGTCCTATCCATGCATGTGACAAACCCTGCATCTCCCTTTGTTTTCTGCCCCGATGTGTTGCCTAATGCCGGCATATCTTGAATGGTGTGCACCAGCATCGCATGTAGATCGAAAATCTCCTTTCTGTAAGCATCATAACATTTTACAGCAGGTGCATCTATCCACACTGTCAGCAGTTCTTCTACCAGTAGCTGAAAGTAAATGTCGATGTCATTTCCAGGTTGCTTCGGGCCTTGGATAATCATTAACATCACAATGTATTTTTTCTTCATACACAACCAAGGAGCTAGGTTATATATGCACAGAAGCACCGGCCATGTGCTGTCATTGGTGCTCATATCGCCAAAAGGATTCATCCCGTCAATGCACTCCCCGAGCCTTATACTTCTAGGATCCTTGCAAATTTTTCAAACTTTTTGTCGATTAATTCCCACTGAGCCCCATCTTTCGGGTGCCTCATAAACCTATCCGCAATTCGCTCATCATGATGCCACCGCAATGTCTTTGCCTCTCTGGGATTTGCAACCAAACGCCTCAACCTTGGAATTAAAGGCAAGTACCAAAAAACCTTGAACGGGATTCCTGTCTTGATCTCGTCATCCAATTTGTACTTGTCCTTTGCTCTCCTGCGCTCGTATCGTGCAGCTTGCATGTGGGACATGCACGCAAATCTTTGTACTCACCATGGTATAATATACAATCATTCACACAAGCGTGTATCTTCTGTACTTCAAGTTCCAATGGGCAAACAATTTTGTTCGCTTCATTCGTGCTTCTGGGGAGCACATTATCTTCTAGAAGAATTTCTTTGAAAAGACCTAACATCTCTGTGAAGCCCTCGTTTGATAGGCCGTTTGTTGCTTTAAATCTGAGAAGCGACAGGGTGGCACTCAACCTGGAATATTTCTTTTTGCAACCTGGATACAATTCTTTCTTGGAGTCCGCATCAATGGTTGGCAGATCCTTGTACCCAATCATATGCTTTTTGGGCCCTCGAAATCTGCAATCATAGCAGCAAAATCTAACATATCAACATCGTCGTCATCTGTGTCGACATCTTGGTTTTCCAGTGGGCGTTTCGGCTTTCTGGTGTTCCATTGGTAGCTTGACGCCTCTGCCCTGATGTTAGATTCAACATCCATGTGACACTGATTGGGGTTTGGCATCTCGCTGCACTTGGTATCTTCATCCATGACCTCCTCTTCACCATGTCTGGTCCAACGTGTATATCCATCCATGAATCCCCTAGAGACTAAGTGCATCTGGACATCTGCAACTTCATGTGACTCTGTATTGGCACAATCAGTGCATGGACACAGGATGTAATCCGCATCACCAATTCTTGTCTTTGTACTTTCAGCCAAATTCATGAACTTTGTCACGCCACTGATAAAATTTGCGGTTTTCCGATTCTTCATCCATCAAGATCGTTCCATTTGCAGCACACGAATGGTAATTAAAAACAAAACAACAACATTAATACATGGATTCACTGCTTCCCAAAGGTGCGTGCATAAATCACAAGTTCTTATTTTAATAATTACTGAGGGTGCTCCATGTTGTTATCCAAGCGTGCAATGACAAAAATTAATGGCTAGTCAATTTACACGCAGAGTACTAGTACAACACTACCCTTAGGAATTGAATACCTTAATTAAGCCACTCACAAAAAGAATACCTTAATTAATTAGCTGCACGGCGACCTCCACCCAGCAGACAGACAAGCGCGATGCGGCGGCACGCCGAGACAGCAGGGTCGAGGAGCAAAGCTTAGTGCGGCTGCCGCCTGAAGTTCGACCTCCACTATCCCGCCATCGACCACGATGGATGTGCTCGAATCACGCCGCCGTCGACCTCGATGGTTGAGCTCCTCCTATCTTTCACCACAGACCGAGGATTGACCTCCTATGACGCCGCCACAACCCACCGATCGAGGATTGACCTCTTCTCCGGTAGCCGCTGCCTAGGCCACCGCCGCCATCTCTATATGCAGAGCGGCTGTATTTTCTTTACCGATATCCGCAGAGCGGCTGTTTACACGGTATCTCACCGTAACTCAATTATATGGACATGGTAGTACATCACATACGGTTATGTAACGGAAACCGTGTCTAACCTATGTTGTCTTCTCACACGGTTTGGTGCGGAAATCGTGTGTCACGTTGTAATACCTAACACAAACGACATGTATAAACAGTGTGTCTTATACAACATATAGTGCCATTAGTAGTTCCCGACCGTTAGCTTATCTCCACAGTTTCCCCATTTCCCCAAAATCCCTACATAGCCTCCAAATTCCCTCGCGTGGTGCTGACATTGGGGGAATGCGGACGAGTGGTGTTGATGGTTTCGGTGCGGCTGCTCCTTTTCATATCGCCGCCACGACGGCGGTCGCCGCCGAGCACTTGCCTAAGGTCATCAGAAGGCAGGTGTACTACGGATCCGAATCGTCCTGTCAGGTTCCAATCTATCCTGATCTTTTTTAGCTTGTCCAAAGTATAGCTCCTTGCTGAATCCGTCCTGAATGACCCCCCCAGGAAAGCGATTTGCCGCCAGATCCGGAGCATGACTCCAGACTCCCGCAACACGAGTTCGACTCTGAGTTTTGCGCCACCGAGAAGTACCAAAAGTTGAGTTGTGTGCACGGGCACACTCCCACTCGATGTGTATGCACGGAGGGATTCGACATTGGCAGGCAGTTTCTCAGTTGCCCCTTAGAGGTTAGTGATAATTAAGTTCATCATGTTACTTCACTTAATGCCATCGCTCATCCAGAATACTATTTAACATTGGCAGGGATATGAGGCTTGTGCCTTTGTTAACTGGCTGGATGAAGAATGGCATGGCAGGGCTCGGAGTGTTATCACCAAGCTCACAGAAGATAACGTAAAGCTGAAGAAATAATTGACTGATCTGGAGTGTACAATCAGTATGATGAAGCAAGAAAGAATCAATCACAGGCAATAGATGAAAGCAAGAGACAAGAAGGAACTAGCATGTGTAGTTGTGGTTGTCGCATTAGCCATGTTGTATGCACTGTTTGCAATGATGATTAGGGTTTTTGTTTGACAGTATTGCTAAAGCACGTCTAGATGTGCTCTAAGTAATGCACATCTAGGTCCTATGCCATTGATGTTACGCGAAGATTCGTGCAGATATTTTTCTTTGTCTTTTTCTTTTCCTTTCTAGTGTGATTATTACTGGCTTTAGCAATAAGAAGAGCTCAATGTATTTCTTGCCAACTGTCCTACTTCGTTCGTACCGGTACCGGTGCATAATCCCAAAACTCGTTCCTTGTTTTGTCCTGAAAAAGGAAACCAGCCAAATAGCCAATAGGAGTCCTGCGCAACCCCGGGAATTTGGAGCGACTGGGTACAAATAATTGCGGTTGATTATATCAGCGGTTAGATAATACGTCAACCCCCGCTTCAATCCCCGCTTCAATTGGCAGTTCCTCTTCTCAGCATACCCGCTTAAGTATCCACCATCTTCATCGTCCCCGGCAGGCCGTGCTACACACTGGCACACACTCTACAACCATGTCGAGTGACAGCGAGGATGACAGTTTGGCCAGCAGTCTGGCGCCCGATGATAGGTCAACATCGAAATCATCCCGCTCTTCTTCCATGAGTCCGGCGTCGAGCCCAGACCTCGATTATATCTGGTTCATGGAAGGGATGCCGCCTCTGGAGTCGTCAGACAACAACCAGATGGACGAGGAGCCATCGGAGGACGAAGAAGAGGACGACGATGATGAGGAGGAGGAATAATCGAACTAGGAGGAGGACGACGACGACAACAATGACGATGACAACGGCGGCGGCGATGAAAAGCCAACGGTCAGCGGCAAGAAGCGTCCCCGCCTAGACGATGTCGCGGGGCCATCCAACAACAACAAGAAGAATAAGGACTAAATTAAGCAGACTATATATATCTCCGTTTATCCTATCAATCTCATCGCAGACGGTTAGTAATATGTATTCGACAGAGATCTTCTACATTATCACCCACAGGTTGGTTTGTTGAACTGTGTGCCCTGACGAGCACACAATTCACAAAAAAGATAGTATGGGTTGTCTATAATGACCGCACACAATTCTGATTACCGACCTAATTGTCGGGTATCACACACATCTTGTTACGCCGAATCATTTGTGTTCACCTTAATCCTCGCAAACGGTTCATTAGAGTGAACTGTATGCTGTATATCGCACACACCTTGATCTGGCTGCCCGTTTCAGTTGTTCTGTCTCATCGCAAACAGTTTGTATAGATCAAGCGTATCCCCCTCATCGCACACACAACTAAAATCTGAACCGTATTTGATGTATCATTCATCGCAAACATTTTGCATCTTTTTTGACAGTTTTTTACATCACCGTTTGCGATTAATGCATTGCACACAGTATCGTCAAAGGGTCTCTGGTCGTAGTGTCGCATTAGCAGCATCCTGCAGTAGTGATTGTTGTGATATGTTCATGAATAAAAGGAAGGAATTATATGAAATATTCTTTAACCAAATGCATGTTTTGAAACACAACTTGCGTGTTGAGATTCTTGGGGATCCCTCTTCACCCAAGGGTGATCCCGTGTTTGATCTTAAACAACTACCTGATACTCTGAAATTTGCTTATGTTGATGAAAAGAAGATATATCTTTTTATTATTAGTGCTAAACTTTCAGATCATGAAGAAAAGACATTATTGAAAACTCTGAAGAAGCATCGTGCCGCTATTTGATATACTCTTCATGATCTTAAGGGCATTAGTCCCACTCTATGTCAGCACGAAATTAATATGGAGCCTGATGCTAAACCAGTTGTTGATCACCAACAGTGGTTAAATCCAAAGATGAAGGAAGTGGTAAGAAATGAAATATTAAAGCTTCTAGACGAAGGTACAATTTATCCTATAGCTGATAGTAGATAGGTAAGTCCCGTTCATTGTGTCTCTAAGAAGGGAGGTATTATTGTTGTTCCTAATGATAAGAATAAATTGATTCCACAAAGAATTGTTTCATGTTATAGAATGGTTATTGAGTTTAGAAAGTTGAATAAGGCTACTAGGAAAGATCATTATGCTCTACCTTTTATTGATCAAATGCTAGAATGACTATCAAAACATGCACACTTTTGCTTTCTAGATGATTATTCTGGTTTTTCTCAAATACCTGTGTCAATAGAGGATCAAAGAAAAAAACTACTTTTACTTGCCATTTCGGTACCTTTGCTTATAAATGTATGCCTTTTGGTTTATGCAATGCTCCTGCTACCTTTCAAAGTTGTATGACAGCTATATTATCTGACTTTTGTGAAAAGATTGTTGAGGTTTTCATGGATGATTTCTCCGTTTACGGAACTTGTTTTGCTGATTGCTTAAGCAACCTCGATCGAGTTTTGCAAGATGTGAAGAAACTAATCTTGTCTTGAACTGGGAGAAGTGCCACTTGATGGTTAATAAAGGTATTGTCTTGGGGCATAAAGTTTTTGAAAGAGGTATTGAAGTTGATAAAGCTAAAGTAGATGCTATTGAAAAGATGCCATGTCATAAAGATATCAAAGGTATAAGAAGTTGCCTTGGTCATGCTGGTCTCTATAGGAGGTTTATTAAAGACTTCTCTAAAATTTCTAGGCCTCTCACTAATCTCTTGCAAAAAGATGTTCCATTTGTTTTTGATGATGATTGTGTAGAAGCATTTGAAATCCTTAAGAAAGCCTTGATTTCTGCACCTATTGTTCAACCACCTGATCGGAACCTACCCTTTGAAATTATGGGTGATGCTAGTGATTTTGTTGTTGGTGCTGTTCTAGGACAAAGAGTTGATAAGAAATTAAATGTTATCCATTATGCTAGTAAAACTCTAGATAGTGCTCAAAGAAATTGTGCTACTACTGAAAAAGAATTTTTTGAAGTTGTGTTTGCTTGTGATAAGTTCAGACCTTATATTGTTGATTCCAAAGTAAGTGTTCACACCGATCATGCTACTATTAAGTACCTTATGGAAACGAAAGATGCTAAACCTAGACCTATTAGATGGGTTCTCTTACTGCAAGAATTTTATTTGCAAATTATTGATAGAAAGGGAGCTGAGAACCCCGTAGCTGATAACTTGTCTAGGTTAGAAAATGTTCTTGATGACCCACTACCTATTGATGATAGTTTTCTTGATGAGCAATTAGCTGTCATAAATGCTTCTTGTAGTGCTCCTTGGTATGCTGATTATGCTAATTATATTGTTGCTAAATTTATACCACCTAGTTTCACATACCAGCAAAAGAAAAAGTTTTTCTATGATTTAAGACATTACTTTTGGGATGACCCACACCTTTATAAAGAATAGGAACAGATCCTACGCAAGTGTCACTCCGAAGCTTATGGAGGACACCAAGCTGGAGATAGAACTACACACAAGGTATTACAATTTGGTTTTTATTGGCCTACTCTCTTCAAAGATGTTCATAAGTTTGTCTTGTCTTGCGATGAATGCCAGAGAATTGGTAATATTAGTAGATGTCAGGAAATGCCTATGAGTTATTCACTTGTTATTGAAGCATTTGATGTTTGGGTATTTGATTATATGGGACATTTTCCTTCCTCTAATGGGTATACACATATTTTGGTTACTATTGATTATGTTACTAAGTGGGTAGAAGCTATTCCAGCTACTAATGTTGATCATAACACTTCCATTAAAATGCTTAAAGAAGTTATTTTCCCTAGGATTGGAGTCCCTAGATATTTAATGAGTGATGGTGGTTCACACTTTATTCATGGTGCTTTCCGTAAATTGCTTGCTAAATATGATGTCAACCATAGAATTGCATCTCCTTATCATCCTCAGTCTAGTGGTCAAGAAGAATTGAGTAACCGCGAAATAAAGTTGATCTTGCAAAATACTGTTAATAGAACTAGAAAGAATTGGTCTAAAAAACTTGATGATGCATTATGGGCTTATAGAACTGCTTATAAAAACCCTATGGATACGTCTCCATATAAAATGGTTTATGGAAAAGCATGTCACTTAACTCTCGAACTAGAACACAAAGCTTATTGGGCAATTAAAGAGCTCAACTATGATTTCAAACTTGCCAGTGAAAAGAGGTTATTTGACATTAGCTCACTTGATTAATGGAGAACTCAAGCCTATGTGAATGCCAAGTTGTTTAAAGAAAAAGTTAAAAGATGGCATGACAAAAGGATACAAAAGCGTGAGTTTAATGTAGGTGATCATGTCTTGCTATGCAACTCTCGTTTAAGATTTTTTTGTAGGAAAGCTTCTCTCTAAATGGGAAGGTCCTTATATCATCAAGGAGGTCTACCGTTCCGATGCTATAAAAATCAACAACGCCGAAGGCACCAACCCGAAGGTGGTAAACGGGCAAAGAATCAAACATTATATCTCAGGTACTCCCATTAATGTTGAGACCAGTATTATTAATACCATCACATCGAAGGAGTACATAAGGGAGACCTACCAAAACGTTTCAGACTCCGAAAAGGAATAGGTATGTGGTACGGTAAGTAAACCGACTCCAAAACTTTTCCAATGGAAATTTTACTCCGTTTTCAAATATTTTAAAAATTAGGAAAATAAAAAGTAGTCCAAAAAGTGCACGAGGAGGCGACAAGCCATGGGGGCACGCCCTGCCCCCCTGGGCGCGCCTCCCTGGCTTGTGGCCACCTCGTGTGCCCTCCAGACTCCATTTTCATGTGGAACACTTCTTTTGGCCGGTAAAAATTCATTATATAATCTGCCGAAGGTTTTGACCACCGTACCACGGCAAATCCTTAGTTTTTGTTTTGAGCTATTTCTACCGCAGATTTAGAGCAAGATGTCTTCGCAAGAGTCGGTCGGGGAGAGTCGTGTGTCTCACTCCATGACGATGACATGTACCTAGGGTAGGGTCCTAGGCTTGACCTACATGCCCTACCCAAGGACACTACATATAAGAATCCAAGACATACAAAGTTAGAAAGGAGGTGTCGACTAGAATGACCGCAGCATACAAGTCACTCGACACAAGATCCACTTGGTTACTCCTCCACCACTCGACCGTCCTTACTCAGCCGGAGTACTTGATTTCACTCGACAGCTGAAGACCTAGAGCCACTCTGCGATGGCAACGATCAGGCGATCAGTTCGTCACTATAAAGAACATTAAGTATAGGTGTTACCAATAACACTCGCACCTTTACTGTCTCATTGAACCCTTGTGTAATGAAGGCTAATGAGGGGTTAGTGAACTATATATAAGCCGCCCCTCCGCTCCTGCACAAGGGTTCGCACCCACTGTAACTCAACACTCCATACAACAAAGCTCCTGCAGCACCGAGACGTAGGGTCGTTACCTCTTCCGAGAGGGGCCTAAACTCGTAAATCCAAGTGTACAACTTCGCGTAGCTAGGCTCTGCCCTCTCCTACGTACCCCTAATCTCTACTGCCAAATCTGTTCCCACAACAGTTGGCAGCCAGAATGGGGCAGGCGTTTAAGCGACTTCTGGCGAGGTTGCATTCTTTGAACTCTTACGACATGGTTTCCGGCGCCGGATTGTCCTTGGGTTGCCAGATCCATCTCGATGCCCTCAGTTTCGTGGCCGACCATTCGGCATGGCTCTAGGAAGCCCCCCTTGACGTTGAGGCGCTCCCTATTCGCGGGGCGGCGCATTTCCGTGCTAGTTCCTGCGGCGTCCTCCTCCGGCAGTCGTCGACTCAGTATGACCTGGCTCCGATGGAGTCTTCCCTCCCTGCTGCTCACCATTACAAGCGATGTGGTCACTCGCGGCTTCAGCGGTGGGTGAAACATATGGTGGCTCGTCATTCATCCACCTCGCAGATCGGCAATTGAGCCCGACGAGTCCCTCTATGGCTTGTTTGATCCATTGTTTGATCATTCAGATACGCCTTCCGAGTGCGAAAACAATGACCTGGCGGCTGAAGACCTTGTGATATGCTCCCAGCATAGCCCATCGGGATTTCCCCGTGGGGGGGGCAAAAGCGGTGGTCCGTTGAACGCCAACGATGAGTACTACCCGCAGGTCCTCATTGTGGAACGAAGAGAAGAGCTCCAGCGCAGGAACAAGCAGGTCCTTGAGACCTCCATCACTGGGGAGACGACTGAGGCCCAGGTTTTGGAAGCCGCGCGCATAGCCACTCTGGCCGAATGGGCGCGTCTGGGGGATCTCTAGAAGTCACTCGAAGATCGCGCTCGCAGACCGCCCCCAAATCCCAATCGACGACGGCGACAACTATTTCCGAGTGGATCGCAAAATGAGTATCAGGTATTCCACACTCCGATTCAGAATGTTGCAGCTGCTGCACAGATTGCAGATTCCATCCAGCCGTCCCGATCCAAAGCAGGAGAAGGTCTTCGGCAGATCCGGGCGTTGCTCAGAGCGGCTGGGGAACGGAATTCAGCCATATCCCAGTCGTGCAACAGGATTCACACCAGGTCAGTAAGGGCGGACACAGTCCAAGATTGCCTCCGCGAATCATCGATCGCGGTTATCGCCAGGATCAGTACTTGGATCAAGGCCGCAGTCCGTTTGCTCCTCGACATCACCGTGACAACCGCTGTAGAGTGCCGACGCCCCCTCTGAGGGGCGTGTCGTACGCGCCCCAGCGGTAGGACGACAGGCGCCCGTATGGCGATGAGCGAAGAGATCTAATCGACCCCGTGAGCCTGGATTCGACGCAAGGTCAGTCTTCGTGCAAGGCCTAGTTGACAGGGGCAGAGCTCACTGGGAGGGCTTGGATAGAGGTCGTCCGAGTGGAAGTGGCATGTTCGTCTCAGGACTCGAGTGTTTCAGTAGGGCCATACAAACTGCAGAGATACTGATACGTCTCCAACGTATCTATAATTTTTGATTGTTCCATGCTGTTATATTATCAATCTTGGATGTTTTATAATCATTTTATAGTCATTTTATATCATTTTTTGGTACTAACCTAATGACATAGTGCCAAGTGCCAGTTGTTGTTTTCTGCATGTTTTCACATCACAGGAAATCAATATCATACGGAGTCCAAATGCAACGATGAAAGCACAAGAGCTCCCTGGGTGATTTTGTTAATTAATGTCAACATATCTCTTGTTGGACTAATACTTTTATCTAGTATATTTCAGATGAGTTCAACAGTGGAGTGGCGTGGACAAGAGGATGTGGAACCCCTTCAAGATGCTAAGGACAAATGATTGGCACAAGATCTAAAGCTCAAGACTCTGCATTTTCATTTTAGTGATCCAAGATCACATTGAGTCCATAGGAAAAGCAAATACTATTAAAAGTGGATGAGGTGTTGCTTAATGGCTTGCTTGCTCAAAGTGCTTAGTGATATGCTCCAAAGCCCACAACCACTTTCTCATTTCCACATATGTCCCAAACCAAAAGTCAAACTCCGCCCCACCGATTTGATCTATCCGGCGCCATCGAGTTCATTTGACATAGCCACTGCTAGAAAACCTAGTCAGTTCGGTCTCACTGATGGGATCCTGGTCTCATCGAGATGGGCTTGCAAACTCTCTAGTTCCTGTTCCAATAATTTCGATCCCACCGAGATATGTAATCGGTCTCACCGAGTTTGCTTGACCAACTCTCTGGTTAGCTTATCACCAAAATTGGTCCCACCGAGTTTGTGTAATCGGTCAAACCAAGATGAGGTTTTACCCTAACCCTAGCACATCGGTCCCACCGAGTTGACATGTCTGTCCCACCGAAAATCCTAACGTTCACATTTTGATCTAAATCGGTCTGACCGAGTTTTATGATTCGGTCCCACCGAGTTTCATGAATTGTGTGCAACGGTTAGATTTTGTGTGGAGTCTATATATACCCCTCCACCCATTCTTCATTCGTGGAGAGAGCCATCAGAACGTGCCTACACTTCCAGCATACATTTTCTGAGAGAGAACCACCTACTCATGTGTTGAGACCAAGATATTCCATTCCAACCACAAGAATCTTGATCTCTAGCCTTCCCCAAGTTGATTTCCACTCAAATCATCTTTCCACCAAATCCAAATCCGTGAGAGAGAGTTGAGTGTTGGGGAGACTATCATTTGAAGCACAAGAGCAAGGAGTTCATCATCAACACACCATCTATTACCTTTTGGAGAGTGGTGTCTCCTAGATTGGTTAGGTGTCACTTGGGAGCCTCTGTCAAGATTGTGGAGTTCAACCAAGGAGTTTGTATTGGCAGGAGTTCAACCAAGGTGTCTATTGCCTTGAGTAAGATGAATTCCAATGATCCTAAGTTTGGTGATTGTCTATTTGAGCTTACTAATCTTATGTGTGCCAAAGGAGATGTTGGAATCATTAGTAATATCATCTCCGAAGCCATTAGAATTCATAAAGATGATTATTGTGCTGATCATTTATCTAATGAATCACTCTCTCAAGGAATTAATCCATCACAAGACGATGTTGAACATGGATATTATGTTGAGGATGATGATAGTGACTTTGATCTCGATGATTCTATGAGACACTTTGGTCTTATGGCTAACCTTCATGGCTACATGGCTGGAGGAAAGGAATGGGTCCTTGATAGTGGATGTACTGATCATATGACCAAAGACAAGGATATGTTCCGTGAGCTTGCTGAAAACGACGGTCATCGAAAGTATGTCACTTTTGGTGATAACTCAAAGGGTAAGGTGGTTGGCCTTGGTAAGGTGGCCATCTCACATGATAGCTCCATACAAAATGTTATGCTCGTTGAATCTCTTGGCTATAACTTACTTTCCGTATCTAGACTTGCTGACTTTGGTTTCATTGTCCTATTTACTGAAGTAGATTGCCAAGTGTTTCGTAGAGATAATCATAATATGGTCTTTACCGGTATACGTAGAGGTGATCTTTACATTGTTGATTTCACTAAAAAGGCTCAACCTAGAACTTGCATTATTGCTAAATCATCTAAAGGTTGGGTGTGGCATAGAAGGTTAGGTCATGTGGGCATGCGGAATCTTGATAAACTTATTAAAGGTAATCATATCCTTGGAGTGAAAGATGCTATATTTGATAAGGATAGATTGAGAATTGCTTGTCAAGCAGGAAAACAAGTTGGAGGAAGTCACCCCGTGAAGAACATCATGACCACGAGAAGACCGCTCGAGCTACTTCATATGGATCTCTTTGGTCCCAATGCCTACAAGAGTATCGGTGGAAACTCATTTGGTCTAGTCATAGTCGATGATTTTTCAACATTTACGTGGGTGTTCTTTCTTGATGATAAATTGCAGGTCCAAAAGATCTTCAAGAACTTCGCTAGGAAGGCCCAAAATCAATTTGAAGTGAAGATCAAGAAGGTTCGCAGCGACAACGGAACGGAGTTCAAGAACGCAAATGTGGATAACTTTCTTGACGAAGAAGGGATTTCACATGACTTCTCTGCTATGTACACACCTCAACAAAATGCAGTTGTTGAGAGGAAGAACCGGACTCTTATTGAGATGGCGAGAATGATGCTTGATGAGTACAAGACTCCAAAACACACTTGGACGGAAGCGGTTGAGACGGCTTGTCATGCAACAAATCGCTTGTATCTTCACAAGCTACTCGGCAAGACGGCGTACGAGCTTCTCACCGGTAACAAACCCCAAGTTGGTAAGCATCGTCGTTCTAAATTTTCTCCTAAATCTCATGAAGGTTTCCTACTTGGTTATGGCTCAAACTCTCACACTTACCGTGTGTACAACAATTTCACCCAAAAGGTTGAAGAGACGGTAGATGTGAAGTTTGATGAATCTAACGGCTCGCAAGTAGAGCCATTGCCAATTGATGTAGGAGACAAAAGCCCTTCAGAAGCAATCCAAGACTTGTCTATTGGCAAGATTTGTCCAACGGAGGTGAAGGAGAGTACCTCGTCCGTCCAAGTGGAAGCTTCTACCTCACGACAAGGTGAACCAAGAGTTGACACGGAAGCATCCACGAGTGGGACACACCAAGATGAAGAAAATGAGGAAGTACACCAAGATGAACCTGACCAACCTCCTTCTCCACCACGACAAGAGAACGACAACGTCAACAATGAAGAAAGCCAAGAAGAAGGACAAGATGATGAAGAAGATGTTCCACCTGACCCAAGCAAAAGCTCTCACGAGTTCGAGCAAGAGTCTCAAGAGACCATCCCGTCAAACAAATCTTCAATGATATCCAAATCGGGAGAATCACTCGCTATAAAACTCGTTTGGCTAATTTTTGTCAACATTATTCATTCATCTCTAGCATTGAACCTATGAAGGTTGAAGAAGAATTGGAAGATCCCGATTGGATAAATGCCATGCATGAAGAGCTACACAACTTTGAGAGAAACCAAGTGTGGACATTGGTCGAGAAGACCGACAACAACCACAACATCATCTCAACAAGCAAGACGAAGATGTACAAGTCGTTCGCAACAAAGCACGTCTCGTCGCCCAAGGCTACACTCAAGTTGAAGGTATGGACTATGGTGAGACATATCCCCCGTTGCTAGACTTGAGTCCATCTGCATCTTACTTGCCTATGCTAATCACCATGATATTACTTTGTACCAAATGGACATTAAAAGTGCTTTTCTAAATGATGAAATTGAGGAGTAAGTTTATGTTAAGCAACATCCCGGATTTGATGATCCTAAGAAACCCGACCATCTTTACAAACTTCACAAATCTCTTTATGGTCTTAAACAAGCTCCTAGAGCGTGGTATAAATACTTGACCAAGTTCCTTATTGAAAAAGGC
Organism: Triticum aestivum; assembly: GCF_018294505.1. Classification (NCBI taxonomy): domain Eukaryota; kingdom Viridiplantae; phylum Streptophyta; class Magnoliopsida; order Poales; family Poaceae; genus Triticum; species Triticum aestivum. The sequence goes on along the minus strand of NC_057802.1, from coordinate 205,540,166 downwards.
TTTGAGATTGGAAAGATAGATTCTACTCTTTTTACTAAAAGGGTTAATGGTGAACTATTTGTGTGCCAAATTTATGTTGATGATATCATATTTGGTTCGACTAACCCTCATTTGAGTGAAAAGTTTGGGAAGCTAATGTCGAAGAAGTTTGAGATGACTATGATGAGTGAACTCAAGTTCTTTCTTGGTTTGCAAATCAGGCAAACTAAGGAAGGCAACTTTGTTTCTCAAACAAAGTACACCAAGGACTTATTCAAGAAGTTCAACATGCAAGAAAGCAAAGGTATGAAAATACCCATGCCTACTAGTGGACATGTTGACTTGACCAAGGATGGCAAATCGGTTGACCAAAATGTTTACCGCTCTATGATTGGTTCATTGTTATATTTATGTGCCTCCCGTACCGATATTATGCGAAGTGTGTGCATGTGTGCACGATATCAAGCGGTCCCCCAAAGAATGTCATCTTAAGGCTGTGAAAAGGATAGTGAGATACTTAATTCACACATCAAATTTTGGCATTTGATATCCTAAGAGGTCTTCTTTTGATCTTGTTGGCTACTCCGATTCGGACTATGCCAGTGACAAGGTTGATAGGAAGTCCACTTCAGGTACTTGTCAATTTCTTGGTAGATCTCTTGTGTCTTGGTCCTCCAAGAAACAAAACTCGGTATCCTTATCCACCGCCGAAGCGGAATACATTTGCCGCTGGTTCATGTTGTGCTCAGTTACTTTGGATGACCCGAACTCTTAAAGATTATGGGATCTATGTGAAACATGTACCATTGCTTTGTGACAATGAAAGTGCTATTAAGATTGCTCATAATCCCATGCAAGGCATGAGCCTATGCCTAAACCTTGATATTTCTCTTATGATGATGATCATATGTCTTGGATATATTTGTTCCCTTGCATGCTATCTAACCCTTGTAGGTACTTGGATGAATCTAAATCTAGGAGATTGCAACTCACTCACATCTTGAGCAATCTCTACATCACCAAGTCTCTACACCATGGTGGTTGAAGACAAGGAAGCTTGAAACCCTTCAACATGTCCTTTGACAAATTATATATATCAAATTTCATTTGGTATCAAATTTCTTGATTGTCATTTTGGATACACAAGTGCTCTTACTTGCAAGACTAACCCATGTAGGTAGATGAACTCAAACTACAAGTGGTGCTCCCAATCCTTGATGAGCTACATCAACCTTGAGCATCCCACACAAGTTCAACTACATGACCAAGATCAACACCACCACCCAAGGTATGGTATTCCATCTTAGAGAAGCTTTATCCCAAGCCATGGGTCAAAGCAGCTGAACAAGATGCGAATACATCAAATGCTTAAACGAAAAATGGTAACCCCATTTTGAGCTTAAACGGGGAGTATGACCTACGATAAAGTGTTCTCACTTGACTCCTGAGTCAATATACTCTAACATAGGTGACTTGTCGCCCACCAATTCTAGATGAAGTTCTCTAGTGTTTCTCTGAGTTCTTGCATTTATCTCCTGCATATGTGTTCCCCTTCCTTTGAAAAAACTTCATCTAGATCTCTTTTCTTTTCTCTGTTATGCTCTGGATTCCCTGCATCCAATTCATTGCAAATCCTTCAGTTAATTCCTTGCAAATCTTTGTGAGATCTTATTTTGCCTAGTGAGCTGAGCTGACAATTGTTCTCTCTCTGTGTTGAACTCGGACACACCGACTTGTCACTTTCGGTCAAACCGAACCATTTCTGTGCCACCGACGAAAACAACTCGGTGTTACCGATTTCAACTCTGAGAAGACATTTTGCCATTTGCATCCTGCATACTTGATCCAGCTCCACTCAATGATTCTTGTCCTCTACCAGCATCACATTCTACATGTCGCTTTGCTTTGTGACTCAAGGACCAAACCTATTTTGACTCACACTCCAGAAGATCCCTTCTTGGAAATTGATGTCAAAGGGGGAGAGAGAGCTCACATCAAAGCTTAATCACACCAAAAGGGGGAGAGAGATAATCATATCAAAGGGAGAAAGACCCCAGATGCTTGGTACTCAAGAGGAGAGAAGTCACATGTCTTTCATAGGGGAAAGACTTGTTAGCTTGTGTTATATTTTATTTTGTGCTCTGATCTGTCTTGCTCTGATTTCCTTTTCCCTATATTCTCCCATTATCCAACATAAGATTCAGGGGGAGAAAGAATTCTAAGGGAAGGAAATCTTCGAATTCATTGCATATCTTTTACCTTTGTGGACATGTCTATATCAAATAGGAGTACCTAGTACTCACTCTCTACATGTCATCCCAATCTTGGTACTCTTGTGGCACTTTTGTTTGCTCTGTCTAGTAGACGTATCTGTGTTATCTAACCTTGTTTACTCAGGTTCATCTCTTCCTAAGCCAGCTCAAGACCACAAGGTAAGTATATGCTTCACACTCCTGTGCATGATGATCTCTTGCTGATGTACATATTGTTTGCAAGGACTCATGAACATGAAGGTACACTTCATATATTCACATCATTTGCTCTGATGCATATAGCCAAGATACATGTAACTCATTGCTTGCTCTGTCATGTTTATGCATTCACATGCTCTTATATTCCATACTGAGATGATTGCATACATGTAGGGGGAGCCCATGCATGTTACATGTTCTTCCAAAGCTTTACTTGTTATTCTTTATATCTTTATCTAAAGCTTTGATGTATGTTGTCATCAATTACCAAAAAGGGGGAGACTGAAAGCACAAGTGCTCCCTGGGTGATTTTGGTAATTAATGTCAACATATCTCTTGTTGGACTAATACTTTTATCAAGCATATTTCAGATAACTTCAATAGTGGAGTGGCATGGACAAGAGGATGTGGAACCCCTTCAAGATGCTAAGGACAAAGGATTGGCTCGAGATCTAAAGCTCAAGACTCTACATTTTCATTTTAGTGATCCAAGATCACATTGAGTCCATAGGAAAAGCCAATACTATTAAAAGGGGATGAGGTATTGCTTAATGGCTTGCTTGCTCAAAGTGCTTAGTGATATACTCCATGCTACCTCTTGAGCACTACGTTGGTTTTCCCTTGAAGAGGAAAGGGTGATGCAGTAAAGTAGCGTACGTATTTCCCTTAGTTTTGGAGAACCAAGGTATCAATCCAGTAGGAGATCACGCACGAGTCCCTCACACCTACACAAACAAATAAGAACCTCGCAACCAACGCGATAAAGGGGTTGTCAATCCCTGAACGGTCAGTTACGAGAGTGAGATCTGATAGATATGATAAGATAATATTTTTGGTATTTTTATGATAAAGAGAAATAAAGATGCAAAGTAAAATAAAAGGTAATAAAAATAACTAAGTATTGGAAGATTAATATGATGGAAGATAGACCCGGGGGCCATAGGTTTCACTAGTGGCTTCTCTCAAGATAGCATAAGTATTACGGTGGGTAAACGAATTACTGTCGAGCAATTGATAGAATTGAGCATAGTTATGAGAATATCTAGGTATGATCATGTATATAGGCATCACGTCCGTGACAAGTAGACCGAAACGATTCTGCATCTACTACTATTACTCCACACATGGACCGCTATCCAGCATGCATCTAGAGTATTAAGTTCATAAGAACAAAGTAATGCTTTAAGTAAGATGACATGATGTAGAGGGATAAACTCATGCAATATGATATAAACCCCATCTTTTTATCCTCGATGGCAACAATACAATACGTGTTGTTTCCCTTTCTGTCACTGGGATCGAGCACCGCAAGATTGAACCCAAAGCTAAGCACTTCTCCCATTGCAAGAAAGATCATCCTAGTAGGCCAAACCAAACTGATAATTTGAAGAGACATGAAAAGATAACCAATCATACATAAAAGAATTCAGAGAAGATTCAAATATTGTTCATAGATAATCTTGATCATAAACCCACAATTCATCGGATCTCGACAAACACACCGCAAAGGAAGATTACATCGAATAGATCTCCAAGAAGATCGAGGTGAACTTTGTATTCAGATCCAAAGAGAGAGAAGAAGCCATCTAGCTAATAACTATGGACCCGAAGGTCTGAGGTAAACTACTCACACATCATCGGAGAGGCTATGGTGTTGATGTAGAAGCCCTCCGTGATCAATGCCCCCTCCGGCGGAGCACCGGAAAAGGCCCCAAGATGGGATCTCACGGGTACAGAAGGTTGCGGCGGTGGAAATAGGGTTTTGGCTCCGTCCCTGGTAGTTTGGGGTACGTAGGTATATATAGGAGGAAGAAGTACGTCGGTGGAGCAACGTGGGCCCCACGAGGGTGGAGGGCGCGCCTGGGGGGGTAGGCCGCACCCCCTGCCTCGTGCTCTCCTTGTTGATTGCTTTGCGTAGACTCCAAGTCCTCTGGATCATGTTCGTTCGGAAAATCACGTTCCCGAAGGTTTCATTCCGTTTGGACTCCGTTTGATATCCTTTTTCTGCGAAACACTGAAATAGGCAAAAAAACAGCAATTTGGGCTGGGCCTCCGGTTAATAGTTTAGTCCCAAAATAATATAAAAGTGTATAATAAAGCCCATTAAACATCCAAAACAAAATATAATATAGCATGGAACAATAAAATATTATAGATACGTTGGAGACGTATCACTCCAAAGCCCTCAACCGCTTTCTCATTTCCACATCTGTCCCAAACCAAAAGTCAAACTTGGCCCCACCGATTTGATCTATCAGGCGCCATCGAGTTCATTTGACATAGCCACTGCCAGAAACCCTAGTCAGTTCGGTCTCACCAGTGCTACTACTGGAATTAGAAGATTTGCCGTCAGCCACTTCTTTGCCGTCGGCTAGCGGACAGCAAAGGATGGCTTTGCCGTCAGCTACCAAAAAATAGACAGCAAAGAGATGGCTGACGGCAAAGGATGGCCTTGTCATCAGCCTCCTCTTTGTCATCTACTAGCAGACGGCAATGAAGCCTTATCGTCTGCTAGCAGACGACAAAGAGGGGGGTTGCCCCACTGGCTGGTAAACCCTAACGGCCCCCCTCTTCGTCGTCTGCTAGCAGAAGACAAAGAGCAAGAAGGCAAATGGCAAAGGTGAAGCGGACGGCAAAGGTTCAATTTAACTAACGGGTTGTGGCCCTGCCGTCGCCCTCTCTCTCTCTCTCTTTCTCTCCCTTTTCCTCCCCGATGACCGCCGCCGCCGCCCCGTCGCCCCACTGCCCCGCCGCCCCACCCACTGTGGCCCCACCGCCCTGCCGCCCCACCCCCCGTTGCCCCGTCGCCCAACTGCCTCGTTGCCCAACCGCCCCGTCGCCCCACCCGCGGCCGCCCCGTCGCCCCAACCACCCGTCGTCGCCCCGTCGGCCCACCACCCCGTCGCCCCACCGCCCCGCCCCCCGGAACAAGGCCGCTGAGCCCGCCCCGACCCACCCCATCTCCGGAGCCAGTCCACGGTGACCCTGCGGCGACCCCTGCACCCGCCCCGCCATCGGAGCCAGGTCGCGCCGCCGCCACCCTTCCAGCGGTGGCCCCTCCACCCGCCCCGCAGCCGGAGCCAGGCCGTGCTGCCACCACCCTTCCCGCCGCGGCCCCTCCACCCTCCCTCCAACCATCCTAAAAGGTGAGTTTTTTTTCTACTGTTCATTGCCGTAAATGGTGATGGCCATTGTGTTTCTGCTAGTTTGCTTGTTTTGGTATTTTTTGGTTTGATAGACTGAGATTGGTGGTGTATGTATGGAATGTTTAGTGTTGCTGATTCATCAAATCAGACTTGCATGTAGCCCGAGACTAACAACTACAGTACTCTACTTAAAGAGGATGCAAGGCAATGGGCTTGTCTTTGATTATAAACATGAATGAATGAATCAATGTAGTAACATTATTTCTTCTACAAAGTTATGGAAACTACTAGCACTTTTATTTATTTTTTACATGGAACATCTTTGTTCTTCCATTAAACTGATTCCACCAAGTCTTGGACCATACGGCATTGTGGCCATCCATCTTAACTAGCAGCAGCACTTGTAGTAGCAGTAGACACGAACTAGCCAATAATAATCACGACACCTATTATTGCACTCATCTTTCTTCCCTTCTCTACAAAAGGAAAAAAATAACAGCAACAGCAGTAGCACAATAACAAGAATGAAATGATTCAAGAAAGTGAAGCTTCATTAAAAGTGCCAAACCAAAATGAGTGCATCATCACCACATCATCATGCTAAGTAGTAATCTCATCTCATCGGTGTTCATTCATGCTACACCTTGCTAGCTAGACAGCAATCACTTGGAGAGTCATGCCAAACAAGAAAACCAACCACATTTTTTAGCACAACACAGTCGAGGGTCGCCAAGTGGTCGAGGGGTCGACGATCGAGGGGAAAAGGAGTCGAGGGTCTAGGGGTCGAGGATCGAGGTGCCGAGGGGTCGAGGGGAAAAGGGGTCGAGGGGTCGAGGAGAAAAGGAGTCGAGGGTCTAGGGGTCGAGGATCGAGGGGAAAAGGAGTTGAGGGTCTAGGTCTCGAGGATCGAGGAATCAAGGGGTCAAGGATTTGCCATCCCGACCCTTCGAGGATTAGGTATTCAATTATTTATTATGTTCATGATGATGATACACACTTAATTTTTTTTATTATGTTTATGTTGTACTAATTTTGTTTACTCTTTGTCATTGGAGGTGTAGACATATGGTGGGCGCGGGTCGAGAGCGCTCCGAGCCTCCTTCTTCCTCGGCACGTGCTGGGAGGGGTGGCTATATTGCACCCCAAAAGCTTCATAGAGCGCTCTTAGACAGCATGGCGACACCGGCGGGCCCTTCTTCTTCGGCCAGGAGAGGTCAGGGGAAGACGAAGAGGGGATCTAGTGGTGGACGTGGCGGCGGGAGATGTAGGAAGGTTGTTGTGCCTTCCTCGCCGCCACCCGAAGCTGATTCTCCGGACCACCGGAGTGCTCCGACTCAGGTGGAGCCATCAGACTTGGACCCATCTCGGACTCTGGTCCACGAGCCTCGGGCTAACGAGCCTCGTGTCGCCGAGCCTTCATCCCAGGAGACTCGGGCCCTAGAGTCTTTCGTCCCACAAGACTCCGGTCCCAGAGTCTTCGTCCCAAGTGACTCCGAAGACTAGTGGCCATGCTGATGGCGAGGAGACCTGGTCTGACGATAGTTTTAGCGATGGCGAGCTGGTTGAGTAGGGCAAGAAGGTCTACCAGCGTGGTGGTACGAAGCTCCCGGCCGTGCCGGCAACCCGCGATCAGAGGTGGTTGATTCAGCGTAACAGGGAGAAGTAAGTGCATTTACTCTGTTTTATCCTTTGTCCTTCATGTTTCTTCAAATTAATATCTATGTGTTGGCCTTGTCATACTGCAGGGGTTGGATACACCCCGATGGTGTCCGCAGGCCTAACCAGGTCCTTGGTACTCTAGTCTGGCACCACTTCCCGGGGTGGGTCACGTCGCCCGGTGAGGGTCAGGCTCCACAGCTAGCAATGAGCTGGGAGCTGTACGTGGCTGCCTCGGCCCCGCCGAAGGAGAGGGTCGACGGTGTCGTGTGCGAGACGGTGGCCGACATCACTACAAAAAAAGACACATCCGTGACATTTTGGGCCGAACGAAATTTTTTTCTGTCATACTTATGACACTTCTATGACGATAATTGTGACAAAACCCGGTATCATCATAGATGTGGTGGGCTCCTACTTCTATGACAAAAAATCATGACAGAAAATGGGCTTTTCATCCTGGGCGGGCCGGAGACGCAGCTGCATGACATTCTTTGGGCCGTCCATGACAGGAAAAACCGTGGTAGAAGCGAGGGCGAGGAAAATATCAGGGTGTTCCCGGTTACGGTGGGTGGTCGGGGCCGAGCGATGCGTGTTTCTCTTGTACATGCACGCGCGTGGGTGCGAGGCGTTGGGCTCCATAACTGAACCCGAGCGAGGCGTTCGCCTACTGAACCTGAGCGATTGCACTACAGGCTACGCGTTACTGAACCCGAGCGATCGATCGATGGCTGTTAACTGAACCCGATCGAGCGATTCATTCGCTACTGCTGCTAACTGAAGCCGATCGATGCTGCCTCTGGATGAACAATGAGCGTTGCTGGGGGGTTTGGATGAACAGTTCCCGGTGGGGTGGATGAACAGGACCCCGTGGTGTTGCCTCTGGATGAACAGGACCCCGATCGATCGAGCTGGTTGGGGCTGGATGAACAGGACCCCGTGGATGCCTAGATGAACAGGACCACCCCGTGGAGGGCTGGACGAACAGTAGACGGTGGAGGGTTGGATGAACAGCAGCCCGTGGAGGGGTGGTTGAACAGGAGCCCGTGGAGAGGGCTGGTTGAACAGTAGCCGGTGGAATAGCGCTCGGTGGAGGCTGGATGAACAGGAGCCCGTGGATGAACAGTGGCAGGTGGAGGCTGGAGGAGGTCGACGGTGGATGAACAGTAGCCCATGGAGGCTGGAGGGGGTCGACGGTGGAGATGAACAGTATCCAGTGGAGTCCTGTTTTGCGGTACGCCACACCCCTCCCAATGAACAGGACCCCCGTTTCGATTGTAGCGCTCCAACACAAGTCCGTTTCCTCCGTTTTGCGGTACGCCACACCCCTCCCGATCAACAGGACCCCGTTTCGACTGTAGGAGGTCCGTTTCCTCCGTTTTGCAGTACGCCAGACCCCTCCCGATGAACAGGATCCCGTTTTGAACATGGCCGGTCGAACACAAGGCCGTTTCCTCTATTCTGCGGTACGCCAGGCCTCGTTTCCATCGGCTGTTCCGTCCAAGCCCTCCTGATGAACAAGATGAAGCATTCCGTTCTGACCCAGCCGGTTGGCTCCCCATGAACACGACGACGACGCAGTTTCTCCGTTCCGACCCAGCCATGTACACGAGCCCTGGCCGGACATATGCGCGAGTAGGCGTTCGAGACACCGCCCGTGTGTACGTACGTGGCCATATTTTCATTCTTGCACACTGGCCGCTGTACGTACATGTACATGCTGCGTGCGCGCCTCTACATCGACCAGTATGTACGTACACGTTCACGACCAGAATGAAAACGCTACGTACGCTTCGACCAGGTGGGTCCCGACTGTCACGCACTTCCTTGCGTGCGAAGCTATAACTGTTGGGTCCCAGCAGTCAGGGGGCGAATCGTTTTTTTTTGCCCGGACGCACTTCCTTGCATGCGAAGATGTAGCTGGTGGGTCCAAGCAGTCAGGGGGAAATGTTTTTTTCATGAAATACGGTGGCCCGTCCGGTGGGTCCCCGCTATCAGGTGGAGGAATAATTATTTTGTGCGTAATAAGGAGGCACTTCCTTGCTGCGGCCGTCAACCCAGCTGTCAGCCTCTCCACGTATAGTCCATGTCCGATGGAAGCCATTCCTTGACCACGTTGACCACGCCGCACCGAGAGCACCAGGGCGATGGACAACGGCGAGGCCTAGGAAGGGGACGACGTGGAGCCGGGGAAGACGCGATAGTGGATGCCCACACGTAGAGGAGTATCAGGGTTCACTGGTTCGCTGCGGTGTGAGGCTGACGTCGCCGTAGAATAACAGGGGGTGTGGGTGAGTAGAGGGATGGCCTGGCCAGGGGTGTGAGTAGTAGGGGGCGGTGAGGCCTCCATGGCATAGCAGCCGGCCACGAGAGGCAGGAGCACGAGGCACGACCGACGCTTGTTTGGGCGGCTGGAGCAAGAATACAAGAGGTTGAAGAAGCACTACGGCCGTTGGATGGACATTGTACGGTCACTGGAGCTAGAATCGTGCATATTGAGTAACTTGACAACGCCCTCCGTCCCCGTCAACTTAGTAGGCCCACAAGTCAGTTTGTCACTATACTGGGTCCCAGCTAGCAGGGGGAGTATTCATTTTTTGTGCGTAATAAGGAGGAACTTCCTTGCGTGCGAAGATATAGCTGGTGGGTCCGAGCTGTCAGCGGCGATAACGTTTTTTTCACGAAATACAGAGGCCCTTTCGGTGGGTCCCAGATGTCAGGTGGAGGAATCGTTATTTTGCGCGTAATAAGGAGGCATTTCCTTGCGTGCGGCTGTGGACCCAGCTGTCAGCCTCTCCACGTACCAGGCCGCGTCGAGAGCACCAGGGCGGTGGACGACGGCGAGGCCTAGGAAGGGAACGACACGGAGCCAGGGAAGACTCGGCAGTTGTTTCCCACGCGGAGGGGAGTACGACTGTACGAGGGTTTACTGGTTCGTCTGCCATCGCCGAAGAATAACAGCAGGTGTGGGTGAGTAGAGGGATGGCTAGGCCAGCGATGGGAGTACGGTGGGGCAGTGAGGCCTGCGCGGCAGCACAGCCGGCCACGGGGGGAAGGAGCAGGCAGTCCTGCCGGCGCTTGTTTGAGCGGCTGGAGCAAGTAGAGCAGAGATTGAAGAAGCACAACGGCCGTTGGATGGACATCCAACAGTCACTGCTTGTGTGTCAACCTTTTTTTAGGAAAGCCTCAAATCTATGGAAAACAGCATACAGCCCTTCTGCCCTTATTTATAATAATTTACATCCCATTTGCTAATTCTTAAGGTTTTTTTGGAGCCCATATTCTTTTTGTTAGCATTACATCCCATATTGTGGCCGCGGTTAAAAAATTATACGAAGTTTTGCATATTTCGGTGCAGTCCGAATTGTTTTTAATCCCGAAATTTTGAGTCACATTCAAACTGATTTTAAAAATAAATGTATATCAATATAAAATCAAACAAATTGTCCACGCATAAAAATCAATGCAATTTAAAATCTCGAAATGAAAAAAAGAAATTTGAAACTAATTGTCGGTTTGATGTGTTTTAAAAATGTACAGCCCATTTCTCATTACTGATAGGCCATTTTCTCGGCCAGCCGAATGAAGCTCTCCTTGTCTTGAAAGATTTGCAGCCCAACACGCCTGACAAAGCGACTTACTTGGCAAATCACAAAAAAACTGGGTTGTGACCGTGGACCCAGCTACGGCCGTTGACCCAGCTGTCAGCCGCTCGACGTACAGTACTCTTCCGATGGAAGTCGGTCGTTGACCACATTGACCACGCCGCGCCGAGAGCACCAAGGCGTGGACCACGGCGAGGCCTAGGAAGGGGACGACACGGAGCCGGGGAAGACGCGGCAGTGGATGCCCACGCGAAGAGGAGTACGAGGGTTCACTGGTTCGGCTGCGGTGTGAGGCTGCCGTCGCCATAGAATAACATGGGGTGTGGGTGAGTGGAGGGATGGCCTGGCCAGCGGTGGGACTAGTATGGGGGCGGTGAGGCCTCCGCGGCAGCACAGCCGGCCACGGGAGGCAGGAGCAGGCGGCACGACCGGCGCTGCTTTGGGCGGCTGGAGCAAGAAGACCAGAGGTTGAAGAAGCACTATGGCCATTTGATGGACATCGTAAGGTCACTGGAGCTAGAATCGTTCATATTGGCTAAGTTGACAAAGCCCTCCGTCCCCGTCAACTTAGTAGGCCCACAAGTCAGCCACCCACTATGGTTGGTCCCAGCTAGCAGGGGGTATTCATTTTTTTGTGCGTAATAAGGAGGCACTTCCTTGCGTGCGAAGATATAGCTCGTGGGTTCGACCTGTCAGCGGGGGGAACGTTTTTTCATGAAATACAGAAGCCCTTCCCATGGGTCCTAGCTGTCAGGTGGAGGAATCATTATTTTGCGCATAATAAGGAGGCATTTCCTTGCGTGCGGCCGTGGACCCAGCTATCAGCCTCTCCATGTACAGTCCACTTCCGATGGATGTCGTTCATTGACCATGTTGACCAGGTCGCGCCGAGAGCACCAGGGCGGTGGACGACGGCAAGACCTAGGAAGGGAACGACACGAAGCTAGGGAAGACTCGGCAGTTGTTTCACACGCGGAGGAGTACGAGGGTTTATTGGTTCGTCTGCCGTCCCTGGAGAATAACAGGAGGTGTGGGTGAGTAGAGGGATGGCTAGGCCAGCGATGGGAGTACGGTGGGGCGGTGAGGCCTGCGCGGCAGCATAGCCGGCCGCAGGTGGAGGGAGCAGGCAGTCCCGCCGGTGCTTGTTTGAGCGGCTGGAGCAGGAAGAGCAGAGATTGAAGAAGCACGACAGCCATTGGATGGACATCCAACAGTCACTGCTCTCGTGTGCATTATTTCTAATAATGTACAGCCCATTTGCTAATTCTTAAGAATTTTTTTGGAGCCCATCTTCATTTTGTTAGCATTACACCCCATATTGTGGCCATGGTTAAAAAGTATACGAAATTTTGCATATTTCAGTGCGGTCAACTGTTTTTAATCCCGAAATATCAATTCACATTCAAACTATTTTCAAAAATAATTTATATAAATATAAAATCCAAATAATTGTCCACGCATAAAAATCAATGGAATTTAAAGTCTTGTAATGAAAAAAAATTGAAACTAATTCCCGGTTTGATGTGTTTTAAAAATGTACAGCCCATTTCTACGCAAACCGAATGAAACTCTCCTCGTCTTGAAAGATTTGCAGCCCAGCAGGGCTGATAAAGCAAGTAGGCCTCGTTTGGGTATTTCTTTTAAAAAATAGAACTGGGCTAGCCATTTTCAGCAGGAAAAAAACACAACTGGGCTCATGATGAGGTAAACATAAATAAAACCCTGGTTAGACGGGCCAGAGCCCCCGCACAGCCCCGTTGTTACCCTGATTCGTCGCTAAAACTATTATAAATAACAACTGCTTGTTCCTCAAAAAAAACTGCGTGACCTGCTGGGTCCCTGGTGTCAGCCGCTCGTAGTGTAATTCTCTCGTTTATTGATTACTTTGACAATGGCGTGAGCCCCAGATGTCCAACCATTAGGAGGAACCATATTTTTGGGCTTGTAATATAGAGGCACTTGCTTGCGTACTGCCATGATGCTGGTGGGTCCCTCCTGTCATCGTCTCCACGTACAGTCATCTCCTTGTTCCTCTCGGTTGTTGACGACGTTGACAACGCAAGAGGGCGGCGCACCGCGCACGGCGAGTGAACGAAGGCCGCAAGGCGGAGAACGACGGCGAGGCCTTGGACAGAACGAACAGGAGCCATGGAAGATGCGCCGGTCCAGTCGCAAGTGGAGGGGAGTACGAGGGCTGACTGGTTCTGGTGCAGGTGCATGTTGGGGCTGACGTCGCCGGAGAATAACAGGACGTGTGGGGGAATAGAGGGAGGGACTGGCCAACGTTGGAGGGTACGTACGGTAGGGCGGCGGAGGCGCAGCCAACCATGGGAGGCGGGAGCAGGTGGAGCCGATGGGGTGGTTTGGTTTGGGTGGCTGGAGGAAGAAGAAGACAAGAGATAGAAGATACACGACAGATGTTGGATGTCGATCCAACGGGTGGTAGGCAGAATCGTTTGTTGACTGGCTAGTAAGTCGACACCACCTTGGATAGGCTATTTGTCACGCCCAAGATGCAACCCTATCCTAAAGGAACTCGAAGGTCCCACAAAGGATAGAAGCGCATCTTGAAGACGCTTTTTCAAGGTGGATATCATTACATCAACATTACATGATACATGGGGATACATACAAGGCATACAAATGCCGCAAGAATACATCAATAGATCATACATAAGACCAACATCCGCCTACGGATGAAACACAACCAGAAACTCAAACGACATCCACCCTGCTAGCCCAGGCTGCCGACCTGGAACCTATCCCCTGATCGAAGAAGAAGCAGAAGAAGAAGAACTCCAAAACAAATAACTTACGCAAATAAGAGCGAGAAGAGAAGCAATGGAACGGTCGTGAAACTAGCAATGATAAAGAAATGATCCTGAACTCCTACTTACGTCAAACATAACCCAAACACCGTGTTCACTTCCCGGACTTCGCAGGAAAGAGACCATCACGGCTACACACGCGGTTGATGCGTTTTAATTAAGTCAAGTGTCAAGTTCTCTACAACCAGATATTAACAAATTCCCATCTGCCACATAACCGTGGGCACGGCTCTCGAAAGTTAATACCCTGCAGGGGTGTCCAACTTAGCCCATTATAAGCTCTCACGGTCAACGAAGGATATTCCTTCTCCCGGGAAGACCCGATCAGTCTCGGACTCCCGGTTACAAGACATTTCGACAATGGTAACAAGACCAGCAAAGCCGCCCGATGTGCCGACAATCCCGATAGGAGCTGCACATATCTCATTCTCAGGGCAACACCGGAAGAGACATCCTACGAGTAAAACCAGACCTCGAGTTTCCACGAGGGGGCTCCGCAGTCTACTCAGTTCGGACCAGCACTTAGAGAAGCACTGGCCCGGGGGGGTTAAAATAAAGATGACCCTCGAGAGCGCGACTCCCAAGGGAAAAGGCTAGGTGAGGCAAATTTAAAATCAAGGTTGGGCCTTGCTGGAAGATTTTTATTCAAAGCGAACTATCAAGGGGGTCCCATAAATCGCCCAACCATGTAAGGAACGCAAAATCAAGGAACATAACACCGGTATGACAGAAACTAGGGCGGCAAGAGTGGAACAAAACACCAGGCGTAAGGCCGAGCCTTCCACCCTTTACCAAGTATATAGATGCATTAATTAAATAAGAGATATTGTGATATCCCATCAAAAACATAATCCAACATGGAGCAATCTTCATCTTCACCTGCAACTAGCAACGCTATAAGAGGGGCTGAGCAAAGCGGTAACATAGCCAAACAATGGTTTGCTAGGAAGGGTGACAAAGGTTAGAGGTTCATGGCAATTTGGGAGGCTTGAAGAGCAAGTGATAGGTAGCGCAGCATAGCGATAGAACAATGCAACTAGCATAGCAATGATAGTAGTGAGATCCAAGGTGACGGTCATCTTGCCTGAAATCCCGCTAGGAAGAAGAACGAGTCCATGAAGAAGATGAAGCCACGAAGACAAACCAATCGTAGACGAACGAATCCTCACGATCGCAACGAAACGGGAACTGCGGATCTGGATCTGGCGCGGAGAACGAGGCAGGCGGCGGCTCACCGGAGGACAGCGGCAGAGGCGCGGGCCAGCGCGGTTCCGGCGCGGCGGCGCGGAAGCCGAGGTGACGGCGATCGTCGGCGGAGGAGGCGAAGGCGGCGGGGACGCGGAGGGAGAGGTGCGGCGCTCCGGCGCGGCAAGACGGCGGTGGAGGGCGGCAAACTCCCGGCAGATGGTGGCGGGGCTGGAGCACGCCGGCGGCGGCGGGCGGACGGGGCTCCGGCGGCGCGGGATCTGGAGGGGCGCGGTCGGCGGCGACGGATGCGTGCCCGGGGAGGCTCCGGCGGCGGGGTCCGATGACCGGCGACGGAGGGCGGAGGCGGCGGCGCACGGCACGGCGGCGGGCACATCGGGCGAGCGGTGGCGGAGTACGGCGAAGGGCGGCGGCGCGCGGGCTCGTCCGGGCCCTGATGGGCTCGGGCGGGCTGGCGATGGGCTTGGCGGGCCCTTGCGGCGGCGCGCGGTGGAAGACGGCGGCGGGGTGACGTGGTGCGCTATGGTTGGCCAGGGCAGCGGCTGGACATGTCCGGCCACGAAGGGGATCTGTCCGGTGGCATGAGGAGGAAGGGGACTAGGGATTCATCCGTGAAAATGGAAGGGGAGGGCCTATTTATAGATAGAGGGGGCTAGGAGAGTCCAAACGAGGTGCGGTTTTCGCCCACACGATCGTGATCGAACGACCGAGAGCATGGAAGGGGTTTGGATGGGCTAGTGGGCTGTGGTGGAGGGGTGCTGGGCTGCAAAGAGAGAGGGGTTTCGGGCTACGCGGTTAACCGTTGGGGCATCAAACGAACTCCAAATGGAACGAAATTTGACGGGCGGTCTAGCGGTACAATACCAAGGCCACTCGGCAAATACCGACCCATTCCGAGAAGGTTTTTCTCCCGCTCACGAAAAGACAACAGAGGGGTGCAACGGGTGCGGCGAGAGTATCGGATCGTGAAACGGACAATGGGGAAAAGCACCGGCAAAAGCAACACGCAAGCAGCTGACAAGGCAAGGACGGCGAATAACTGGCAGACACCTGGCGCATCAGATCCGGGGCGTTACAACACTCCTCCACTAACAAGAGATCTCGTCCCGAGATCTTAGGACCGAGATGGAAGGAAAAAGGGATGAGGTGAAATAAGAACAAAACAGTGAGGATGAACAGAGTCAAGAACACTCGAGTAGGAAAGAGGAATGTTGATTGAGACAAGAAGCAAAAGCTCAAGGAATAAGACTGAATTTGAAACCACTCCGGTTAGGACAAGATAGAAAAGGAATAATAATGAAGGAATTTATGCAGCACTCCGGCTGAACAAGGAAAGAATAGAACATGAACTTGAGGAGATGGAATGATACTTGACTTGCGGAACAACACAAAACCTCCGGAAGACTTGAAATAGTGGAACGAGAAGAACGAGGAAGAAGATGACAACTTCTACCACGAATGAAATAGAGAGCATCCTTAGAAGGAAACATTGAACGGAGTTGATGGAAATTCAACAATAAAAGAATAATCTTGTTGTGGACTTATGGATAACATCTCAAAATTATGAGGTGGTACCCTACCACAAGCGGAAAAGATAGAAAAAACTGAGAAGAACAAGGAAATGCAAAACTCCACTTCAAAAGAATACGGAGAATTAATTGCACTTCGAAAAGCAAGAAGGAAAGATACTAGAACTCCTTCAACAAGAATCTTGATGAACACTTGAAGAATGACTTAAATCATGATGAGCCCCCGTGATGAACTCCGGTAACAAAAGAATGATGAGATAAAATTGAAGGATGAAAGGGATAAGATTAAATCCTTGCAATGATTTGGATGGAGGTTCGCGACGAAATCGGCGAGAAGCTTAGAACTCCGGAAAAGAAAAGATGAAAACACTTTGAACCGAGAATGTGATAAGATGAAAAATCTCTGAAAAGAAGAGATAAAACCACTTGAAGAAAGAAGAATAAGGATTACGTTATGCTTAACCTCCACCGATTAAATTGATGAGAAGCAATGGATGGCATAGAACTTATTCACATTTGGAAAAGATTAAGAGGAGATATAGCGCAAAACTAGCAAAAGTCTTCGTGAACCACCGATAGGATTGGAAATAACAAATGAATTGATATGATAACAACAGAAAGAATCCTGAACGAGCCACCGTAGGAATTGAAACGAATGACAAAAAGATAATGAATCACCGGAAAGAATTAGAAGAGCACGAAGATACTTGAGGGAATCTAGAGACAAGAGAACGAAGAGATCGCAAACTGATTAAAGAGCAAAGCACCGGAAGAATATGGAGACGAACGAAAAGGCATGAATATAGAATAATCGGAGAACGGATTTAAAAAAACTTAGAACAAAGAAATATTCGAAAATGGAGGCCTCCGGATAATTGAGACGGAAAACAACTCCTGAAATACTCCGGATGGGTGAAAATAATTGCACGACTGGAAAAAATTTGATAGGATAACCATCGAGCTAACACCGCGAATTTCCGGGAGAGCAGACAAGATTTAAGAGAAATTATTCTTCGGTCTTCAAATGTTGAGAATGACGACGCGAAACAACACCAAAATTGTTGAGCTACTCCGGGAGAATGAAAAGAGGAAAAGGTTGACCCGATCATGAAAGAATTTGAAAGCGATCTTGGAGAAGCATCTGACTGATGAAATTCATACTTACGTCAAACTTCGAAAAGGATTTGAGAATAGCTCCGGGAAATTAGAAGAGTCAGGTAAGATCCTGGGAAAAGACCTGTGGGTTAGGGCCCACTAAAAAGAAACACCATAAGAAAGGATTGTCGAATGCGAAATGATGCACCAGAACGATTAAAAGATTTGAATGAGGTGACAACCTCGAATTAATTCGAACACAGCCGAATCTCCTGAGATGTCTTCATCACTCCAGAATGATTAAATGACGAGAGGGGAACAAGCAACGGGAAACATTTGAGCCGACGAAAGAATATAATCGCTATCGAAAAAAGTTGAATTGAGTCCAGCGGAGAAGAAAAGAGATGAAGAATGTCAAACGAGACGAGAATTCACCTGTTGAAATAACTGAGGAAAGACTGAAGATACTCCGCACGAGTGAAATAGATACTCGAATAGAGGCTCAGACGCCGGGCATAAAAGGGGTGGGAGGGCGGGAAAACACAGGCCACTTGAAACAGGGAACCGACGAATAACTTGAAGAGAAGACACCGGTTGAAATGATTGAGGAGAAAATGCAAGAAAACTTCGCACGAGTAGGGTGGATACTCGATTACGGACTCCGGTTCCTTGAAGAAGAAGGGAGGGCGGGTGGGAAAAACAAGGACAACTTCGGACAGGGAACAACATCAGTTGAAAAGAGATGAGGATTAATCTAACAAAAGATGACGAGGAACGAAACCACTCAAAGAGAGGTGCACCAGATTGAAAAGATGATGGACAACGAACAAAAGCTAACCACGTGATCCTGAAGAAAAATTTGAAGGGGAAGAGAAGTAAGTCGAAACACCTACGTCAAGATTCCTCACCAGAGCAACGAAGGGGCTGAGGAGTAAAAATAATCCTACTCTCCGATATAACTAGACTCCGAAAACAGTTTTCTTCTAAACTCAACAACGGCCAAACTACACGATCAATCAAGGGGGGCTCCTATGGTCGGTCGAGGCTCTGATACCAACTTGTCATGCCCAAGGTGCGACCCTATTCTAAAGGAACTCGAAGGTCCCACCAAGGATAGAAGCGCATCTTGAAGACGCTTTTGCAAGGTGGATATCATTACATCAACATTACATGATATATGGGGATACATACAAGGCGTACAAATGCCGCAAGAATACATCAATACATCATACATAAGACCAACATCCGCCTACGGATGAAACACAACCAGAAACTCAAACGACATCCACCCTGCTAGCCCAGGCTGTCGACCTGGAACCTATCCCCTGATCGAAGAAGAAGCAGAAGAAGAACTCCAAAACAAATAACATTGCTCTCGCGTCATGATCATCACAAAACCTGTACCTACAACTGGTGTTGTAGTAATCTGTGAGCCACGAGGACTCAGCAATCCCATAACCATGGGTATCAAGACTAGCAAAGCTTAATGGGAAAGGAATGGGTAAAGTGGTGAGGTTGCAGCAGCGACTAAGCATGATATGGTGGCTAACTTACGCAAATAAGAGCGAGAAGAGAAGCAATGGAACGGTCGTGAAACTAGCAATGATCAAGAAGTGATCCTGAACTCCTACTTACGTCAAACATTACCCAAACACCGTGTTCACTTCCCGGACTCCGCCGGAAAGAGACCACACGGCTACACACGCGGTTGATGCGTTTTAATTAAGTCAAGTGTCCTGTTCTCTACAACCGGATATTAGCAAATTCCCATCTCCCACATAACCGTGGGCACGGCTCTCGAAAGTTAATACCCTGCAGGGGTGTCCCAACTGAGCCCATTATAAGCTCTCACGGTCAACGAAGGATATTCCTTCTCCCGGGAAGACCCGATCAGTCTCGGAATCCCGGTTACAAGACATTTCGACAATGGTAAAACAAGACCAGCAAAGCCGCCCGATGTGCCGACAATCCCGATAGGAGCTGCACATATCTCGTTCTCAGGGCATCACCGGATGAGACATCCTACGAGTAAAACCAGACCTCGAGTTTCCACGAGGGGCCCCGCAGTCTACTCAGTTCGGACCAACACTTAGAGAAGCACTGGCCCGGGTGGGTTAAAATAAAGATGACCCTCGAGAGCGCGACTCCCAAGGGAAAAAGGCTAGGTGAGGCAAATGTAAAACCAAGGTTGGGCCTTGCTGGAAGAGTTTTATTCAAAGCGAACTGTCAAGGGGGTCCCATAAATCACCCAACCGTGTAAGGAACGCAAAATCAAGGAACATAACACCGGTATGACAGAAACTAGGGCGGCAAGAGTGGAACAAAACACCAGGCATAAGGCCGAGCCTTCCACCCTTTACCAAGTATGTAGATGCATTAATTAAATAAGAGATATTGTGATATCCCAACAAAAACATAATCCAACATGGAGTAATATTCATCTTCACCTGCAACTAGCAACGCTATAAGAGGGGCTGAGGAAAGCGGTAACATAACCAAACAATGGTTTGCTAGGAAGGGTGACAAAGGTTAGAGGTTCATGGCAATTTGGGAGGATTGAAGAGCAAGTGATAGGTAGCGCAGCATAGCAATAGAACGAAGCAACTAGCATAGCAATGATAGTAGTGAGATCCAAGGTGACGGTCATCTTGCCTGAAATCCCGCTAGGAAGAAGAACGAGTCCATTAAGAAGATGAAGCCACGAAGACGAACCAATCGTAGACGAACGAATCCTCACGATTGCAACGAAACGGGAACTGCGGATCTGGATCTGGCATGGAGAACGAGGCAGGCGTCAGCTCGCCGGAGGACGGCGGCAGAGGCGCGGGCCGGCGCTGTTCCGGTGCAGCGGCGCGGAAGCCGAGGTGACGGCGACCGTCGGCGGAGGAGGCGAAGGCGGCGGGGACGCGGAGGGAGAGGTGCGGCGCTCCGGCGCGACAAGACGGCGGCGGACGATGGCGAACTCCCGGCAGACGGCGGCGGGGCTGGAGCATGCCGGCGGCGGCAGGCGGACGGGGCTCGGGCGGCGCAGAGGACGAGCGCGGGTGGCGCGGGATCTGGAGGGGCGCGGTCGGCGGCGACGGATGCGTGCCCGGCGAGGCTCCGGCGGAGGGGTCCGGCGACCCGCGACGGAGGGCGGAGGCGGCGGCGCACGGCATGGCGGCGGGCACCTCAGGCGAGCGGTGGCGGAGTACGGCGAAGGGCGGCGGCGCGCGGGCTCGTCCGGGCCCTGATGGGCTCAGGCGGGCTGGCGATGGGCTTGGCGGGCCCTGGCGGCGGCGCGCGGTGGAAGACGGCGACGGGGTGACGTGGCGTGCTATGGTTGGCCGGGGCGGCGGTTGGACATGTCCGGCGACGAAGGGGATCTGTCCGGTGGCGTGAGGAGGAAGGGGACTAGGGTTTCATCCGCGAAAATGGAAGGAGAGGGCCTATTT
Source organism: Triticum aestivum (assembly GCF_018294505.1). Taxonomy (NCBI): domain Eukaryota; kingdom Viridiplantae; phylum Streptophyta; class Magnoliopsida; order Poales; family Poaceae; genus Triticum; species Triticum aestivum. Next base: position 205,519,217 of record NC_057802.1, on the reverse strand, counting down.
ATAGATAGAGGGAGATAGGAGAGTCCAAACAAGGTGCGGTTTTCGCCCACACGATCGTGATCGAACGACCGAGAGCATGGAAGGGGTTTGGATGGGCTAGTGCCCTGTGGTGGAGGGGTGCTGGGCTTCAAAGAGAGAGGGGTTTCGGGCTACGCGGTTAACCGTTGCGGCATCAAACGAACTCCAAATGGAACGAAATTTTACGGGCGGTCTACCGGTACTATACCAAGGCCACTCGGCAAATACCGACCCATTCTGAGAAGGTTTTTCTCCCGCTCACGAAAAGACAACAGAGGGGTGCAACGGGTGCGGCGAGAGTATCGGATCGCGAAACGGACAACGGGGAAAAGGACCGGCAAAAGCAATACGCAAGCAGCTGACAAGGCAAGGACGGCGAATAACTGGCAGACACTTGGCGCATCGGATCCGGGGCGTTACACTATTTCCTCACGGGTCCCAAATGTCAGAATCCAAATCTGTCCCTATCATGCAGCCTTTCCTATGAAAATTTACAGCCCATTTGATGAGCTAGTTCAAAATAAGTTTGTGGTTGCTGGTGGGGGCTAATCACTTGGCTTCTGTAATGCACAGTGAGCTCAAGCAGCCGGCGAGAGTGGTGTTATTTCCCTTGGTTGGGATTTGTTAGTTGTTACAATATTTCACTCTAAATTAAACGACTGGCAAGCCATTTGCCTTGCTTCAAAGAAAATATGACAATCACAGCCGAGTTGAAAAGGACAAGAACATCTAACTCCAGCTTACAAACTGTACAAAAGCACGAGGGTTAATTGTTCATCAGGTTTACAAAAAAACTGATACGTCTCTGTCGTATCTACTTTTCCAAACACTTTTGCCCTTGTTTTGGACTCTAACTTGCATGATTTGCATGGAACTAACCCGGACTGACGCTGTTTTCAGCAGAATTGCCATGGTGTTATTTATGTGCAGAAACAAAAGTTCTCAGAATGACCTGAAACTTCACGGAGATTATTTTTGGAAATAATAAAAATACTAGCGAAAGAATCAAGGCCAGGGGCCCACACCCTTTCCATGAGGGTGGGGGGCGCGCCTGCCCCCTGCCTCGTGGGCCCCCTGGAGCTCCTCCGACCTCAACTCCAACTCCATATATTCGTGTTCGGGGAGAAAAAAATCAGAGAGAAAGATTCATCGCGTTTTACGATACGGAGCCACCGCCAAGCCCTAAACTCTCTCAGGAGGGCTAATCTAGAGTCCGTTCGGGGCTTCGGAGAGGGGAATCCTTAGCCGTTGTTGTCATCAACCATCCTCCATCACCAATTTTATGATGCTCGCCACCGTGTGTGAGTAATTCCATCGTAGGCCTGCTGGACGGTGATGGGTTGGATGAGATTTATCATGTAATCGAGTTAGTTTTGTTAGGGTTTGATCCCTAGTATCCACTATGTTCTGAGATTGATGTTGCTATGAATTTGCTATGCTTAATGCTTGTCACTAGGGCCCGAGTGCCATGATTTCAGATCTGAACCTATTATGTTTTCATGAATATATGTGAGTTCTTGATCCTATCTTGCAAGTCTATAGTCACCTACTATGTGTTATGATCCGGCAACCCCGAAGTGACAATAATCGGGACCACTCCCGATGATGACCATAGTTTGAGGAGTTCATGTATTCACTATGTGTTAATGCTTTGGTCCGGTACTCTACTAATAGGAGGCCTTAATATCCCTTAGTTTTCGCTAGGACCCCGCTGCCACGGGAGGGTAGGATAAAGATGTCATGCAAGTTCTTTTCCATAAGCACGTATGACTATATTCGGAATACATGCCTACATTACATTGATGAATTGGAGCTAGTTCTGTGTCACCCTATGTTATGACTGTTACATGATGAACCGCATTCGGCATAATCCTCCATCACTGATCCAATGCCTATGAGCTTTTCACATATTGTTCTTCGCTTATTTACTTTTCCGTTGCTATTGCTACAATCGCTACAAAACCCAAAAATATTACTTTTGCTACTGTTACCGTTACTTCCATACTACTTTGCTACTAAATACTTTGCTGCAGATACTAAGTTATCCAGGTGTGGTTGAATTGACAACTCAACTGCTAATACTTGAGAATATTCTTTGGCTCCCCTTGTGTCGAATCAATAAATTTGGGTTGAATACTCTACCCTCAAAAACTGTTGCGATCCCCTATACTTGTGGGTTATCAAAAACCGAGGTTGAAAAGGGCAACAACATCTAACTCCAGCACTGTTTTCGGCAGTCACAATCAAATGGATCAGTCAGGTCCATAGAATGAACATCCTGGGTCGTAAAATTTACTGGATTATGACCACAATATGTTGTAAATAGAAGCCCAACACGTTCAGAAGCTCTTTTGCCCACCTGAAACTCCTTTTTTTGCTCTTCCACATACCCATCCGTCAAAACCATGCTGCTGATAAACTTAAGCCTGATGGACAATAGTAACCTCGCATTCAGCAGGAAGAATATGAAAAATCTAGTGTTTGCACGGTTGGCTACATATCGTTCTAGCGTTATTGTCTTCAATCGAATCTCATGAGAAGTGAGAAAATCCCGATGCTTACGAATCCACCGATTGGTTATAACTTTCTTACCCTGTCATGTTGCCTAAATAGACATGAAGATTGAAAACAGTTAAGGTCTAAAAAAAAGAGTGTCGAAAGAGCAACAGCTGAACGGTTAATTCTAGTACAATATATGCGGGCTTCCAATGTGCGTGAAATTATCACCTTTATATACAACTTCTCCAGACATGGAAAGCATTGCAGCAAGCCAATAATCTTGTTCAGATCAAAACTATTCATTTGGATATATAAGATCTTGACAGAATCCAGCACCATTGATAGGCCATCCATGGAGAAACTCTTCATTGAGGATAGAACATAATATTAGTACAAAATGTGTACTCCAAGATGACATACAACTTATGCGCAGAAATTTAAAATGCAGCTTGTGGTTACAAGTGTAGATGATAATATAAAGTACCTGAAGAACTGTGGAGCCAAACATCATATTGAAATGAGCACAGAGATCATGTATTACACCCAAGGTCTCCAGTTTAGGCGTAGAGAGGATGGTTATTTGCAACGGTGAATAATTAGAATCAAGGATCAACCTCTGAAGTGAAGGGGCATCTTTGATGATGAGCTGCCTTCCGTCGAAAGAAATTCCAATCCTTACAAGGTTAGGCAACTTTATTTGGAGACAACCGATTCTAACTGTGAAAACAAGAACCAAGCACTCCAGGGCAGGGCAACTGGAGTGGATGATGCTGTGCAATGAGGCCTCCGATATACGAACCCGCACAAGTGAAAGTTTCTTAAGGAATGGGAGTTGAAGGTTTAGTACCATATTGTCTGGTAGGTCGCACAACGCAAAGGTGGCGGTGTGGAGAGAGGAGGAAAACCGCGAGATGGACATCGGTGCTGAGGGCACAGGTAGATGGCGTTCGGTATCTGGTAGGTGATTTCCAGGGGAATAGTAGAACTCAAGCAGCTGTAGTTCTATGAATTCAGGGGATTTCAGCGAGGCGTCCACCATGCAGGGTATGGTATGCTTGCTCAGGTAGTATGACGGGATGCAGAGGCTTTGAAGGGAGCCCTGGTGGGAGGAGATGATGGTTGTGGGGATTTCAAAATCATTGAAGAGAGATAGCTGACGACAGTCGAGATTAAGGGGCACGGCGCGCCATAGAGGGCGCCACCAAATTGAGAGGACTTGGGTGCAGCAGCAATCCTTGGTGGGGAGAAGCGAGATGATCTCCCCAAGGACGGCGTCCGGGAGATCGCTGATGCGGTCCACCCGAGATTCTACGGGTTCCTGGGATCCGGTGGGGCCACTACTGAGATGGCCAACGCCCCGTTTGAGGTTACAGCTCCCATGGCACTGCAGGAGCAGTTTTCCCCCTTCGGGGATGTGCCCCCCGCCCCCCCCCCCCCCCGCTGAGCTGCCCAAGGTGATTTTCTTCTTTGCCGATCTCGATTGTGGTTTTTCATCTAAGTATGTGGTGATGAATAATGCAAAATTTTATTAGCTTCGATGCCATGCTATACATAGTGGTTTAAATAACTTGTGTTTCTTATACTGGAAAGTAATTCAGAATTTGTTTCTGTTTCAATTAGAGCCCTGATGCAGACAAGGATTGTGTGGTTGTACATGTCACTCGCTATGAGGCGGATGACTTGAATATACGCACTGGGAAAACAGAGTTTTTAGGCTGTTGGATCCTGGAAGCCATTTGCGCTTATACCAATGAAGAGTTGTATTCCAGCCTCACTATTGTCAGGCGTGTTGTCCAGGGTGTACTGAAGCACAAGAATTTCAAAGCTACTCCTTCGTTTGTGAGGCATACTGTTCTTGTCAAGCTTACGCAGGAAGATGACGTGGCATGCCTCCACAAACAAGTTTATGAGTGGCAAGGCCACAAGGTTGTCTTCATGAAGGTTCACAGGATTGAGCTGCTGCCGGACGTCCTCGATGATGTTCATGGCAAGGTCCGTCTTGTGTCCAGCCCAAATTAGATCGAGGCATGAAATACTTGCCCCAGCTAGTGTTTAATAGTAGTTTGGATTGTGTCTAATTATCCAAACCTTGCCTGTTATCGAGCCCTCTGGGGGTAGTACTCTGTTTGAATCCGTCTATGGGAACTGCTGCTACTTTTGTGTGCCCGTGAATCATGTGAGAACCATCGTAATTGTTGTCGAAACAGATGCATCCTCACTAGTTTTTTCATGAATATGGCATGGTAAGACATAAGTTGTCACAGTTTATCATACAAGCAGTGTGTGTTTTGATGAAATAGAGTACTCATTCGAGAAATGTGCGCTGACGTATACATAAGTACTTGTAAACACTGTTGGTGCTACCCCACTTGTAAGCAGTTGTGCAAATCACGGCACGTTGGCTCAGCTCGCTTCAACACTAGGCTATCGACCAGCTAACAATCAACAATCTGTTGTCTGACATATAAGCAACTATGTATCTTGTTACAGTGGTTCATGCAGTTAACTGAGGCCACAATGTAAATTCCAAACGTTCACACGCTAGTCCAGCATTCATGTGGAACACTCACATTAAACTCGGCTTCATAAAAAACTTGAAAAGCATAAGTTAAGCAATTTTATACGTCTCAATGATTCATAGAACATAAAAAACATATACTAATTCACAGCAAAAGACAATGTTGTGAGAAGGTTTACCAATCAGGAAAAAACAAGCAAGGCTTCTCTGAGCAAAGGGCCTCCCGGCAGGCTTAAATTTCCTGGAGTTCACTTTGGTTTTTTCTTGTTGCCACCATCCCGGGTTAGGTTCTCTCATTCCAGAATAACCAATTATAATTGTGTTCTCAGCTGGAATGCTGAACTGAACCATGTAGTGTACTGACCAGCTGAAAGTCTTGTGCATTCCACTAAATTTAAGCACCGCTATTTGCAGAAATAAGCAGACCATAATGCCTCTTGTCCGTGCACCTGTCCAAAAAACCGTCGTGTAGCCGTGCCAGCTAGTCCTCGGTCGATGGATGAACTGGTAGAAACTGCATTCCGGACTTGGATGCACTTTTTCGCTCGTCCATACACTGCAATCAGGAAGTAAAATGTATTTATCAACTTCTTTTATATTGCGTTGGTCATTCTACCTAGTAACTACCAATGTAGGAATACCTGGAAGACGGGTGGTTAGACGACGGCAACGAGGGATAGCCATCTCATTTTGCACAGTTCTACTAAAACTGAGGTGTGTGCTTTTGATTGCGCGGATAGAAATGATACGGAGACAGACATCCCGAAATGATATGGAGACAGACATCCCTATTTGCGCAAATACGAAATACGGTTATTTAAACAGTGACAGATATTTGCAGTGGCGTATGATTAACAACAACATCTATTGTGTTATAATTGGCACTAGATTGACAGTATGAAAGTGTCCTTAAGTAAGTAGCATCACATCATATCAACACTGCCACTAGATTAACATGCAGAACAATAGCATTAGTATTACTGTCATGAGAGTAGCACATGGTCAGTAAATGTGCAATCAAATTTGTGCAATTCCACTAGGATGAAGCAATGTTAGTGGTATGAGATTTAAGTGTAACTGCAAAAACACAATTCATGGGAAATAAAGCAAGACGGAAGCACTTCATAAAATGGTGGTGGCATTGCTTCAATTTATCGATGGCACTAGACCATTACTTATAGTTACATTAGGTGGCATTGCTTAATGCTTCATCTGATTTTACATTAACCGTAGCGATATGGGCGTAGGGACAGCAGGGGCATAAAGTGGTGAGGCAGATGTGGTTGCCGAGAGCGGCAAACACTCAGGCAGCATGTCTGCATTTGTCCCATTTTTTATCTCCTCGGCGACATTTTCCTATGTGAGCACAGGAAATCTAGACCTGCTCATTCTCATTTGCGTTGTCCCCCAACACCCTTCACTTTCTTTCCTTTTTTAACCAAGAGATAGGTCAACTTCCCCCCACCCTTCGCCATCCACCATGCTTTCTTCGTCTTTTCAACCAAGAGACCGGTTGGGTAGCCAGTATCTACTACTGTCCCCCGTTTCCTCTTAGAACCAAGTCCTATATTCATGCTACAGCTTTCCCACTTTCTTCCCTGTTTGAACCAACTCTTAGAGTCGACTGTATGAACTAGCTTTATCTCTAATAATAGTAAAAGTCTAGGTGGCTTTGGAACAGCGGACGGAAGTAGAAAATGATCCACACGAAGCCAAGTGGGGACTTGGGGCAGTAGAGCAAGGCAGGTTTCGAAGGAATATATACCTGAGGGTCGTCGGCATGTGGCAAAGACGGCGTCGGGAGGCCGCATCTTGGCCACAATACCGTAGGGAGGAAGAAGGGGTCGGAGGCCCTCCCGAGCCAGCGCTCTCTCGGAGAGAACGACATGGCCGCCGATCGGGACGCGCGGGCAGCCGTTGGTCTCCTCCCTCATTGCCGACGACAGCGTGAACGATGCACCTACACCCTGCCCTGGTCGAGGTTGTCCGGCCGGATTTGTGACCAGCCGTGAGCTGAGAGAGAGTGTGGCCACCTATGTCTTGCTTAGATCTAGAGAGCATGCGAGAGTGAATGAGAGGAACCCTAGTAAAGCAAGCGCTAAGGCTCCTGCTTATATATAGTGGAGTGATTCTGTTGTACCAACTTCAAAAAATGTGCTCCTACGTGTACCCGCGAGTGGGTGAGAGAACTAGTGCGTGCGTGCACCGCTTCTCTTCGTGAGAGTACAATATACTATGCCCAAAGAATGTTCGCCACAAGAGTAATAGTATAAGTGTGTGAAGTGTGAGCTAAAATAAAATGTGCGCGACGTCTTTTGTTTTTTAGAAGTTCTGAGGGTAGGGTGTGAAGAGCACACATGTGTGTGACGTCTACCTACACAGAGACGGTGGGTGCGAGAGGACCGGGAGAGTCATGACTCGTGAGGGTGCGTGTGCATGAGAGAGAGGGGGGCACATATCAATGCAATGCATGTGTGCGTAAATCATTATCCGACAAACGTTCGCCACAAGCCTTTTCCTAACGAACGCCGTAAGAACCGTTAGATCGGCATCCGACAGTGTCAGTTTGCCATGTCATTTAACAGAACAGCCACTCCTCCTACACACAAATCTTCCACGTGAGTGTTAGCAACTCCCGTATGCTCCCTCCGTTCCAAAATGCAGTGCATATAGCTTTATTGAAAATTCGAACCTCACAAACTTTTACCGAGTTTTCGTGTACCAAATTGCACACGTAGAATACCCTGTATATATCATTTCATTCATCTTCGAGAGGTAACTATAAAGATGGGGGAGGAGTCTACAAAGAAAGACCATCGTATCACCTGCAGCAATTTCAACCATCCTTTGGTGTGGAGGAATATCATAGGAACTCTCTATGATATGATTTTTATAGGATTTTTTCCTTTAGAGCCAATTGGTTCATAGGAATAGATTCATATACTCCACATTTCAAAGGAAATAAACATGATATCATTTCTATAGCTTTAGAGCCACTTGGTTCATATGAATGGATTCCTATACTCCCATAATTTCAAAGGAAAATAAACATTAGCGTATATTCAATGGAAAAGTTCCTATCATATGCACAAAATTACATCTCTTTTCTAGTCCCTCCTCATAGGAATTGAGATACATGTCATCTCTAGATTCAATAGAAAAGTTCCTATGATGTGAACTAAATGACATCTCTTTTCCAATCCCTACTCATAGGAATTGAGATACTCCATGTCATCTCTTTCCCTACAACTTCCATGTATACATCTTATATTCCTAAATAGCTAGTACAACCCACTAGTAGCTTTTTTCCAAGACATGCAACTATGGCACAAGAACTATATAGTGTGCGAATAACTTTGAAATATGGTCGCTGGATGAAGCTAATCCGACAGTGCAGAGTTGGCAAATCCGAGCACTACTGGCCATTGGATATCATCAACATTCCACCAGATTTGCCACATGTACAATTTAGAAGACTCCATGGTTGAACTTAAGAATAATGCACAAACCTCAAAACACAAGCACTTCTCCTTTGTTCTATAATCTTCCGTATCATAATTGATTTTTTTCTAAATGAATTGCCAATATTTGTTTTTTTACTTTATGCTTTACAATGCACAATCCCATGAATCTTAACATTTTTATAAAACTAATTGATTTTGAATGAGATGAACTATAAGAACTAAACGAACATCTACATCATGCATATATGACTCAAAGCTTTACATGCTATAGTGTGTATTTATTCATAATTTGGTTTCGAAATCTAATGCTTTCAATGCATGTGTACCTTACTAGTTTTGAGTAGAGTAGCAAATTTCACGCGGCCCCGGGTATATCAAAATGCAGGGCCCATGCATCATTGCCTTTCGGTCGAACCTACGTCCACAATTTTTTGTACGTACTATATCACACTGGTCCCCGAACCCAAAATGCTGCCTCGTTCCCCTAAAACCAAGCGGCCCATGCATATTTAAGGCGTCGACTCGAACTCAATCCCTCTCCCATTTACTATGACGTGGCCCCGCACGCCGTAGTAGTACTCCTAGAAACCCTACCACCGCACGCATCATCGGTTTTCTTCAAGAGGACGAGGGAGAAGCCGATTTGTAGTGGAGGCGCTTTCAAAAAATGATATGTAGTGGAAACCCCTACCCTAGGGTGACCTAGGTAGGTGCTGCACGCATCATTGGTTTTCTCTTTTCTTTATGCTCTTGCGCCCTAGAGTGTAATGATGGTTGCTTCGTCCGTCCAGCTTAATGCGGGAAAGGTGGGGCTTTGTGATTTGACCCCTCATCGCTCATTTTCTACTACTGCGGTGCTACAATCGGGGTGCCTCCAATTCCAACCGCTGCTCTGAACTGTAATTTGGTGCATCGCACGTGGAACAAGACGGTGGATGAGCCACATGTCGACCAAAGGGGTCCTGTTAAGTGTTTAGCCATTTCATGTGCGGACTGACCCTGCTTGAGTTGCTACATCACCACTTGGTTTTGCTCCTTGGTGAATCCCGACTAAATGGATCTAAAAAGATACGTACTGAACTACCCTCTCCGTCTCGTTTTTTTAGGCATCTCGGTTTATAGGGCGTGCACGTAGTTCTAGGTCATCCATTTGACTAACTAAATATGAGTTACTATGTCACAAAAAGTATATCATTGGATTATTAAGCGGATGTAGTTTCTAAAATATACTGTTCATCACATATATAGCCAGTTAAATTCTCAACCTAGAACGACGTGCATGCCATGTAAATCGATACGGAGGAAGTATAGTAGTAAAAATGAGGTGATTTTACCGAGCGATCGGCGGGGGAGCATGGCATGTCATGCGGTCCCACGTGTCATGATGTACCAAGGCGATGCGCGTGTCCCTCTTGAGGCAGAAGAAATACTACGTGGTGTGAGATGATGGCGAACCGAAGTGTGAAATAATGGTTGCTTCGTCCGTCTGGGAAGGTGCGGCATTGTGATTTGACGTCTCATTGCTCATTACTACTACTACTGGGGCGGTACGACTGGGGTGCGTCCCCCCTGCTGTTCTGCACTGTTATTTGGTGCTTGACATGTCAACCCGGTGGCTATATGTCCCACATGTCGGCGACAGGAAGTACATAATTCATGAAAACGAGCGTCGACGGAGGAGTACAAGACACGGCTTGGGTTTTTGCTACTTCGCGCGATTCATCGATACAAACCTGGACTAAAAAAAGGCGAGGGCGGGTCTTTTCCCGCGTGGCGGGCAAGGGAGTGTGGCATTGTCTGTTCGAGGCAAGGAGGCAGGAAGGGAAACGAGCAAATAAAGGTTGAGTGACTTACTTTTGGGAAATCTGATTTTACGGAGTACGTACCCACTAGGGTTTATAGGGCTCATCTAAAAAACATTCGTTTTTCCATTTTATAAGTCTCAATTCTACTACTAGTAGTAGTACCATCACATGTTGGATTTTGAGGTGTGTTAGATCACCCAATGCAAGCAGTCTCAAGAGAAAACTCAGCAATGCATGTAGAAGTTCATGGAAATTTAGTGGTCATTCATGCATTCGTTCTAATTAATGCCTCGGTAAACATAACTTCTTGAGAAAAACAAGCGTACTAATTACTTGTGCCAACTAGGAGTACGAAATTAATTCGACCACTCACTGTCTACCTTGGTTAGAGAGATTTTGAAATTGAGCCATAAACTGGAAAGGAGGAGTGGTAACTTTTGTCTCGATTACTATTTGTGGCCTTGTATAGGTGCAAAATGTATTTTATTATAGTGGCCTTGTATAAGTAAATGGAGGGAGTACTAAAGGACATATATATTCCAAACAATATGATAATCTCTCTAACCAAGGTAGTAGGGACGAGGAGTAAACGGACGGAGTAGTAAAATTTTCTCCTCGTCCTGCGAGCCACCGCGCGCGTGGGCGAGGGAGCGGGCGTAAGGCGTACAATACTACTACTAGTAAGCAAGCTTCACCTCATCTAGCGAGCCACCGCGCCCGTGGTCGGGGGAGACGGCGTACTAAGCAAGCTTCTCCTCATTCTACGAGTTGACGGGACACATCAAAAGTACTCCAGTGTATAGAGCCTTGCCTCTAAGGTAGGCCCCACATGGTTTGCCTCTTTTTTAACATAACGCGTCAAGTTGCATTTTGTTTGTTCACCCGTGGTAGACGATCCTCCCTCCACCAAGTGGACAACCAGTACACGGTCAGATTACCACGTGGCCTGCCTTTTCGTACAGAAATGAGCTCCACCGTGTACCCGCGCGGGTGTGATTGGGAAAGAGTACGTGCGTCATGCGTGCACCTCTTCTCTTCGTGCACGTCCCCACCTATGTGGGTGTGTGTGAGAGATACAAACCTAGACAAATGGCTTGTGCAGAATAACTACTCTTCGTAAGCCATTGTAAGAGTGGACAAAATGGTGAAGGAGGAGATAGGGGAGCGGCGGAGGTGTGCGATTCTTGGCCGGCGTTTGGCCTCGTTTAAATAGGAGATTAAATAGACGGCGGATGGGAGGAGCTCAGCCAGCATTGCGTTTAATGCCGGCCCAGTCCAGAACGGACGTGTGTCCAAAGTGGGTTTCTCAGCTTCCACACGGGCTGGTTTCGTGGAGGCGTTTGAATGCGGCAAGGAGGCGTGTTCAACCGGGCGTGCAGCGAGTGGCGCCCTCGACTCTGGCATAGGACACCGTGCCGTTCTTCCACTGACGTGTGGGCTCTTTGGGTACATGGCCTGCATGTCAGTGACCCAATGCAGGCAGCGCATAGAGGAACCTTTGGTGGGCCAGGGCGGTCAGAAGCGGGCATTTCATAAACCGATGATTGTTCATTGAGTGTGACGTTGTCCTTTTCATGTAGATAAGCCTACTATGTTGATAGCCCGTTCGATACGTTGTGATTCATAAAGACCCCTGCAAACATCAATGTTCTGCTTATCACAGATAAGATTGATTACTCCCTCCGTCTAGGTGTGTAAGTCATCTTACGTTGTGCACCGTGACCAAGGCGGAGAGGAAAACGAGAAAACTTAATGTCTTTTTGCTAATTAATAGCATTGCATGCAATGAACTAACCACTGCATGTCATGTTCGGTAGTCTCAAGTCATTGAAAGCATGCACGGCCCACATCTCTTATTGGTTGATATGTCCCAAAACAAGAAACGAGGAGGGAGTTAATGTACCGTGCCTAAGTGTTTTGGGATTATTTGGTTTTCGTAAGGTGACTTACACACCTAGACGGATGGAGTAATACCCGTAACAATCCATGTCCTTAACAAAGGGTGCATGCACGTATAGGTTGAGCGTGTGTCTTGCGTCGTGTGCCGTGTGCATGCAAGCGTGCGAGTGTTGCGTGCGTGCAAGGGTACGTTTCAGTGTTGCATGCATGTGTGCGTACGTGCGTGTGTTCGTGAGTGCATGTGTATGTGTCAGTGTTGCACGCCTGCATGCGTGCGTGTGTTCGTTATGTGTACGTGTCAGTGTTGCACGCATGCATACGTGCGTGTCTTGCGTGCGTGCATGTGTACGTGCGGGGTGAGGCTACACGTCAGTCGACTGACATTTTCATCTCTGGTCATTAGATTTTCCAGCTGTTGGATACGAAACCAAGGGCCTGCAGTTTATCATCAAAATCCACCCCCCTGAGCCGCCAGCCACCACCGGCCAAACCGCCGGCCCGCGCCGCCACGCCGCCCGGCCCGCCCCGAAACCACTCCCCACCGCCAGTCCGCCACCGTACCGGCCATCCCTCTAGCCCCCCCCCCCCCCCCCGCGCCGAGCTTTTTCTCCGGCGATCCCCACCCCACCGCCCAATCAACACGCCCCCCCCACCGCCGGCGACTGCCAACCAAAGGTCTCACGACTTCGAGTACCCACCGACCACTAATTTATTACCATTTTTGTCCTTCATATATGCGCTGACGGGTGGGCCATATGGTAATGTGCGCTGCGGAATGTGGACCGTTTGACTGGTCAATTGATCGTGTCATCAACAAATTACGGAGCTGTATGGTGAGCCAGTGACCGTATGATCACCCTAAAATGTATTTTATTAACACACTACAGACTCAAACTACCATTTCTTTCTTTCATATACGGGCTGACAGATGGGCCCCACGGTTACGCGCCCCGATGGTGCAACACTAGTTGCGCCACGTGGAACGTTTGACTGGTCAATTGATTGTGTCATCAACAAAGTACAGAGTTGTACGAGTGAGCCAGTGACCGTATAATCATGACATGTATTTTTTTTAACACGGTACAGACGCAAGGGCTCATATATACGCGCAAGCACTCACCGCTATAAGCGCACACACGCAGACCCTACCCCTATGAGCACCTTCGAGAGAGTGAGTTAGCATATGATCTTGAGATTTTACTAAGTCACCATAGGTGCCTCGTAGTCGAGTGGAACGTCTCCTCCCACTGAACGCACATCGCCGGAAAATACTGAAATTAACCCAGGATAAATGCGAGCACCGGGACTTTAATCCTGGTGGGCTCGAGAAACCACTGTCCTCCTAGCCATCCAACCACATGTTGGTTAGCACGACAAAATGTATGTGGTGACCATGATGAGCTTATTCTGAAGTCCAATGACCATATCATGCTTTTGCTTCAAATACAATGACCGTAAGTGTCGTCAACAAAATACGGAGCACGCATCAAATGCAAAGTCCGTCAGTGTCATCTAGAAAATACGGAGACATATCATGAGCTAGATACCGTATGATCACCACGAGATTGTATACGATGACCGTAATGAGCATATTCTGAAGTCCAGTGACCGTATAGTGCTTTAGCTTGAAATATAGTGACCGTCACGTGTGGATGTGTCGTGGGCATGCATACTATTAGAGGGCCGAGAGATAGTTTGTGTGCGTACGTGAAAGTGGTGTAGAAAGAGCGGGTGTCCGGTGGAGATAAGGAGAGATATGCCCTTCGTTTTTCTTTCCCGTGACTAATATTTAGGAGAATATATAAACATTCACAATGCAGAACAAATATTTTTGGATGCACCATGCAATTAACTTTCATGTATAACATTGTACTATTGTATATGCTTATTTTCTTAGTGGCCGATTACGTGTGTGGTGTGGTGGGCACATCATTTCTAGTTGTGGTGGGTCAACATGAGGACTAATGGGTCGGTTCCATCCTGCACCACATAGGTTGGACCGACACGCGTTATACGAAGACCCATGTGGAGGACTCGGCGTACAACACGAAGCTCGCTACCAGAGTCGCGGAGGACTCTATCCCCACTGGTGATAAGCCGACTATATATGATTTGTAACCCTAGGCCCCCAGTATGTTATAGAAGCTTGAGGGCTAGTTCGTCGATAGTATACACACACGCACAATGTCTGGTATTCACGTGTACTTTGTACACACCCCTATCACTAATATACAGTACCAGGAGTAGGCTTTTTCCTCAACTGCAAGGGTCCGAACTAGGGTAAAACTTTGCCTCGTATTACCATCCAGCCTAACAGTCAGGGATATCCTACCGAACGATATGATGGAATCATATCTGCCAACTACTAAGAGAGAGCTATGTCTAGGGGGCAATGTGTGTGAGAGAGGCCTAAAGATAATGCGCGTGCGGGAGACACGTAGGCACATATATGTGCGTATAGAGGGCTAGTAGAGACCGTGCTTGTGTATATATGCATGTGAGAGAAATAGTGTTTTCCAACTGAGATTAGTGAAAAGAGTGGTACATAGTAGTCAGAAAGAGAGAGAGAGAGAGATACAGAGAGAGCATGTGCATGAGACTCCCCGACACCCCGAGAGAGATTGTGAGCATGTGTGAAAGAGAAATGCCGATGCATATAAAGTGTGTGCACTTATGCGGTAGATAGAGAGATATATAGCGCGTTTGTGAGAACGGGCCGAGGCATAGTGCATCTACGTGTAAAAGGCAGTTCTACGCATTAAATTAATATATAAATGGCATTATTATTTTTCGATGAGATCGTGAATTTTGCAAATTGCGTATGGACGAAAATCGGTCTATCAGACACCCATACTCTATTGAATTCTAGCATGTGCAGGTGTTTATTTCATATTATCGATCAATAGAGTGAGAGCGGTTTGAAATATAGGCAATGGATGCTTTTGCAATTCATATATAAACATTAGTTAGTGCACTCCATGTTGTTAGTGTGAAGCACTTTATACATTTGTCACCTGCATGGATACATTCCAAATTGCTAGCTACGAAATAGAATACATGTCGAATTCAACATAAAGGGGGTTTCGAAGATTCGAATTCATAGGAAGTGCATTCATGTATTTGAACCCGAGATAATGGCATTTGTAAATCAGATGTAAAAGGGGGCATCAATCTTTGTTGTGTGTTTGAACATGCTATATATATATTCATACGTATGTCTACCTTTTTTTTGCAACCAAGGAGATTATATTTGGAACCATGCATGAACTGAGGTAAGTTGCATATTTTTAATATATACTTGTGTACAATGTATATTCAAATGTACCCCCTCCATTCCAAAATAATAGTAGCTTTAGGATTTTCAAGAGTAAAGATTTGTGAAGTTTGACAGATCCTAAAGTTCAATTCAAGTGAACCGAAAACGTTAATGCTTCTGCTCCCAAATATTGAACGAAGCGCCAAATAGGCCTCTGGTCACCCAAAACCGCGCAAGACTAATGTTTGGTGGTAGGAAATTACTGTCCTGACTCTGGCCCGTGTAGCCTATCGGCCCGATATCCAAAGGTCTAAACCGGGGTAGGTTTGTAACTTCACCAAGACACCAGTCTCAACCGCCTCCGAGAAGCATTCATACGCCATGCGCGCCTAAACACCCATGCGCTCGGCCGAAATCTATCCCGCCCACATTTGGGACACCTGAGATTACTGTCCTACCCCCAACCCGCAATATGTACGAAATTTTAGATGGGGGCAAAGTTTGTAACTTTCCCCAAATTTCAAACAAGCGTGTCCCAAACCGAAACATTGTTCCCCCTTAGTTCCCCGCCTCCCTCCGTTTCCCCATTCACACTCCATGGGCGCCAAAATGCCCTCTCCACCAGCTGCGAAACCCCAGCCTCCTCCGTCCTCCACCCCATAGCGCCCAATCCACTGCCGCCCTCTTCCATCACGCCGGAGTCGGTACCCCGACGTCGTCGTCCAACGCAACCGCAACCGCACGCCCTCAAGGACTTAGCAGCTGAAGCCGAGGTAGAGCTGCCTCCACGACGCCGACACCGACGTGCGTCGTACCAGAACCACTCTGAACACGCTGTCCTGCGCCTCACTGCTGCCGCTCCACTGTCGCAACCGTCCACCGCACCGGAGCTGTTCCCGCTACGCCGTCGTTCGCCGCCTTGGACCTGGTTCCCCTCCGCCGACATACGGCCACTGCACCACACTCAACAACTTGGCCATGGGTTTGTCCATGGCTCCATCGTCCTCCACAACTTCTTGTTTCTAGTGAACCACAAGAAGATCATTGGAAAAACAGAAGAGGACACATCACTACCAGCAGAAAGAGGTACTCCTCTTCCCTTATTCGTGCAGTCCTTACGTCTCTGCTCACACTGTATTCATCCCACGAAGAAACCAGTTGAGCGCTTCTTACTGCATCTTCTTCATGATACTAAATGCACAAGGTTTCCTCCCTTTACTACTTCACCTTTGCTAGAGGTCAGTAGCCCGCCTGGATTTCAATTCAGGGTCAGTCGAACTGCAATTAAAAGAAGCAGCACCCGCTTAGGCACACGGAGCATCTACTCCGCCTGTTCGCCGGGGAGGCGGGGCATGGTGTCTATCATAGGGGTGTGGGGCGCAGGAGCTGCTTGTGCCCGATCTGGAGGTCGGCGGGGCTTGAATGGATGGCCGGGGGTCGGTGCCAAGCACGGCGGTGCGGTGAGGTCGAGGGGAGGGCGCAGGCAGGGGACTGGGCCGGTGGTCACTGGCGTTTCGAGGAAGATCGTCAACACTGACTGGCTGGAGGTAGATGAAGGCGATATGCCCGTTCTTTGTACATCAGACGGTGCAAAAAAAATGGACTGACCTATTTGTTTTCAATCGACTTTTATTTTCATAGAATCCTGTAGTAATTTAGTGTGCCATGCATTTTGTAGAGCTATCATATGTCTCCCGTCATTTATTTCTCACCGACCTGCTATCTACTACCTTTACACTATACTAATTATGCACGCACTTCACCCATACTCACACTATTGTTTTTTATGCATGGGTATTTCATACTCTGACGCATTGTTGATGAATGCAGAAAAGAAAAGACAGAAGTCGCTCCAGTGTAATTCGAAGATAAGCACTAAGCGTTTCAGCGCTCTAAAGGGTGCAGTGCCAGCAGTTGGAGACAGTACACGTAGCTCTGCAGTTGATGATCTCAATTGCCACACACAACCATCCTAGGTGCTTGCTTTAACTTCGCGCTGTCAAATGTGGTTGCATGTTGCATATGGTGTCTAGCTTGTATTGCTCTAATTTGGTTAAATTGCATCTGCTTACTTTACACATTATACCTTTGATAATGACATGCCTTCCTGTTTTTGATACATACTACATATGTCTATTAACCATGTTCGTACATCAAACTAATGCTCTTTTGTATCCCTCGTCAATCACTTATGATGAGACAGTCACCCTAGTGGGTTACTGTGAGACGCCATACTCGTTTAAAGAGTGCAGTGTCATCCTCCCCACATGATTCTCAAGAAACAGCAAGGCTAAATGAAGATAGTCAACGTAGCTCTCTAGTTGATGACCGCAATTCCCCCACACCACCATCATAGGTGCTTGCTCTAACTTCGCAGTGTGATATGTGGTTGCATGTTGCATACGGTGTCTAGCTTGTAATGCTTCTAATTAGGGTAAATTGCATCTGCTTAGTTTACACATTATACCTGTGAATATGACATGCCTTCCTATTTTTGGTACACACTACATCTATGTGTTAACCTTGTTCTTACATGAAACTACCTCTCTTCTGTATCCTACATCAATCACTTACGATGAGTCACCTTTATTCGTTGCATATTGCATATTATTTCTAGCATGTTGCCATGTATTGCTTCTAATTTGGTCAAATACATTTGTTAGGGCACCCTTTTAATTTGGCAGAGTGATATTGGTTTCATCTTTCATATGGTTTCTAGCTTGCATTGATTCTAACAAGTTCAAGCACCTTGTGCTTAGTTTACACTTTATACATCATACATGTCAATATGTCACGCCGTCCTGTTTTTCATACATATTCCATCCTCCTATCATGCGGCTGCCTTACATGAAAGTAGTGTTCATCAGTATCATGCATCAATGAGTTCCGAAGAGCAAATTTTATTCCTTTTTCTTGTGGGTTTGACTTGACAAGGCAAAATCAAGAAAGAGGAAGGAAAATAGTAAGGAAGGTGATGATGGTGGTCGTCTGCAGCAACATAAACGGAGCATCTGTACCGATTCTCCTTGTACTGATAGTGCATTACAAGGTCCAAGTCTCCGCTCCCCTACTCCACCATCCAAGTTGCTTGCTCTAACTTGGCAGTGTGATATCTGGTTGCATGTTGCATATGGTGTCTAGCTTGTATTGCTCCTAATTAGTGTAAACTGCATCTGCTTAGCTTACACATGATACGTGTGAATATGACACACTTTCCTATTTTTGGTACATACTATATCTGTCTATCACACCATGTTCTTACATGAAACTACTCTTCTTGTGTATCTTGCATCAGTCACTTATGATGAGACACCTTTAAGTTGGCAGTGTGATATTGGTTTGCGTCTTGAATATGATTTCTAGCATGTATTGCTTCTAGCTTGATGAACGCCACCTATGACGAGACAGTTTTAACTTGGCAGAGTGATATTGATTGCACCTTTCATATGGTGTCTAGTTTGCAGTGCTTCTAATATGTTGAAGTGCCTTTTGCTTAGTTACCACATCATAGGTGTGAATATGTCAAGCCATCCATTTTTTCGTACATATTCCATCCTCGTATCATGGCTTTGCCTTTCATCAGAGTAGTGTTCGTCAGTATCATGCATGAATGAGTTCTGAAGAGTGAATTATATTCCTTTTTCTTGTCGGTTTGACCTCACAATGCAAAATCAATAAAGCTGGAGGAAATTGGCAAGGGATTGGATGATGGTGGTCCTTCCGAGCAACTGAAACGGAGGTTCTCTACAGATTCTACTCCGCCATCCTCCCAACAAGATTTGCAAGACAACGCAAGGCTAGACAGTCAACGTAGTTGTGTAGATGATGAGCACATCTCCCCTACACCATCACAGGTGCTTGCTCTAACTTGGCACTACTATATGTGGTTGCATGTTGCGTATGATGTCTAGCTTGTATTGCTTCTAACTTTGTTGAATTGCATCTGCTTACTTTACACATAATGCCTGTGAATAGGACATATGTTCCTGTTTCTAGAACATACTATATCTGATCACACGATGTTCTTACATCAGACTACTGTTCTTGCACATCCCGCATCAGTCACTTATGATAAGGCACCTTTAAGTCGCCACTGTGATATTACTTGTGTCTTGCATATGATTTCTAGCATGTACTGCTTCTAATTTGTTGAAACGCCATACAGTTTGAACTTGGCAGAGTGATATTGGTTGCATCTTTCATATGGTGTCTAGCTTGCAGTGCTTCTAATTTGTTGAAATGCCTTCTGCTTAGTTACCACATCATAGGTGTGAATATGTCACACCATCCTGTTTTTCATACATATTCCATCCTCGCATCATGTGTTTGCCTTTCATACGAGTAGTGTTTGTCAGTATCATGCATGAATGAGTTCTGAAGAGCGAATTTTATTCCTTTTTCTTATCGGTTTGACTTCACAATGCAAAATCATTACAGCTGAAGGAAATTAGTCCGGCAGGGGATGATGGTGGTCCTTCGGAGCAACTCAAACAGGGGGTCTCTACAGATTCTACTCCGCCATCCTACCAACAAGATTCGCAAGACAACACAAGGTTGGACAGTCAACGTAGCTGTGTAGATGATGAGCACATCTCCCCTACTCCACCAGCACAGGTGCTTGCTCTAACTTGGCACTATTATATGTGGTTGCATGTTGCATATGATGTCTAGCTTGCATTGCTTCTAACTTTGTTGAATTGCATCTGCTTACTTTACACATAATGCCTGTGAATATGACACGTGTTCCTGTTTCTAGAACATACGTGTACATGATGAGCACATCTCCCCTACTCCACCATCACTGGTGCTTGCTCTAACTTGGAACTATTATATGTGGTTGCGTTTTCCGTATGATGTCTAGTTTGTATTGCTTCTGATTATGTTGAATTGCATCTGCGTAGCTTAACTTATACCGGCAACGATCACTTACCCATAAGACACATTTAACTTGGGACTGTGATGTAGGTTGCATCTTGCATTGTCTTCTAGCTTGTACTGCTTCTAATTTCTTGAAATGGCACTTACAACGAGACACTTTTTACCTGATAGAGTGATATTGGTTGCATGTTCATATGGTGCCTAGCTTTCATTTCTTCTAACTTTGTTGAAATGCCTTCCGCTTACTATTTTTTCATACATATTCCATCCTCCTATCGTACGTGTGAATATGAAACGCTGTCTTTTTTTGTATATATTCCATCCTCCTATCCTGCGCTTGCCTTACATCAAAGTAGTGTTCGTCTGTATCATGCATCAACCAGTTATGCGGAGCTAATTTTATTCATATTCTTGTGGTTTTGACTTCATAAGGCAATATCAGAAAATAGGAAGGAAAAGAGTAAGTTAGGGGATGTTGGTGGTCCTCCGCATCGACGCAAACAGAGACTCTCTAGATTTGCCACTGCTACTGCTAATGAAGTTGAAGTCCCAAGTCTATATCATGAGTTCATCTCTCGTACTCCACCATCGCAGGTGCTTGCTCTAAGTTGACAGTGTGATAATTGGTTTCATGTTGCATATGTTTTCTAGCCTGTATTTCTTCTATTTTGATTAAATTGCACCTGCTGAGTTTATACGTTATACATGTGCATATGAAATGGTGTTTTGTGTCTAGAATACACTGCATCTATCTATCATACCATGTTCTTAAATCAAAGTAGTACTGCTGTGTATCCCGCATCAGTCACTCATGATTGGACGCTTTTAACATGGCAGTTTGATAGTGGTTGCATCTTGCATTGATTTCTACGTTGTACTGCTTCTAATTTTTCGAATTGCCACTTATGACAAGACACTTTTAACTTGGCAAAGTAATATTGTTTGCATCTTTCATATGGTGTCTAGCTTGCATTACTTCTATTTTCTTGAAAATCCTTCTGCTTAGTTTACACATCGTAGCTGTGAATATGTCATGTCGTCCTGTTTTTCTTACATATTCCATCCTCATACGGTTGTCTTACATCAAAGTATTGCTTGTCTGTGTCATGCATCAATGAGTTCTGAAGAGCGATTTTATTCTTTTGTGTTGTGGGTACGGCTTGACATGGCAAAGTCAAAAAAGAGCAAGGAAAATAATATAGTAGGGAGTGGTGTGACTCGTTGGGTGAAACGGAAAGGATCTGCCGTCCAGATTCTGCTGGTACTTATAGTGCAGTAGAAGGTCCAAGTCCACCGGCTAAATTTACAAACACAGTATCACCTGCTGCAGCATCCGCTTCAACTGTACCAGCATCTCAACGAGTTACTCATTCGTTTGCTCCGGAACTGGCCAGTTCCCAAGCTGCCTTCACACCTAACACTACTTCCGAAGCACTGCTGACACAACAGGACTTGGCAAGATCAGATGAACCTGATGAGCATCAACACCAAGACGGTACCTGACCGAGTCAAGTTGCAGATGCATGCTCCTTTATATGTACTCTCATAGTTTGATGTACACTAATACTTTCCATATTCGTTGTTGAACTAGCACCACGGCGCAAGCGGAAACAGACATCAGGGATAATGCTTGACAGATTAACAAAATCTAAAGGAGGGAGAATGGAGATCCATTTTGAGGCAGGTTTAAAAAGGCCACGTGATGCTACAGTCAGCCAAGTTAGTATCAGAGGCAGCCGTTGCCGTTAGGTTTCATGCCCGTATCCTCCCAACGTGGTTCTAGTACAGGAATGAGAAATACAATACACAGTTTAACACCTTCCTTGACCATTTATCCGTAAGTAATGTTATTCATCGCAATTAGTAATATTGTCTTGCTCTGTCCCATACTTTCTAGCTTCCTCCTAATAAGACTCACATTCTTTTTTCAACAGATGAGGTCAAGTTGGATCCGAGAGATGATGCAACTAAACAAGCATGCAACCATGTTTTTCTGTCTGCTCTGCGACAGTATCGGTACCACCTTAGAAAATCTCATTTGAAGGCAAGGCTAACAATGAAATCGCCCAAACATCTTCAGTGGAATATATTACAGATGAAGACTGGACAACCCTCGTTAAACACTGGTTTGGTCCAAAGTATCAGGTAGGCTATATGTATTTGATCAGACCACATATTGAACTTGTATTTATGTATGTGCCTTACAAGTGTATCTTCTTCTAGGCTAACTATTTGAAGAACAAGACCAACCGTTCTAAAGTGAAATTCCAACACACAAGAGGATCTCATAGCTATATTGCACACTGCGAGGCTCTTGTAAATAGCTGCTACTTCCTTCTTTTTTCTGTGCCATATTATCGTATCTATATTGACTTGTTCCAAATACAGAGGAAAGCCTATGCGGACCAAAAAGAACCTCAACCGAATGCAGTGCAAATCTTCAAGGATTGCCACACCAGCAAGATGAAGGGCATGAGCACACCAGTTCAAGCCGTTGTTGTAAGTCCTTACTCCTCCTGCCTTTGAACTGATTGGTACTGTGATGTGTTCATTTAACTACTTGGTTTGCAGCCAATGTCAGTTACTCTGTTCACTTTTATACACAGTTGTCTTAACGTATCATTTCACCTTACATGGTTTAAAAGAGATGAAGGATATTCTTTTGGTCTTGATCTGTAATCTAGTTGTTATGTTCACGTGCGCGCACAATGATAAAATAGCCTATTTGTTTTATATCTGTTTGCCCATGATATGAATGATGTCATACTATGTTCATCCTACTTTAAACCATGTCTCTTTATCCTGAGATGTCAATGAATGTGAGGAAATAGACAATACAGTAGGCATGCTACATGGACATATGTTCCGAAAGTGATTTTATTATGTAGTTGGCACTACAATACATGCTAATGTATTACAGTAGTTCACCAAAATAAGTTATGTATAAACGTGTAACCTACTTTGTTTGTTTTTGTCTCATTAGTAACTTATCTAGTACACTAATCTACAAGTTCAAACTTTCAGGAAGCTATGGAACAAATGATTGAACAGCCACAACCACCTGAAGGTGACGAGGCTACCACAGGCACAATGTCACCTCTTGCTGCAGTGCGTCAGTATCTCTCCACTAACAGTGCAAAAGGCACCTTCCTGCGTAATTCTGGGTTGGTTGTCAAGGTAACCTCGTCCAAATCGCCTATTGAACAAAATCTTCCTGCTAGATAGAGTGATATATCTGTGCTCCGGACACAAGTCCAATCCCTAATGGATGTCATTTTGGAAACAAGAATAGTGGTTGACAAATGTCGTCAAGATATGAATGGTTTTGAAACCAGATTATCAGACATTTGCTTCGTTGTTCAAGAGCAATGGCGGAAAAAAGGTGAAGATCGTGCTGCTCCATCAGATTCTACAGCCTGAAACATTAGCACTCAGGTCAAATGATTTGTGCTTCTATACATCTGATGGTGCTTTTATCTGCAAGGACTGTAAACTTTATGCCAACAGGCCTTTTGTTGTATGGTTGGAATTTATTTTGTTGTGATGCAGCATTTATGATGCTACCAAAGGCTGCAGTAATTACGACGCTATTTTTGTATAGTGTAGGTTTACCTTAGTAATGTATTTGGCCGAAAGCTTCGTAGGAGCCCAACATGCCAACATTCGTCGGGCCCATTCCAATTGGGCTAAAAACGATTATGGGCCAAAATTTGCATGTAGCCCACTAAAAATATTTGGGCCTAAATCAGCATAAGCTTTCATATTTTTCTGGTAGGCCTATGCCCATAGTGGGCCTTTAACAGGCCTAAACATAATTTGGGCCCTCGGTAACAATAGGCCGTTTACAGGTGTAAATATCTCGAGCCCATAAAAAACATGGGCCTTTAATAGACCGAAAGTGAGATTGGGCTCTGATTGTGCCAAATAACCCACTGGTCTTAGCAGGCCGAAATGGTGGCCCATTTACGATGCGGATCTTTCACAGGCCGAAATTCGCACGGGCCATAAATGCGCCGACCTAATACACGGGCCTTTAACAGGCCAGAAGTTCGGTCGGGCTAGATTATCGTCATTTTTATACGGGCCGTTAATGGGTCCGATGTGACGTTGGGCCACATATGGCCCATGGATTTCATCCGACGTTAACAGGCCGAAAATCACAACAGGCCGAAAGTGGCCCAAATCTATAGTGGGCCTCTAACAGGCCGAATGTCAGACATGGCCGAATATGACCCAAATCCTTCACGGTCGTTTATGGGCCGAATGTTTCAATGGCCTGTAAATGGGCCCAAATGAAGCAGGACCTTTAACAGGCCGGAAATACACCGGGCCGTAATTCGGCCCATATACTTAGCGGACTGTTAACGGGCCAGAAGTGACCATGGGCCATGATGATGACAAGTTTAGGACAGGCCGTTGATGGGCCGATTTGACACTAGCTGTACGGGCCTTAACTGAGAATGTCTGGCCTTTAGCTGGGTCCGGCCATTATGGTCTGCAAAATCTTGTGGGCCATTAGCTGGGCTGGCCCATTGTGGTCCGTCAATCTTGTGGCCTTTAGCTGGGCCGGCCCATTATGCGCTAAATCTTGTGGGCCTTTAGCTGGGCCAGCCCATTTAAACTTTATGGGCCACTTTTGGGCCCGTCCACGTGTCAACATATCATAGGCCCATCACGACCGTTGGATGAGTGACACCTGTCCCAACGCGGAGCTGACGCGTGGTTCCGTCGGCCAATGATAATTTTACACGTGGAAAATCAGCATTGGTTGTGGCTGTTAGCGGGTTATCGGATCCAAAACCGGACCCGATAGCTTAACGGCGTCCCATTACGGTGGATGCCATGTGTCGGTCACCCTTGACGAAAGCACTTCTATGACGCGTGATTTATCGTCATGGAAGTGGACACTTCCGTGATGATAATTTTGGTAATGTCATGGAACACTTCTACAACAGCACAGGTATGACTATCTTCATTCTGTCATAAATTTGTCATGGATGTACATGCATGACAGAAAACGTGACCTACTGTGACAAACACGTATCATCACGGAAGTGTATTTTTTTTGTAGTGCATTGTGAGGCGGCAGTTTTGGGTAATTTCTACTTTACAGAATTAAAAATCTACATTACCTAGTGATTGTACTAATCAGTGTTGTCTTGTTCGATTGCAGACCTTCTACGGGGTTGCTGAGGAACATGAGGCGGAGGCGGCTAGGGTTCTCGAAGCCGAGTGCAAGTGCCTACTTCAGAACTTACGACACGAGGTTAGGGTGCAGGCTGTTTGAGACTACTACGCCTTGAATAACATTAGGAGGGCCAAGAAGAAGTGCCGCAGCAAGTATCTAAGTAAGGAGAAGTACATGAAGGTAATTACCTATTCTTAAGGCCTTGTACTTAGTTTCCTTGATTTCATTCGTAGGCATAGCGCTGAAATTTCTCTTTGCCAAACTTAGGTGCCCCCGAGATGGTGTGCGGATTTGATGGACTGTTGGGAGGCGTTGGTGGATGAGTGGTGCTCTCCCCAATGGCTAGCCCAACACAGCAAGGCCAGGGATAAGAGTTCCCAAATGCGAGGTGTGCCACACCATCAAGGGAGCTCCAACCTGTTTGAGTACGGGGATCACTGGGTATATATGTGGTTTCAGCCCTTAATGATTCATGCAATTTCATTCTTCATGCTAGCTTCAGCCCTTAACGATTCATGCAATTTCATTCTTCATGCTAGCTTCAGCCCTTAACTAATATGGTGTTCCTCTCTTTTAGGCAAAACACAACAAGAAGGAAGTGCCACCGCTGTACGACCTCTATGCCATGGCCCATATGGCCCCGTTCAAGAAGGCGAAGGCATTCTCTAAGGATGACCTCGATCATCCAAAGAGCTTCACCAACATCTCCTCTCACAACAAGCTCGTGAGGTACAGAGACAAGGGGGAAGGCGACGAAAGGGGATGACTTCAACCCGAGCCACAGTCCTTTTGATACAAAGCTCATGATGCTATCTGGTGAGGGGAGGAAACATGGTTCGTCAGCCATTGGGGATGGACTGATACGTTGTCCTAGCAGTCTCAGGGAGATCAAGAAGCACCACGCAAGGTCTCTTCCTGACATACCGCCTCGACCACGGCCAGTGGACCTCGCCATCGAGGCTAGGGCCCAGGAGCTTTTGGCAGAGGCAAACAGGCAGGCCAAGGAGAGCGAGACCGAGCTGGAGTAGAGGACGACTAGGATGCTGGAGAGGAGAGGAACCGGCACGACGCGTCTCACCGGGCCCTATACGAGCTCCTCGTGGTAAGTTTCTCCTGCTTATTAGCCAAATCATGCATGTAATGTTCGTTTCATTACTAACTAATACGGCTGACTCGTGAAATCAAAATGTGCAGTCCGTGTGCGAGAAAAACGGTCAGACCCCTCCGCCGATGCCTCAGATTAGTATAGCGGACACGGTGAGTTTCATTTGAATGGTCATTAGTTACTAGTATTCACATTTTAGTTGCATCATGCTAATGAGACATTGCAAATGATCTTTGGTGCAGCATGCCTCCCGACAAGCATCGACCGATCCTTCTCCGTCTCGCACTGGCGCAACCCCGACCCCGTCCGGTCCTTCTCCGCCTGACACTGCCGTAAACCCGACCTGCCCTTCACCTCCATGACGACGGTAACATTTCTGTAGTGTTTTGCCTGCCAAATGCATAAAGACCTAGACTTAGCTTTATTTCCTCCAAAATGGTTACCATAATGACCTAGACTTGGCCAATCTTCCTACAAAATGACATAATTAGCTCACTTAGCTCCAAAATGATCTATACTTAACTAAATTAGCTCAAATATGCTTAGTTACCTAGGTTAGCTAAATAAAGACCTATACTTAGCTTACTCATGTCAAAAATGGCATAATATGCTTAGTTAACTCAAAAATGGCATAATTAGTTAAGTTAGCTAAAAAATGACCCACTTTACCTAGGTTTGCTCCAATATGATCCATTTTACCTAGGTTAGCTCCAAAATGAGCAAGTTTACCTAGGTTAGCTCCTATATGATCCATTTTACCTACGTTAGCTCCAATATGATCCATTTTAGCTAGGTTAGCTCCAAAATGATCCATTTTACCTACGTTAGCTAAAAAATGGGATAATTACTTCTGTTAGCACAAAAATGACCTATACTTACCTTAATTTCCTCCAAATTGACATAATAAGCTTAGTTAGCTAAAACATGGCATAATTACCTATGTAAGCTCTAAAATGACACAAATAAGGAATGATAAGAAGAAAAACAAGGAAGAGGAGAAAAAGAAAGAATAGAAGAAGAAAGAGAAGAAAAGAAAGAATAAAAGAAGAAGAATGAGAAGGAAAAGGGTAAAAACCTTCTTCTTCTTCTAGTATTCTTCTTCTTCTAGTCTTCTTCTTACTATTATTATTATTATTATTCTAGTCTTCTTCTTCTTCTAACTTGCTTACTCCCATTTTGCAGATTTGATTCACTTCATGGAAGCTGGAGTGATGGACTGCTAGTTTTAGTTTCTGTTTTGATTTTGTGTTGATAAACAATGTATGTTGAATAAATCCGTGAAACAATGTATGTATGTTGATGAAGTCCGTGAAACTATGTATGTATTGGACGTTTTAATACCCTATGTGTTCTATTGCATTGATGGACTGCTAGATGATGGATACATGGGCTATGTTTGAGGTTGAAACTATGTATATAATTTATGTCTTTTGAAAATGCAAGGATATAACATAAAACAGAAAGAAAGAAAAATAGGGCCTATACAGGAGCTTTGTCGTCTGCTGGCAGACGGCAAAGCTGCCACGTGGCAGCTACCTGTGCAACCTGGGGCACTGGCTGACCTATTTGGTTACTTTGTCGTCTGCTAGCGGACAGCAAAGAGCGTTGCACCTTTGTCGTCTGCCAGCAGACAACATAGCTTCACACGTGGCAGCACCTGGGGACTGGCCTAGTTCGCTACGATGCCGTCCGCTGGCCGACGGAAAATGTGCGATTGTCTTTGCCGTCCGCCAGCGGATGGCAAAGCACGCCGTTAACCCCTTAATAGTCCTCACCTTGCATTTGTGCCGTCTGGGCAAAGAGAGTTTCATCTTTGCTGTTCATCAGCAGACGACAAAGAGCCCTTCACCGTAGCCTATTCAGCTGGACTTGTTGCCGTCTGCCCGCGGACGACAAAGGCCTTTGTCGTCAGCCATGCATGCCTTTGCCGTCAGCCATATGGGATCCCGGTCTCACCGAGATGCCCTTGCAAACTCACTGGTTCCTGTTGCAATAATTTTTGTCCCACCGAGATATGTAATCGGTCTCACCGAGTTTGCTTGACCAACTCTCTGGTTAGGTTGTTACCAAAATCGGTCCCACTGAGTTTCTGTAATCGGTCAAACCGAGCTGAGCTTTTACCCTAACTCTAGCACATCGGTCCCACCGAGTTGACATGTCGGTCCCACCGAAAATCCTAACGTTCACATTTTGAACTAAATCGGTCTGACCAAGTTTTATGATTCGGTCCCACCGAGTTTGGTGAATTGTGTGTAACGGTTAGATTTTGTGTCGAGGCTATATATACCCCTCCACCCACTCATCATTCATGGAGAGAGCCATCAGAACGTGCCTACACTTCCATCATACATTTTCTGAGAGAGAACCACCTACTCATGTGTTGAGACCAAATTATTCCATTCCAACCACAAGAATCTTGATCTCTAGTCTTCCTTAAGTTGCTTTCCATCAAATCATCTTTCCACCAAATCCAAATCCGTGAGAGAGAGTTGAGTGTTGGGGAGACTATCATTTGAAGCACAAGAGCAAGGAGTTCATCATCAACACACCATCTATTACCTTTTGGAGAGTGGTGTCTCCTAGATTGGTTAGGTGTCACTTGGGAGCCTCCGTCAAGATTGTGGAGTTGAACCAAGGAGTTTGTACGGGCAAGGAGATCGCCTACTTCGTGAAGATCTACCCTAGTGAGGCAAGTCTTTCGTGAGCGATGGCCATGATGGGATAGACAAGGTTGCTTCTTCGTGGACCCTTCGTGGGTGGAGCCCTCCGTGGACTCGCGCAACCGTTACGCTCCGTGGGTTGAAGTCTCCATCAACGTGGATGTACAATAGCACCACCTATCGGAACCATGGAAAAAATCTCCGAGTCTCCAATTGTGTTTGCATATTCCAATCCCATCCCTTTACATTCTTGCAAATTGCATGCTTTACTTTCCGCTGCTCATATACTCTTTTCATGCTTGCTTGAAATGTATTGTGTATGTTTAAACTTCTGCTAAAACTCCACCTTAACTTGAAGAAATTAAAAACTGCTACCTTTCTTTGTTGAGGGTCTAATCACCCCCCCCCCTCTAGACACCTCTTCTCGTTCCTTTCAAATGAATCTTTATGGAGATTTTTTTGGAACATAATGGCCCCTGGCTACGCCTGGGGGTGCCTCGAGGAGGGCACAACCCACCAGGGCACGCCAGGAGGCCCAGACACGCCTTTGTGGGTTGTGCCCACCTCGGGTGCCCCCCGGGCCGCCTCTTTGCTCTATAAATACCCCAATATTTCCAAAACCCTAGGGGAGTCGGCGAAATATTGATCCAGCCGCCGCAGAGTCCAGAACCACTAGATCTAATCTAGACACCATCTCTGATGGGGTTTACCACCTCCATTGGTGCCTCTCCGATGATGCGTGAGTAGTTCTTTGTGGACCTTCAGGTCCGTAGTTAGTAGCTAGATGGCTTTCTCTCTCTCGCTGAATTCTCAATACAATGGTCTCTTGGAGATCCATATGATGTAACTCTTTTGCGGTGTGTTTGTTGGGAACTGATCAACTTTGAGTTTATGATCAATTATATCTTTTTATATCCATGAAAGTTATTTGAGTTTCTTTGATCTCTTATATGCCTGATTGCTTATAGCCTCGTAGTTCTTCTCCGATATTTGGGTTTTTTTGGCCAACTTGATCTATTTATCTTGCAATGGGAAGAGGTGCTTTGTAGTGGGTTCGATCTTATGGTGCTTGATCCCAATGACAGAAGGGGAACCGACAAGTATGTATCGTTGCTACTAAGGACAAAACGATGGGGTCTATCTCTACATAAATAGATCTCGTCTACATCATGTCATCGTTCTTATTGCATTACTCCGTTTCTCCATGAACTTAATACACTAGATGCATATTGGATAGCGGTCGATGTGTGGAGTAATAGTAGTAGATGCAGGCAGGAGTCGGTTTACTAATCTTGGACGTGATGCCTATATAATGATCATTGCCTGGATATCGTCATGATTATTTGAAGTTCTATCACTACAAAAAAAATACACTTCCGTGATGATACGTGTTTGTCGTAGTAGGTCGAGTTTTCTGTCATGCATGTACATCCATGACGATTTTATGACAGAATCAAGATAGTCATACCTGTGCTGTCGTAGAAGTGTTCCATGACATTACCAAAATTATCATCACGGAAGTGTCCACTTCCATGACGAGAAATCGCGCGTCACAGAAGTGCTTTCATGAAGGGTGACCAACATGTGGCATCCACCGTAACAGAACGTCGTTAAGCTATCGGGTCGGGTTTTGGATCCGATAACCCGTTAACAGCCCCGACCAATGCAGATTTTCCACGTGTAAAATCATCATTGGCTGGAGGAAACACGTGTCGGCTCATCGCTGGGACAGATGTCATCCACTCATTGGACAGAAGGCGCCTATGATACGTCGACACGTGGCACGGCCCAACAGAGGCCCATTCCTATGAAAAGGCCGGCCCGTTTGACTTGGTCAAAAGGTGGCGGGCCGGCCCATGGAAAGCCTTTTAACGGCCTGTTCGCATATAGCCCATTTACAGGCCGCTAACCCAAGGCCCGTTACGCCTATTCGAATAAGGCCAAGTAGCGTCATCTGGGCCATCCAATATGATTCTAGCCTGTTTTCACTTCTGGCCCATGTATGGCCCATGACGTCTTTCGGCCCATATGAGGCCCTATGTAACTCTTGGCCTATTAACGGCCCGTGGTGAAACTGGCCCGTAATGAACAGTGTATCACTTTACACCCATTAACGGCCCGTGGTGAAACTGGCCCGTAAAGAACAGTGTATCACATTATACCCATTAACGGCCCGTTATTCCGTTGGGTCGTTTCCGGCCCATGTTATCTTTCGGCCTTCTCAGAGCCCATTTATTTTTGGGCTATTTTCCAGCATTCGTTTACTTATGGCCCGTTACTGTCATTTTCTGCTTGTGGGCCAAATTCCGCCCGTGGTTACAGTCGGCCCGTTTGTGGTCCGTTAATACGTTGGGCTGTTTTCATAGCGTCATCAAATACGACCTATTAACGATGGCCCTTTATGGTCGGCCCATGAACGAACGATTCCAACTCTAGCCCGTTTACGGCCAGAATGCGGTCTGTTTGGCCCATGTTTGGCCAATCGATCATACGACCCGTATAAGGCCCATTGATGATACGGCCCGTAGAAGGCCCATTGTTTCTATGGCCCGTAGAAGGCGCATTGTTTCTACGGCCCGTAGAAGCCCACTATTTCTACGGCCCATAGAAGGCCCACTGTTTATACAGCCCGTAGAAGGCCCACTGTTTCTATGGCACGTAGGAGGCCCTGTGTCACTACAGTAAATATTAGCCCATGGTTATTATGGCCTAGTTTTAAAAAATAGGTTATTGCAGCCACTAGCAAACCGCAGAAAAAGAACTGCACTGACTACAAGCAAACAAATAAACCAGACAACAAGGAAATAAATAAGCAAGCAACTTACACTAGGCTATCACGGCTATTACACATATTACATCCACTGGGCATCAAAGTTCGCCACCAGTGCAAATATAGGGAACACAGCAGCATATAAACGCCGCAGCAAAACAAGTCCAGAACTGAAACCACTTCAGAAGAGCTCAAGAAACAATATCCTGGGTACCCATAATGTTGGCAAGATGCTTAGCAAGCTTATTAACTTTCTCTTGTTTGGCGCTTAAGTCCTCCAGCGCTTGCTGTTGCACCAGAAAGTATGCATCTGAATTCTGCAGGGACTTCCTCAATCCTTCGGCTTCCTGTCGCATAACATCTGATCGATGTCTTTCAACTTGAAGGTGAGACTCAAGAAGCCGAATTGATTCAGGCAACGAGTTCGAAGAGCTGGTGCCAGCAGTGGTAGCCAGTAACTCGAACACTACATCAAGACATGACTTTGGGGTTGTCTCAGTGTCTTCAATATAGTTTTTATCAGCTTTCTTGGAGACCAACAGGGATGTCTCACTATCTTGAACCTTATCTGCATTACTTCCTTTACCATTGCATAACAGGGTACTCTTCTCCAATATTTTATCCACATTCTAAAAGAGAAACAAACAAACACATCTGAGGTTTACAATGTAGTATATGAAACTCATTTTGGTAAACCAGTTCAGTGGTAAGGTGGACAGGATAACAGCATGAAACAAACATATATCTATGTAGTATGGTCACTGTATGGTCTATATCATTCTAGTTTATGTTGCCAAATCAAGATAGATACAGTTCGAATCATATCTATTTAAGACAAAGCAGCATAGACAGAATATAAGTGTGGGAAACTACACAACAATAACAACACTTGTAATGTGCATGGCATGAGAACATCACTGTTTATTCAATTAAAACTGAAATCAACATAGAGCAAGTTACAACAGCAAACAGCCAAACACGTTGAAGAAACAGGTTTAAAACATACCTGTTGCGCCATTGGAGTTTCAATTGCATCCTTCAAATTTGAAATTAGTTGGTATCAGTAAATACAGTGATGCAAGAGCAAAGTAGTATGAACCATAGCTACGGAACCTGACCCGAGAACAATTCTTCTTCTGCTTTAAGCGTTGACTTCGGGTTCGGAGTGGTGGTCCTCGTGATTTGGGCACTGCAGTTGCCTTACTAACTCCTCGTGTTTGGGTACTCTGTGGTGGAGACGGTGCTGTGTCAACGGGAACTGGGTGTCTATCTGCTGGGGTTGGGGTTAGAAGGGGTGTAGCTGGTTCTCTGTCCAACTGGGTAGGGGTACAATCTGCATGAGTGTGGGTTATGTGTGGTGGGGCTCGTTCTTGGGCAAGTACAACCGTGGTTCTATCTGCATCGACAGGTAGCACGATCTTTTCTGAAGACCGTATTTTTACTCCCACAGATACTGCCATCACTCCCTCCAATTGAAATGGCTGATAAACAACAAAAGTAATTGAATGTACAGACATTGTAAGATAGACAGGTGCAATGGATAGTAGGGAAGAAAACAGGGCATGAAATAATTCACATTGATGTTGTCTAAGCAAAAAGAATAGCAGGACATAATTTCACATATATGATGGCTAATTAAACAGGATAGCATGACACAATTTCACATCTATGATGGCTAACTAAACAGGATAAAATGACATACTTCAAAATATGATGACTATGTAAACAGGATGACATGATATAACTATACGATGTGTCTATTAAAGTGGTTGGCATGCCATAAATCACAAACAAGCCGTCGATGGAAACATGATGGCATGATATAATTCACGGATAGAATGACATAATTTAAAATATGATGACTATGTAAACAGGATGAGATGATATAACTATATTATGTCTTTAGAAAATGGGTTGGCATGCCATAATTCAGATACATGCTATCTATGTAAACATCATGGCATGACATAATTCAAATATATAATTTATATACTAAGGAAGTGAGCAGAGGGCAATCGCATATATGATGTGTCAACTAAGGAGATGGCATTCAATAATGTGTATATGATGTAAAAACTAAGCATTGCAATACAACATATGCATTATATGAGTAATATAACCCTGCCAAGTTTGAGCATACACCTCAGGGGGATAATAGGACTGGTCATCTGCCTCTGAATCCTCCTCTGAAGAGCTATCTGTAACCAGCAAGATATCTGCTTCAGCAGGTAGCATTGTCTGCTCTGAAGACCTTGTTTTCACTCCAGATTTCTCCATCACCAATTCAAATGGCTGATGCATAGGAAGAGCAGTTGAATATACAAACATTGTCGACAAAAGCAATGAGAAATACAAAAAAGGACGGCATGAT
Organism: Triticum aestivum; assembly: GCF_018294505.1. NCBI lineage: Eukaryota > Viridiplantae > Streptophyta > Magnoliopsida > Poales > Poaceae > Triticum > Triticum aestivum. The sequence goes on along the minus strand of NC_057802.1, from coordinate 205,484,786 downwards.
ATAATTCACATATATGACGCTTGCCTAAACAACATGGCATTGCATAATTCACATAAATAATGCCTTGCAACAAGATAACATTGCATACTTCACATATATAATGTCTTGCAACAAGATGGCATTGCATAATTCACATATATGGTAATTAGACACTAAACAGGTGGCATTCACACAAAGCATGTCTAAACTAAGCAAATGACATAGCAATGCAAGATACCATATGCACGATATGAGCAACATAACCCTGCCAAGTTAGGGCATGCACCTCGGGGGGGATATGACTGGTCATCTGTCTCTGAATCCTCCTCTGAGGAGCTATCGGTAACCAGCAAGACATGCGCTTCGTCAGATAGCATTGTCTGCTCTGAAGACCTTGTTTCCACTCCAGATTTTTCCATGACCATGCCGAATGGCTGATGCACAGGAAGAGTAATTGAATGTACTAAAATTGTTGACAAATTTAACACGTAATAAAAAAATGATGGCATGATATAATTCACATATAAGATGACTGGCTAACCAGGGTGGCATTGCAAAATTCACATATATGATGCCTGGCTAGACAAGATGGCATTGCATGATTCACATATACGATAAAGAAACTAAACAGATGGCATTGACACAAAGCATGTCTAAACTAAGCAGATGACATCTTTAATGTATACAGTAAGCAATGCAAGGCACCATATGCATGATATTACCAAAATCAGCATGCCAAGATAGAGCGAAGACCTCATGGGGTAAATAGGAGTGGTCTTCTCCTTCTGAATCCCCCTCAGAACAGTTATCTTCCTCTTGATTACGACCCGAAATGGGTCGAGGGGGGCTTCCTTTGCGCCCACCATGGAACGACGTCTGCATGAAATTTTATTGCCACACAAGGCTCGTCTCTTTTGCTCTACATGATCAGTTCCATTGTGTACAATAACTGGCATGCATAGGAATAAAACATAGTGAGATTATGTAAGGAGTGCATGCACAAATCCAGAGTGATCGTAGCAAACTGTGGGTAGACCCAAAACCAATGATAGCAGGCAGATAATAGCTTTAGTTAAAAAATACAGATAATGGCTCCTTTAATGTTTGTTTGCACCCAACATGAAACTCATAGTAGACACCGAAGATTAACCAGATAGTAGACAGATAGTACTGATTGCTGCCCCAATATGTACCCCACAACCATTTAAAAACTCAAGTTTCAGCATTAGTTTGGACCTGACTCGGAGTCTAATACGTGAACACGACGATAATGTAGCATGTCATCATATTAAGCGACGCATAACGTAAGCAGACACGGAAGAGTGCGACCTCTCTTGCGGACCCGTGTAGTCCTCAAGGTCATCTGCTCAGTTGATGATGGTAATGCAGTTGTCGTGGCTGCCGGCGACGGGGAAGAAGATTTGAGGCGGCGAAAGACAGTCTGGAGAGCGGATCCCTGCTGTGGTGAACCACACAAGGTTTTCTTTGACACATATCTCTAACAGAAGTAATTGAGTAAGGGCTTGTTTGAATTTGAGGATTCTAACAATGCAGGGATAGGAAATAGACAGGAATAGGATAGGAATGCACGTGCAAAACAGAGAATTTAAAAACACAGGATTTCTACCAATCTGGGTGTTTGATTCACAACAATTGGAAGATCACAGGATGCAAAAAAGCATGGTGAGATTAAGTCAAACCACAAGAAAATGTACGGTTATAATGCTATTATGCTACTATCTCTTTGTCTTGTGCTTGATGAATAGGAATATGAAAAGGAGGAGAAGTGGAAATTAGAATTCCTACGGTTTTTCTTTCAAGGAGACACTAAAGGAACAAATCCTACAGTTTTCCTTTGCTCCATTCCTTTGCACCAAATTCATGAAAAGTAGGACCATAGGAAACTTTCCAATTCCGATGTTTTTCATTCACTTTACCTTCCAAGCACTGGCGATTCTAGTAGGCAGGCTTGAGCAAGGAAAATCCTACACTAAAAAAATGTTTTTGTGCTACTTCTATTACTTTGGACCCAGGCCACTGCCATACTAGCTCAACTCCCAGGCCCATCGACAAATGCACAGCTCAAACGCGCAGATGTAAATAATGATGGCGTTCAAGAGAGTCCATCATGGATAGCTAAGTTGCCTGGTACCTCACTGCTTGTCATATAGTAGGATAAAATAATCGTATTTCCCGTTACTACGAGTGCTCAGTGGACAATATATATAACATGTAGAGTAAAAAAGAGATGCAACAAGTGTAAAACCTCTTTGGCGAAGCCATGTTGATCTCAGCGTGATTGGGTTGGCCGATGAGGATGCTCCGGCTGACTTGGCTGTCTGAGGAGGGGAAGAAGATCTTAGGCGTCTGGAGATGGAGCCCGAGGTACTGCTCCGCTGTGATGGAGGGTTTCGTCGTTGGAGCAGCTCCGGTAAGTTGTACGACGTCGAGGCTGAAGCAGGACAAGAGAGACAACGAACAACGTTAACCTGATTGGAATTCTAATAGCATCTCCAATACATGACGTAAAATACATAACCACAAAGTGCTAGATGTAAAATACATCAGCCGCTCATCTCTGAACTTAACTGTCGAAACTGAATTTAACTGTCGAAACTGAACTTAACTGTCGAAACTGAACTTAACTGTCAAAACTGAATTTTGCTGTCGAAACTGAACGCACTAGCAAGGTGAGGCTACACGTCGGTCGACTGACTTTTTCATCTCTGGTCAGTCGATTTTGCAGCCGTTGGATACGAAATCAAGGGCCTGCGGCTCATCTTCAACCTCCACCCCCCTGAGCCGCCAGCCACCACCGGCCAAACAGCAGCCCCCCGCCGCCCGCGGCCGGCGGTGCGCCGCCCCGCCCGCCCCGAAAACACTCCCCACCTCCGGTCCGCCGCCGCCCCGGCCATCCCTCTAGGCCCCCCCGTGCCGAGCTTTTTCTCCGGCGATCCCCACGCCACCGCCCCGCCAGCGCCCCGCCACCGCCGGCGACCACCGCCCCCATCCTGAACCCTAAGATAGATAGTGGGGTACCTCTCCGGCGAGCCCCCCTCCCCGCTGCGGCTGGTTCTTCCTTCACCCCGGCGAGCCCCCCCCCACCCCCTGAAAATCTACTGACCCAAAAGTCGATTCAGTCGACTGACGTGTAGCTAAATCGGAGCAGTATCGCAAGCAAGAGCAAGAGCGAGAGCAGCAGCGCGAGCAAGAGCAATAGCAAGAGCAGACCATGCAGGGGACCGAGAGCAAGAGCAGAGCAGCAGCGCTAGCGAGAGTTAAAGCAGCAGCAGCTCCTACTGATGTGGACGTCGCCGCCGAGGGAGCGACGTTGTGGAGGAAGTGGCCGGCAACGCCGCCGTGGATGGAGCCGCGCCGTGTCGACTCGGGACCGAGCGCCGACAACACCGTGAGATCGAATCAAGATGAAAATGCGGCGATTAGTGTACAACCTCTTTGGTGGCGCCGATTAGGCCGCAGCTTCATCCGAGGAAACGGTGATGATGATGCTCTTCCAGTGGTGCAGGTGAAGATGGCGGTGTGGGAATGGAGGTGGCGCGAAAGACGAGGGGAACGTCGGGGCAGCTCCTTGGAGGTGGAGGACGGGGTGGCTGAACCGGCGGGACGATGAGATCGACGACAGATCCTCATCCGGTACGGTGGATGAGGGACGTCGAGGTGTTGCTGTGGACGACGTCGTCGGGGAAGAGGCTCCGGCTGGGTGGCGGACGGAGCAGGGTGCGGGGTTTCGTCGTGGGTTTTCGCAGCCTCAGTGTACGAATGGGTGGGCAGATGGGATGGCAGTGGGGAACCATGGCTTAGAGATGCGCTTGTCCGAAATGTGGGGTAAGTTACGAAAGTACCCCCACCGATTTGAGGCGGTTCTTTCGGTTCAGGGGTACCACGGGCATTTCGCGTGTCGGGATTTCACAGGATGTGGGAGTTTTCGTGCGCGTTGTAATTTCAGAATAGCAAGGCGTGGGTTGAGATGGAGGGAGTTGTCGGAGCACAACGAGACAAAGATATATCTTAAATATTTCGGGCTAACAAGGCGCGGGTTGAAGAGGCGGGAGTTTCGCAGCACGATAGACAGAGACGCTAGCTTGAATTTTCGGCATAACAAGGCGCGGCTTGAATTTCGGAAGAACAAGCTTAAGGTGTACCCCAAAAAAAAGACAATTTGCACCTCAACACGCACAACACACACACAAACACCATTTAGACTAGAGTAAGGTACACGTGCATTGCACGCATGAGATTTGGCAACCAAATTATGAATAAATACCACATTATAGCATGCAAGCTTTGAGTCATATATGCATGATGTAGATGTTCGTTTAATTCTTATAGTTCATTTCATTCAAAATCGTCTAGTTTTTATAAGAGAGCTAATCTATTTTAAGATTCATGGCAAATCATGTAGAAAAACATTTGGGCAATTCTGATACGGAAGATTCTAGAACAAATAAGAAGTGCTTGTGTTTTGATGTTTGTGCATTATACTTAAGTTCAACCATGGAGTCTTCTAGATTATACATGTGGCGAAATCTGGTGGAATCTAGATGATATCCAACGGCCACTAGTGCTCAAATTTGCCATCTTTGGACCATCGGATTCGCCTCATCCAACGACCATCTTTCAAAGTTAAAGTTACCCGCACACAATATAAAAATATATAAAATATAATATATATATAGGGGTATAGATATAGATATGTGATGCGAAAGCCGCCCATCATCTCCAATTAGAATAGTGTGTCCATGCACGGATGCGACGTGGCCAAATGATGTCTGCCATCGGTATCTCAAATTCAAATCAGTCTGACCTTGTTCAATGTGTATACATTACAACATGCTCGTTTCCAAACCACACCGCGCAGATCTCCGTTATATTCATGCATGCATGGGTTTCAAACATCAGGATCTCTTATTCAAATATTTGAATTCAACTTTACATTGATTATGACCTCACCTATTCTTTTACACCCACACAGTAGTCTTCTCTTTATAATTGTACCACTAACTTTCTCTCGTGCATGCATGCACACACACTACCAGTCGGCATTATCCATCGCACGCATGCAATCTTTTTCTTCAGGTCGGTCTCCCATGAAGGCACACACCCACACACATCCCCCTCTCCATCATATCGGGCATTCTTTATCTCTCACGCGTGCATGCGCAACGATCGATGTTCCTCTATGTATGTGTGTATATAGCTAGGTCTTTCATAGTTTTCCACACAAACCGATCAATCGATATATCCAGTGAGGTCTCACCCTCTTTCCCACGTCCACATCGATCAATCTATACCTCTCTATATAGGATTAACATATATAGCTAATACACCCACATTAATTATATATCCAACGTCCCCCTCTCATCATCCATGCCTTCCGCTTCATCTCTCAGACGCGTGCACAATGGCGAAGACAGGGGGCAGTAAGGGCCCTGCCCCCCTCCCCCCTAACATCACTATATATCGAGGCTAATATGAATGTGATCATTAGACAATTGCTGCTAAAAATGGTTTAAGTTCATGAATTGACCCTCCTCGTAAAGGATTAGCAATGCTTGGCCCCCTAGCTCATTTATTTTTCATGGCTCCGCCACTGCGCGCAACAGCGCACGTGTTCGCCCCCTCTCTCTAAATATCGATCTCGCACTTGTGCATTCCTTCATAGTCTCCCTCCACTCGGCCCCTCGCACCATCTTCTAGCCCCCCACCGGATTTTGCCACATGTACAATCTAGCAGACTCCATGGTTGAACTTAAGCATAATGCACAAACCTCAAAACAACAGTGGTTCTCTTTTGTTCTAGAATCTTCCGTATCATAACTGCCCAAACTTTTTTTCTAGTTGAATTGCCATTATTTGTTTTTACTTTATGCTTTACAACGCACAATTCCATGAATCATAAAATAGATTAAGGGCTTCTTTGATTCAAAGGATTCTCAAAGGAATTTTGGAGGATTCTAATCATTAGGAATTTTTCCTATCTTGGTTGTTTGATTCGTAGGATTGTAAACCATAGGAATTTTTCCATATGATTCATTTGCACTAGATTTCATAGGAAACATCCCATCCACTCAAACCTCTTTGAAAGAATTCTGCGTTTTTTCTATGCACAATCAAACACTCGTACAATCCTGTAGGATTCAAGACGACATTCCACTATAATCCCATGTTTTTCCTATTCCCGCGTTCTTAGCTTTTTTATAAAAACTAATTGATTTTGAATGAGATGAACTATAAGAATTAAACGAAGGGCTACATCAGGCATATATGACTCAGAGCTTACATGCTATAGTGTGGTATTTATTCATAATTTGGTTGCAAAATCTGATGCGTGCAATGCACGTGTACCTTACTAGTACTTCGAGTATGTGCAAAACACGTAAATTAGAATACCAATGGCACGCTACACAGTGTCTCTCTTACAGTTCATGAAGCCACGTGGCACATGTGGAGGCGTTGTCGCGACCTCCTTGCGTGGATTGATCACAGTGACGTGCTGCTGGTTCCAGAAGAATGTACTCGTCCTCCCTGAGCCATACTGGCGGTACATGCACGAAGCGAAGATGTGCACGCACGCCACGCACGCACTCATTCCCTCGCACGCACACGCGGGTACACGGGCGGACGCAATTTTGTACCAAGATCCACCCCATGTGATAATTTGACGCGTGTAAAGTCGTTCACTTCATTGATGGTCAATTAATACAGCGCATGCAAATTGAGTGGACGTGAGGGCGGAAGAAAGACATTATTACTCCACTGCGCGCATGCGAGTAGTTAAATCGTGGGTTGCTAGTAGTACTTCCATTGGTCTCCTTCGTATTTTGTGCCAATTTTTGACAGTAACATAATATTTACGCATTTGAGCAGTGTAGTACTTGAAATTTATGTTCCGCTAAACTCATCGGGAGCCGTTTCGGGCCTCGAAACCAAAACCATCAATTAATCTTTACCTTGTTCCCATCACATTCGAAAGCCTGCTCACACCTACTAGTACGTACCAAACCTGAACGTGTTCCCACTATGCAGGTATTAGTACTAGTGCTAGTACTTAGGTTATAAAAAGGGGAACTACCTAACCGAAAATTACTCTACCTTTCCTCCTCATAAGTGCTTCTTCTTCGTCCGTCGTTGCCATGGCCGGTGAGCAGAGCTCTAGGTCGAGAACTACTCGTAACAAGGGAGCGGCAACCAAGGCTGCGGAAAAAAAGAGGGCTCGCCGCCACGCAGAGACCTCGAAAGATCTCTCACGGGCAGGCGATGGCTCCCAGGAGCGCCCTAGCCGCGGAGGCGAACATGCCGAGCCGGCGGAGCTGGAGTCGTTATCCCTCGACGGCATGCCCGATCAGCTCAATAAGCAGAAGGAGTTCATCCAAGGCTTGATGGAGTTGCTGAAGGAGAGCCTCGACGACATGCCCGCTGAGCTCAATCAGCAGGGGGAGTTGACCGCCGGCTTGGTGATGCTGCTGAAGAAGAGCATTGCCTCGGAGAAGAAGGCGACCGGCGAAATCCTGCGACTTCAGGAGGACAAGGCGAAGCTCTGCCACGAGATCGACCTGTTGAAGGAGAAGAACGCCGGCTGGAAGAAGCTGCATGAGAATAGTAGTTCCTCGATGAAGATGCTGCAGGCCCTCGTCATGGAACAGAAGGAGGAGTTGGCGAAGCTCCGCATCGAGCACCCGGCTGCTGTCAAGGTACGTAATGCGGCCGTGGAACAGATGATGAAGGCTCGCGTCGAGAAATCCCGCGTCATGGACAGAATGAAGAAGATGGCGGAGGAGACGCGCAAGGAGATGGAGGTCGTGGAGGCGATGAAGAAGCAGTTACGACTCCGCGGCGAATTAGATCATTTGGGGTGATAATCTTCCTTCTTCTTTTGCTCCTGTGTTTCATCTTTTGCTTCGGGTGTTTCGCCGCACGTGTCACGTTCTCTGCGAGGCATGAATAGAACAATGGTTTTTTTAGGGAATGAATAGAACAATGCTAACAATGAGATGACTAGCAAATTAGATCATTTTTTATCGCCATATGGCACTGGGCTGCCGTGTTTCGTGCTCCTCCGTCGCAGTACTACTCCAGTGGAAAACTTGAGTATACCGCACGGTTCTTTGCTCCTCCTCGATCAGGTCGTCGGCGCATTTATACGAGCAGTCAAATCACAAGGCCCCGCCTTCCAGCAGTAATGAGCCGTCAAATCACAAAGGCCCTCGCCTCTCGTGAAACCGACCAAGCTAGACTGCCCCGCCCTCTAGCCTTTTAAAAATGTATACTTTTGTACAGCAGTAGTATCGATGGATTGCGCCATGGAGCAAAACTTGAAATTAAAAAAAAGGTGGTACATATAGAGAGCGCTCGTCGCCAAATTATGCATATAGTACTATTAAAAAGGCTAGTCACAATAATGGTGTCCAGCACAACCCACCCCTCAAATAAAACTAAGAGGGTGCTTGGATACGTTTTAGTCCCATGACTAAAAGTAGTGGGACTAAAACATGCTAGCCTCACCCATGCTTGGATCCAAATACTAAAAAGGCTAAAATCAAGTTAATGAGCATTTATTATCCTCCAAACCCTCCAATCCAGAACTCGCCTGTGTTAAAGGAGAGGAGTTAAATGCGTAGAGAGAGGACTAATCCACATTTTAGTAGGGGTACCCCTGACTAAAAAATTTAGTCTCAAGACTAGTTTTAGCCCCTCTTTAGTCAGGGGTGCTTGGAACTTTAGCCTCTTAAAGAGACTATTTTTAGTCAGACTAAAATAAGTCCCTTGGATCCAAGCACCCTCTAAGCATCCTGGAATTCTTTGACAAAACTAAGCACCCTGAAATTCTTTGACAACTAAACTGCTGGCTATATGATGTTGGCCATATATATTGTACGTATATAATGTGAAGAAACGAGTGGTAGTACTATACCAACTAAAAGATGAAATGTAAGAAATACTAGTATGTACGTACTGAAGAGTTAAAGTAACGAGAAGAAACATAACATAGTTCTGCTGGGGGCTCAGCACAACACACCCCTCAAATTAAATTAAGCACACCTGAAATTAAACTTTGCAACTATTCCGGTAGACACTGCATTAGAACCACCATGAGCAACGACACTGCCACCTTACTCGGAGTCCTCGTCCACGTCCTCGACTTCGTCCTTGTCCCTCTTCCTCTTGGCCGATACTTCTTTGCTTGAACCGCACACTTGGCTGTTGCTCTTCATCCAACCCTTGTAGATATTGAAGCAAAGGTAGCCATCCATTGCAGCGTAGTGGATGTGGTCTATATCTAGTACATTCCGCTGCCATGCATGACGATGAAACGTGTATGGAGGTTTCTCCAGTTTACCGTACGAAGGATGAACCATGGCTCCTGCCAGGGTCAGCATTGAAGGCTGACGAGAGGACACCAGCCGATTCTTCTGGAGGTCGAAGGTGTTGCCTACAACGAGGCCTATCCGACGCAGGACTTCTTTGTCGTTACCAAAGTCTACAGTAACGAATTTGACTAGGTTGCTCTCGAGGAAGTCCTTAAAATCCTGGCACTCAACGTCGGCATGGCATATGTGGTAGACCAAGCATAAGTCATGCACGCAAACCTGGATCACGGCGGGCTTCTTCCTCTCTTCGTCCTTTAGATCCTTCTCTCGTCCCAGGACTGTGGTGTACTCAACATCTAGCCCAGCGACCCACTCATCATCTGAGTCTTCGAACATGCGTCTGAAGCGAGAAAGGCATCCTTTCACCGTCGCGGAAGAACGGGTGTAGATGACGTCGAACTCATCGCCGGTGATGGTTCTAACCTTGTACTCACCGCCGATCGTGGAGATTTGGGACGCCATGGATTTGGGAGGAGGGTTAGGATTAGTGGAACTGCCGTAATGTGAATGGACGGGACGACTAGGAGCGAACCGCCGTAGTATTGAAGGACGTGCGGGGACGAGTAGGAGCGAACTGCCAGCGTGCGAACGGCAGGGTAGTGGCTTTCCATTCTCCCATGATACGGGCTTCCGAGAGCCCTTGGATCTGAGATCGAACGGTTGCATGGCGTGATTCTAGACCTATGGGTGAATATCCTATCCTGGAGGGTTATTCTGCAAATTTTCAGCAACTTAGCATGCGACCGTTTGATCTCAGATCCAAGGGCTGCCAGCAGCCCGTATCATGGTCGCGCCTACCACGACCGTCGCGTCGCTCGCGCGGTCGCGCCCTTGGAGATTTAACACGGTGCGTTAGGCTATCTGATGTTGGCATGTCATACATAGTCATCACTTAGTCACTCATACTACAACAAGGTTGGCTATAAGGTTGGCTATAAGTGTATTTTTTTACTCCTCTCTATCTCTTTCTTCGTACTCCCTCCGTCCCATAATATAAGAACGTTTTTGACACTAGTGTAGTGCCAAAAACGTTCTTATATTATGGGACACAGGGAGTACTAGTATTTATTGCATTTGCCAAGGAGTGACCTCTTCCAATGAAATGGTGTTGCTAAGTTTGCTTCATTTAATTAGCTATAGACTCAAAATTGTCTTTTCACCTAGGTACACGCGCTTAGCACCGTTTCTTCCTTGGGTCACCAAACTAGTCTCTCTCTTCTTGATTAACTTGCCACATCAGACTTTATGCCTATGTGGCAAGCTTAAGCACCTGTAGGAGCAAGTAAAAGTAAGTACAATAGTGCGCTTTACATGGCATTTTTGCATATGTGGAGGAAAGAGAGGCAAGGAAAAAGTGGAGAAGTGGGCTCTCATGCAAGAGCCAGCCTCTACTACATGGTGGAGCATTGGGAGAGGCACCTGTATGGAGGTGGTCAGGAATCGGGAGACTCACGCCGGTCGTAGCGCCGCAGTTAAAATGATAATGGCAAGTCAAATCACGGGGCCCCACCTGTCCAGCAGTAACTCGCTGTCAAATCACACAGCCCTACGTTTGCAGCAGCCTACTCCCTCGTCTTCTCGCGTCTCTGTCGAACCGACTAGGCGGAACTGCCCCGCCGCCTACCGCGCAGGAAAAGCCCCGCCCTCGACTTTTAAATAGTATACAGTATACTAATTTTGTATCCATGGATTGCGCCCGCGCCATGGAGCAAAGCGTCTAGAAAACGGCGGTACACATGTACGGAGTATACAGCACGCCCGTCGCGTTCGCGTCGCACCCCAGACGGTCGGTCGGTCTGGCACGCTGCTCTCCGAATGGAACGCGCGTCATATTGCGTTTGCACACACATGTGGGACGGCAATTGAGAACCGACCATAGGCACACTCCCCGGCCCCGCAAGTCGGGTGACTTAATAGAAGAGGGAGACGAGCGATAGTACTAGAGAAGTGTTGTACTACGTTGGTGCCTGGACGATCCCTGCAAGACACGGAAGATCAGTTCGTCCATGCATGTGACCAGACTCCAGCAGACACGCCTGGATTGGCTATCGTGTACATATCGTGCAGGCTGTGTTGTACATGGCTGTAGTTGTGGTGAGAAATCTAAAAAAAGGTTTCTTGTCATCTCGCAAAATTAGGTGTCATGTGCTTCGGATCACTGCGAGGGTTAAACAGCGACAACTGAGTTGGGCTAGTCATTGGGGGCACATGCACGAACAGTGACTACTCGGCTGCCATCTAGGTCAAGCCGGCTATGTTAATTAGGACATCTATCGACGGACCCCTTTTCTACGAGTTTATCTTTAATTTGAGCTTTGTTCCTCGTCTAGTTTGTCCGTCGGGATTCATGTTGTCTCCTTTGGGCAGTGAGGTTATGATTTCTTGTCATGTGGCATTTTTTCGTGTTATATGTTATAATCCGGCGCTTCAGATCAAAATGACGACAACTGCGCCTCCGGGCCACGTGCATGAAGACTTCTCGACAGTCATTGACGAGGTCAAGCCGGCTCCGGTAGACAAAAGAAAACTAGTACTACTCCACTATATAGGCAGGAGCCTCCGCGCTTGCTTGCTAGTGTTGCTCTCTTCACACTGTCTCGGCCTCTCCAGATCTAAACACGACAGCGGTGGCCACACTCTCTCTCTCTCTCTGCTCACCGCTGGTCACAGATCCAGCCGGATCCTCTCCGCCGGGGAAGGTGAGAAGGTGCAACGTTCACGCGGTCGTCCTCGGCGACGGCTCTTACCCACTGCTGGGCGCGTCCCGATCAGCCTGCCTTGCCGTTCTCTCCCAAGCACCGCTGGCGAGGGAGGGCCTCCGACCCCTTCTTCCTCGCTGCCGTAGTGTGGGCAGATCCGGCCTCCCGCCGCCCACCTAGCGACATCCCGGCGACCATCAGGTATAACTTCCTTCGAAACCGGCCTTGCTCTACTTCCCGAGCTCCTGACGTCGCTGCATTTGTATCTTTTACTATTTCTCAGGCCCCCTCGTAGATAGGATCGATCGGCTGTTCGAAAACCACCTAATTTTTTTACGTTTAAGAGGTAAAACTAGTTCATGCACTCGAATCTAGTACTACTTGGTTCAAACAAGGAAGAAAGGGGGTGGGGGTGGGGGAGGATTTGTTACCTGAATCTAGGACTTGGTCGAAAGAGGAAATAATGGGGGCGAAAAGTAGCAGAGACTGGCTATCCAACTGGTCTCTAGGTCTAATAGGGAAATAAAGGGAAACGCAGTACAAACTCAATATAAACCCGATCTATTGGTTGAAAAAGGAAAGAAAGTGGGGACTGGGGGACAAGTCAACAGAGTAAGTCCAGCACTAGATTTGCTAGCCTCACACAGTATAAGGTGGCTATACCGAACAAAAATGGGACCAACCCAGATATCCTGTTCTGATGTTTGTTGCCCCGAGCCACTCTTATGTAATGCCACTGGTAAAATGTAGCAGTCGCACTGTTAAAAGTAAGGACACGTTAAACCAATGTTGTTTTCAATGTAATGCCTCCAGTAATATGAATCAATGGCACTTCTTTACATGTCCTGCTAAAATTTCCCATTAAGATAAGTTGGTTCTTTTCGTTAGAAATGCAACTGTCCTGGTCCGCCTACTCTCCCGTGCCCAAAGTAATGTCGTATTTAACGGTTGTCATAGTTAATCCTAATGCCCACACTAATATCTAGCAATGCCAGTGCTTTAGAAATTGCTACTGTCCTTGTAGGATTGCCATTCAGATAAGGAACATGCTTCTTTTCATTTGATGCATGTTTCATCACTTGTTAGTCACCCTCCTTTCCACCTTTTTTGTGCAAACAGAGATATACATTTCACGCTCGATCTTAGTTGAACTGCACAAATGATATCCAAATTATAGTTGAGCATTCCAGGAGCTTCACAACCAACCTTGATGTTGCTCAATTTTATTGCAACTAATGAAGAAGAAGCTCTGTGGGTTTCGTTTTCTGATGGAAATGGAACCGGGGCTGGAGCCCTTTTCTTAAAAAAATTGAAGAAGAAGCTGCTAGCTCACGGGACATTGCTTCATTTTAGGTGAACTGCACCAAAAGGTCCCATGAATTGAATCATCCATGTTGGTGACTGAAAGAGCCAGCTTCAGCATCCCAGTCTAAGCACCCCCGGCCTCCATCCTTGCGACGCACGGTACACCTCGTTTGCCACCTGCTCGACCCTAGTGTCACTGATAAAATGAAGTAATAATACAGTTAAAATAGAGCGAGTGTCATCTCTATCATTTCATTTCCAATGTAGATAAAGAAAGTGCTTCTCTTTGTTAATGTATGTTTCATCAACTAGTCCCATTGTTAATGTTTAAGCGTTTCTGCAAACTGGGGTGCTTAATTTTAGTTGATATGTACAAAAATAGAGATTTGAATGTCTCAAGGCGCCTCCTTGTACTACCGCTGTACACTGATGTTCATCACTGGCAGAAGGTGTATCTGGGAGACTTGGGACGATGTCCAGTATGAGGCGTACCGTATGAGGCGTCGCAGGGCCCATCTCGCCCTCGCAGCATGGCATACTATGATACTATCGCAATATTTTCTTCTATTTATTTTGTGTGTTTCATCAACTAGTGCCACTATAATGTAATCACGCTTTTTCATTATCTGTGCAAACAGGGTTATTCAGCTGCATTTTGGTGGAACTGCACAAATGTACGTATGGAACCGGCATATATGCAGAGTGCGAGGTGTGCCAAGTAAAAATTACCGACACCAACCATGCTGCATGCACGCATTGGCATCCACCACCACCAGTGGGATGTGTGGCGCTCTCTGTGGACGGATCTTTCTCGGCAGCAAATCATCTAACCAAATACTAGTAGCTTATATTGGCAGTTTTCTAGGGAGTACTCTTTTCTGAAAGAAGCACCAATCTATTTTTCTTTATTTGTACACTGTGTCACAACTTTGACCCAAAGGTCCAGAGCTATTTTAGGGTGATTGGCGTAGTACTCGGAGACTGATTGTAAGCATGATTTTCATTAGCTGTCACACTGATTGTAAGCATGAGCAGGTGGAAGATTAGGTTAGTGCGAAGCTTACCTTAAACCCTACCGCCGCCGTTGAAACGAGGCGAGCGTCGAGGGAACCGTGGAGAACGGCGGGGAAGCGACGTCGCGCCATCCGGCCTCCTCTTGCGGTGGGAGAACGAATACTCCTGTGGCTCCGGCTGGCTCTGCACCCTCACGAACGGCACACCATACTCGATCGATTCGTTATCCTCTGGGTGCTCGACCTTCGACCTGTACGCCCACCACCTCCGCCTGACTGTCGCCTCGGGCGAATCTGTCTGCTCCATCGCCCAGAGGAGATACTCGATGAACTCGGAGGACTGCGGCGTGACTGCCGCCGAGGAGTACATGTACATCGCCGCCCTCATCGCCGCCGTCTCGCTCTTTCGCATACATTGCCACATGGCCCGCACCGTCCTCGAAATCTCCCACTCATTGTCAAACCAACTAAGGATCTCCTTCAACCTGGCTAACTTTGCCTGGTCGCCGCCGGCGATCTGCCTGATTCGCTGCTGCATCCTCTCCATAGATGTCCTTCTGAGTGGTCCGGTGCTAGCTTTGGAAGATGGGAGGAGAGACGGTGGTCTTGCAATAGAGAAGAGGGAGAGGCGAGACGGTGGTTTTGGAATGGAGATGATGGAGAGGAGAGGAGGTGGTTTTGCAATGGAGAAGATCAGAAGAGGGAGAGGCGAGACGGTGGTTTTGGAATGGAGATGATGGAGAGGAGAGGAGGTGGTTTTGCAATGGAGAAGATCAGAAGAGGGAGAGGCGAGACGGTGGTTTTGGAATGGAGATGATGGAGAGGAGAGGAGGTGGTTTTGCAATGGAGAAGAGGGAGAGGAGCGTGCGGCAGCGATTTAGGATTGGACGAGAGGGCCGGCGCGCTGTGACTGGATCAAAATCAAAATCAATTTACCCTTCAATTAAGAAAGCGACCCCACATTAACTAGTCTCCCTTTTATTCTGGGTCATAATTGACCATGATTTTCGCACATAAAATATATGTTATACGTTGCAAAAATAATATAATTTGAAAGTACATTCAGATACGAACCAAACGATACAATTTTTGGTGACATGCATTCACATTTTGCTTGTCAAATACAGTACGTGGTCAAACTTTGACCCAAAATACGCAAAACAACAAAAAAATACTTCCAAGACCAGCGCCGCTCTTCCGCTCTTCTCCTCTTAAACCACCGCCGCTCCTCTCCTGTTCCAATCTAAATGCAGCGCCGCTCCTCTCCTCTTCCATTTCAAAACCACCGCCCCTCCTCTCCTGTTCCAGTCCAAAACCAGCGTCGCTCCTCTCCCGTTCTAATCCAAAACCAGCGCTGCTCCTCTCCTCTTCCATTCAAAAACCACCGCCGGCGAGTGAAGGTGCTGTGGAGAAGTAGATCGATGGAGGAGTACAACCGATACGTGAGGATCGCAGACGGCGACCCTGTGAAGCTAGCTAGGATGTTGGAGATACAGTCTTGGTTTGACAACAAGGACCAACTAGCGGCGACGGCGACATCCATGGCCAAATATCTGCAACAGAGCGAAAAGGCGGCGATACTCCCGGAGGGAGTCGCGCCGGAGTACATAGAGCTGCTCCTCTGGGCCATGGAGCAAACAGATTCACCGAATCCGATCGTGAGGGAGCGGTGGTGGGAGTATCGATCCCAGATGGAGCATCCACCAGAGATTGAAGGATCGAGCATCTACAGGGTGCCGTTTGTGAGGGTGTCCTGCCAGAGCGAGCCGGTGGAGTCTTCGTCGACCGAACCCAACTGCAAGAGGAGAAAAGCAGTTGGCCCGACGACGCTTCCCCGCCATCGTCTCCCTCGCCGTTCACATCGTCTCACGGGGCGGCTGTCTGCCGCCGAGGAATAGGAGGGGGCTGCCCCCCCCAGCCCAATAGTCGGGCAGGTTGTGAATTGTCAGGAGGAGCTTAGGGTTGTCAGTATTTGCAGGTTGTGAATTGTGTTTTGTGTTGTGTATTTTGAGAGTACTTTCAGATATGAATGTCTTTTGAATTTCAGATTTGCAGTATTGAGCATATGAAGTATTTTATGAATTCTAGAGATCTATTTTTAGCACTTAAAAAATGTAGTTTCATAGGAGTATAAAAGTGCAGACAATGTGATTCTCAGAGAAGAAACTGCAAGTTTCAGTTTCAGATAAGAAACTGCAAGTTCAGTTTCAGATAAGAAACTGCAACTTTCAGAGGCAGAGCATTTATATTAACACGGCCTTTTCAAACAGGGTTAACATCATGTTGGAAGTTTTATTCATGGTCGAAAATGGAACTACCAGCCAGTTAACATCATGCTGATCAACATTCATGCATAGCACATCTTCATATGATGCACAGTCAAAATGCCCACACAATGTCGAGTGTGCGAAACACAGAGAAAACGAGGGACGAAGTTTTGGCAAGTGTTGGACGTGGTTTTGGGCTGCCCCGTCTAGGCTTTCATTTTTAACATGCGCAGCCCACGACCTCGGATGGGAGGTCCATAGGCCTGTTTGTATTTTCTTAGGGCCGTCATGTATCGACCGGCCTATGGACCTCCCATCCGAGGTTTTATTTTTGGCAGCCCAATTTATGTATTTTTTTGAAGAAAACGCAGAGGTCTGTTCTATTTTTCTATATAAGAATAGGAACGCCAGGTCCAACTTATGTTTCCCTTCTAACTATATTATATATATTTAAATTATTTTATATGTTATTATATATTATTTTTATTGTCATCATATATTTAACAGATACTTACATATGTAAGAAAACAATATCCCACATCTTATTAACTTATAAAAATAATTTCTTAACAAATAAAATCCTGGATTGTTTTGGCACGAAAATCCTAGTGATTGTGTACAAAAGCTTGGTAAGATTTAAGGACGAATGTAATAATATCACTTATTATTTAAATATATTTATAACAAAATGCTCAGCCCCTTTTTATTTTTTGATAACATTGCTGGCCCAACCCAACATTATAATTAGAATCAGCCCAGCAAAATCGTGTATTTCGAGAAAGTGCAAATGGCCTGTAATTTTTTAGGAAATAAAATAAATGGGCCGCATGGACGCTACATTATTTGTTCACCCAGCCCAGCTAATGGCTGTAATTCAAAAAAAAGATCAAATTGACTGTAAATTCTACCGCGCAAAAAAAAGACTGTAAATTCTGAAAAAATGGGTTGAATACGTGCCACATTTTTGGAGGCTGAAATGTGGGCCAATAGGTCGAAGCCAACGCAAGTCGTTGTCAATTTAGTCAACAAATGATTCTGACATGTTAGCCGTTGGATTTACATCCAACGACCGGCATCCATCTTCAATCTCTCGTCTTCTTCCTCCAGCGCCGCCGGGACCACCTCCCGCCTCCTGCTGCTAGCAGCTCTGCTTAGCACGCTTCGCTATGAAGCGCTACTCCACCGTTGGCCAGGCCATCCCTCCACCCCTCCACACCTCCTGTTCTTCTCCACCGACTGCCGAACCACACCGCACTAGAACCAGTTAACCCTCGTACACCTCTCCGTCTGCGACTCTACTCCCGCGTCTTCCCATCTCCGGCTCGTTGCTGTCCGGGGCCTCGCCGTCGTCCACCACCTTGGATGCGCTCGGCGCGGCGTGGTCAATGTGGTCAACGAACGACACCATCGGAAGTAGACTGTGCGTGGAGAGGCTGACAGCTGGGTCCACGGCCGCACACAAGGAAATGCCTCCTTATTACGCGCAAAATAATGATTCCTCCACCTGACATCTGGGACCCACCGGAAGGGCCTCTGTATTTCGCGAAAATAATGTGCCCCCCGCTGACATGTCAGACCTACCAGCTATCTTCGCATGCAAGTGCTTCCTTATTACGCACAAAAAATGAATACTCCCCCAGCCAGCTGGAACCCAGCATAGTGGGAGGCTGACTTGTGGGCCTACCAAGTTGACGGGGATGGAGGGCTTTGTCAACTTAGTCAATATGAACGATTCTAGCTCCTGTTACCGTACAATGTTCATCCAACGGTCGTAGTGCTTCCTCAACCTCTGGTCTTCTTGCTCCAGCCGCCCAAACCAGCGCCGGTCGTGCCGCGTGCTCCTGCCTCCCGTGGCCGGCTGTGATGCCGCGGAGGCCTCACCGCCCCCTACTACTCGCACCACAGCCGAACCAGTGAACCCTTGTACTCCTCTTAGCGTGGGCATCCACTGCTGCGTCTTCCCCGGCTCCGAGTCGTCCCCTTCCTAGTGCTCGCCGTCGTCCACCGCCGTGGTGCTCTCGGCGCGGCGTGGTCAACATGGTCAAGGAACGACTTCCATCGGACGTGGACTGTACGTGGAGAGGCTGACAGCTGGGTCCATGGCCGCAGCAAGGAAGTTCCTCCTTATTACGCGCAAAATAATGATTCCTCCACCTGACAGCGGGGACCCACCGGACAGGCCACCGTAATTCACGAAAAAAACGTTTCCCCCTGACTGCTGGGACCCACCAGCTACATCTTCGCATGCAAGGAAGTGCGTCCGGGCAAAAGAAATGATTCGCCCCACTGACTCCTGGGACCCACCAGCTACATCTTCGCACGCAAGGAAGTGCGTCCGAAAAAAAACGATTCGCCCCCTGACTGCTGGGACCCACCAGCTACATCTTCGCACGCAAGGAAGTGCCTGACAGTCGGGACCCACCTGGTCGAAGCGTACATAGCATTGTCATTCTGGTCGCGAACGTGTACGTACATATATATTTGTGGATGTAGAGGCGCGCACGTGTCGTAGTAGAGGCGCCCACGTAGCATGTACACGTACGTACAGCGGCCAGGGTGCAAGAAAGAAAATACGGCCACGTATGTGTACATACGGGTGGGGTCTCGAACGCCTACTCGCGCATACGTACGGCCAGGGCTCGTGTAGATGGCTGGGTCGGAACGGAGAAACAGCGTCGTTGTCATGTTCATGGGGAGGCAACGGAATGCGTCGTGTTCATGGGGAGGCAACGGAATGCGTCGTGTTCATGGGGAGGCAACGGAATGCGTCGTGTTCATCGGAAGGCAACGGAATGCGTGGGAGCCAACCGGCTGGGTCGGAACGGAATGCGTGGTCGTGTTCATCGGGAGGGCTTGGACGGAACAGGCGATGGAAACGAGGCCTGGCGTACCGCAAAATGGAGGAAACGGTCCTCCTACGTTCAGAACGGGGTCTTGTTGATCGGGAGGGGTGTGGCGTACCGCAAAACGGAGGAAACGGACCTCCTACGGTCGAAACGGGGGCCCTGTTGATCGGGAGGGGTGTTGCGTACCTCAAAACGGAGGAAGCGGACCTCCTACGGTCGAAACGGGGGTCCTGTTGATCGGGAGGGGTGTGGCGTACCGCAAAACGGACCTCCTACGGTCGAAACAGGGGTCCTGTTGATCGGGAGGGGTGTGGCGTACCGCAAAACGGACGAAACGGACCTCCTACGGTCGAAACGGGGGTCCTGTTCATCGGGAGGGGTGTGGCGTACCGCAAAATGGGACTCCACGGGATACTGTTCATCTCCACCGTCGACCTCCTCTAGCCTCCACCGCGCGCTACTCCACCGGCTACTGTTCAACCACCCCTCCACGGGCACCCCCTCCACCGTCTACTGTTCATCCAGCCCTCCACACCACGGGGTCCTGTTCAACCACCCCTCCACGGGCACCCCTCCACCGTCTACTGTTCATCCAGCCCTCCACACCACGGGGTCCTGTTCATCCAGAGGCAACGCCACCGCTCACTGTTCATCCACCCCCCGCAACGCTCACTGTTCATCCAATCGATCGGCTTCAGTTAGCAGCAGTAGCGAAGGAATCGCTCGATCGGGTTCAGTTAACAGCCATCGATCGATCGCTCGGGTTCAGTAACGCGTAGCCTGCAGTGCAATCACTCGGGTTCAGTTAGAGCCCAATGCCTCGCTCGAGTTTAGTTAGAGCCAACGCCTCGCACACACGCGCGTACGTGTACGAGAGAAACGCGCATCGCTCGGCCCCCGACCTCCCACCGTAACCGGGAACTCCCCGAAATTTTCCTCCCCCTCGCTTCTACCACGGTTTTTTCCGTCATGGACGGCCCAAAGAATGTCATGCAGCTGCGTCTCCGGCCCGCCCAGGATGAAAAGCCCATTTTCTGTCATGATTTTTTGTCATAGAAGTAGGAGCCCACCACATCTATGATGATATCGGGTTTTATCACAATTATCGTCATAGAAGTGTCATCTGTATGACAGAAAAAAAATTCGTTCGGCCCAAAATGTCACAGATGTGTCTTTTTTTTGTAGTGTATCAATTGCCCAACAGTAATTTGTTCACCCACCGTTTGCTATTTTTCTCGAGAGAAGCCACTGGTGAAACCTACGGCCCCCGGGTCTCTTTCTCATATATTTGCCTTTGCGATCTACTTTTCCTTTGCATTTAATTTCAGATCTTTTAAACCAAAAATAAAAAAATACCTTGCTGCGTTTTATTTTATTTACGATCTATTTATTCAATCTATTACAACTTTCTCCCGTCCACAAGCCATCTCTGGTGAGCCCACAAACACTTTAACATGTCGGGTTGCGAGTGGTTGTTGTTTGTGTGCAGGGGATGTTTATGTGGGCATCACCACTTGGTATAGATTCGTCCTTGATACGATTACCGGTGGAAATTTCTTGATGTGTCCTTCTCTTGATGTTGTTAATGCTATGGGAAATTTAGTGGGCTCACCACCTCTTATGATTAATGAAACAACTTTGACTCTTGAGCATGTCATGGAAAGACTAGACGCTATTGAAAAGAAAATGCTCACCGAAGATCATATGGAAATTATAGTTAAAAAGATGCAGAATTTTCAACCAAGATTGGGTCAAAAGTGGGAGAAAATTTTAAGTTGTTAAAAGAAAAAGGTACTGTAATCCATGAAAGAATAGAAGAAAGCCCGTCTCGGATTGATAAAATAGAAGAAATATTTAGTAATCTAAGCACGGCTTTTGCTTCTGCTAAAATTATTGAAAAAAACTCCCGTAAAGACTGGCAAAGTTACTCAAGTTACCAAGAACAAGGGTGCAACTCCTAGTAATAGTAGAAGATCTTACGATGATTAGTATTCATCACCTGGATTTTGTTGAAGTGATAAGAGATCCTTTTTGCAAGAATGAATTCTTTAAATTTATTCCTAGGAGTATTGTAATTCAAGATCTTTATGCTAAATCTCTGAAGGATTCTAAGTGTTTGATTGAAGAGTTGGACAAGGATGACAATACTTAGATCCTTGCTTTATGCCTAGCTAAGGGCGTAAAACTATAGCGCTTGTTGGGAGGCAACCCAATGAATAAAATTTATTTTTGCTTTTTGTTTTGTGTTCTTGAGTGTTTGCACAATTATGCTACTATCATGATTGTGTTCTTTGTGTTTTAATTAGTGTTTGTGCCAATTAAAGCCTATAGGATCTTCTTGGGTGATAGTTGTTTGATCTTGCTGAAAAACATAAACTTATGAGCTCACGAAAACAATTGTTAAAAATCACCAGAATGTCATAAAATGCCAATTCTTTTTGCAGAAGATTAATATACAAATTACCCAGGTCGTCCTATTTTTTCAGAATTTTTGGAGTTATAGAAGTATTCGAAATAGTCAGATTGCTACAGACTGTTCTTTTCTTTGTGTTGTGTGCTTATTTTGATGGCTCTATGGTTTTCTTCGATGAGTTTTTGCCATAGAAAAGTTGGAATACAGTAGATATAATGCAAAAAAAATATGAATTGGTTTGATACAGTACTTATAGTAGTGGTTTGCTTTCTTATACTAACGGATCTCACGAAGGTTTTGTTGTGTTTTGTGTTCTTGAAGTTTTCAAGTTGTGGGTTATCTTATGATGGATGAAGGAAGGATAGAATTGACTAAGCTTTGGGGATGCCCCGGCATCCCAAGCTATTATCCAAAAATGAGCAACCAACTAATCTTGGGGATGCCCCCGAGTGGCATCCCCTCTTTCTTCTAACGACCATCGGTAGTTTACTCGAAGCTATATTTTTCTTCGTCACATGCTATATGTTTTGCTGGGAGCGTCTTGTATGATATGAGTCTTTTCTTGTTTTATCTTGTGTTTTAAGTCTTGATCCCTTGCTGGACACACCTATTTGAGAGAGCCAAAATTATGTCATGACTTGTTACAATTTCTCTCTATGGTTCACTTAAATTTAGATGAGCTATGGACTTGCTCTATTGCTTCACTTATATATTTTTGAGCACGGTGTGCTTTAGTATTTTTTAAGAAATGCTCTCTTGCTTCAATTAGATTTATTTGATAGTTAGTAAAATTTTCAAAAAATTCTCTCTTGCTTCACTTAAATTAATTTGAGATAAACAAAAAAAAATTGCTCATGATCTTCACTTATATTTGCTTGAGCTTATGAAAAGCAACACATGAAAATTAGTCCCAAAGTGCTAAATATCCAAGAAGGATATAATAAAAACTTTCATGAAGATCACTGGACAAAATAAACTTGATTCTTAGTAATAGTTTTGAGATATGATGATGTGAGTTGTGTTGATGAGTAATTATGCTTTAGTAAGAATATTGGTGTTAAGGTTTGTGATTCCCTATGCAAGCACGAAAGTCAATAGTTATGCAATGAAATGATATCCTACTTGTGGTGCATTATTCGCTGTTAATTATGCTTAATGCTCGCTTATGAGATTACTCGTTTCTTGGTAGGTCGTTTCTCAATCTTTTGCTAGCCTTCATTTTGTACTAAGTATGATCTCTACTTGTGCATCCAAAATCCTTTAAACCAGTTTTGCCACATGAGCCCACTATATCTACCTATATGCGGTATTCTTTTGCCGTTCTAAGCAAATTTGCATGTGCCATCTCTAATTTTCAAAATAAACTTCTCTTTTGTGTGTTGTTTCGCTCACGGAGCGGGAGGGGGTGGCTAATATTTTCCATGTTGGATGTGTTATTCTCACGATGAGTGTTTATTCACTTGTCATTGCACGAGAGTAAGGCAAAGGTTTAGGGATGCCCAGTCCCGAAATGAAAAAATGAATTTACTTTATGTTGTCAAATAATAAATTCCTTGGAAAGTGTTGGTATGGAGGGCAACCGTGGATACGGCTAGCCATGGAAAGTGAAAGTATGGTGGAAAAAGGAATAAACTTTATTTCTGTTTGGGAACCGCCTATGATATATCTAGCATGGAAAGTGTTGGGATTACTCGATCGTTTTCATGACGGGAAAAGTATGCCTCGCAAAAAAATTATCTCTCAATTTTTTGCTTTGAGCTCTGGCACCTCTACAAATCCTACTTCCCTCTGTGAAGGGCCTATCTAATTACTTTATGCAATTTTTATTTTTATTTTAGTCTCCATGTTCTCTTATAAAGCACCAACTAAGGGGCACTATTATCGTACTTTAGCATTGGATGTAGCTAATATGTGAGTGTGTTTCATGAATGGATCAATGATTGAGCATGAGTGGGCTAGGGATAACTTTATTTAGTGTTGATATTTTGAAAGACATGGTTGCTTGTTGATATGCTTGAGTATTGAAATCTTCATGTCAAAACTAGACTATTGCTTTGAACCATATAAAAGTCCAAATGTCCATGCTACAAATAAAATAATATGCATAAACATGTTAGGCAACATTCCACATTAAAAAATTTGTTTTTATCATTTACCTACTCGAGGACGAGTAGGAGTTTAAGCTTGGGGATGCTGATACGTCTCAACGTATCTATAATTTTTTTATTGTTCCATCCTGTTATATTATCAATCTTGGATGTTTTATAATCATTTTATAGTCATTTATATCATTTTTGGTACTAACCTATTGACATAGTGCCAAGTGCCAGCTGCTGTTTTTCTGCAACGAAACTTTCCGGATATTTTTTTGGACCAGAAGGAACATAATGGGCCCTGGCTGCGCCTGGGGGTGCCCTGAGGAGGGCACAACCCACCAGGGCGTGCCAAGAGGCCCAGGCGCGGCCTAGTGGGTTGTGCCCACCTCGGGTGCCCCCCGGACCGCCTCTTTGCTCTATAAATACCCCAATATTCCCAAAACCCTTGGGGAGTTGATGAAATATTGATCCAGTCGCCTCAGAGTCAAGAACCACCAGATCCAATCTAGACACCATCTCGGATGGGGTTCACCACCTCCATTGGTGCCTCTCCGATGATGTGTGAGTAGTTCTTTGTAGATCTTCGGGTCCATAGTTCGTAGCTAGATGGCTTTCTCTCTCTCTCGCTGAATTCTCAATACAATGGTCTCTTGGAGATCCATATGATGTAACTCTTTTGCGATGTGTTTGTTGGGATCTGATCAACTTTGAGTTTATGATCAGTTATATCTTTTTATATCCATGAAAGTTATTTGAATTTCTTTGATCTATTATATGCATGATTGCTTATAGCCTCGTATTTCTTCTCCGATATTTGAGTTTTGTTTGGTCGACTTGATCTATTTATCTTGCAATTGGAAGAGGTGCTTTGTAGTGGGTTTGATCTTATGGTGATTGATCCTAATGAAAGAAGGGGAACCGACACATATGTATCGTTGCTACTAAGGATAAAACGATGGGGTCTATCTCTACATAGATAGATCTTGTCTACATCATGTCATCATTCTTATTGCATTACTCCGTTTCTCCATGAACTTAATACACTAGATGCATGCTGGATAGCGGTCGATGTGTGGAGTAATAGTTGTTGGGTTCTACGGTAGGGTGCGTCGACTGCAAATTAAAATTCCTACGCGCAGAACAACCAAGAACGTGCTACGGGAGATGGATCACAGTTCGTTACCACTAGACGCGCAGTGCCGTGCAGCGGAAGAAGAGTTGGGGCAGCGCGTCCGCGTGGTTCGTCTCCTCCTCGCCCGATCTCCCTTGAACAGCCGGTCGTCCGATCCCACGTACAAGTTCGCCGGAGCGGCACAGGTGCACCGCCTCTAACGATATCCGCGCATGCAGGAGGAACACCGTGCGGCGGACTGCTAGGTCCGATCACACAGTTGGCGGTGAGTGGAGGTGGCTATTTGCAACACATGCAAACCATAGTGACAACACCGAAACGATCAATCGCATGAGTGGGCCGCACCTCCACTTTATATAGGCGTCCGTCGCGGGCTCAACACTTGGGCCTCGCACGGACCCTAAAGCCCATAAGTCTACTCGGCCACAATCCGAATACAGCTCGGATCACATCCGACTAGTGTCCTTGGATCCGACCTCGTAGGTTCCTTCCCTTGAGCGCGCGACCCCTTAGGTTCAAGCCGGCTTGGTCGCAGTTCAGATCACCTCCGAACTGCACAGTTGGTAGCGGCCTCTAGCAAGGCATGCCGAACACCAAGCAGACTATGAAGCTGGTTAGCGAGCCTGTACATCACACTTCCATTCCTTTTGCCACCCGATATATGTTGTCGATCTCAAGGCAAGTTTGTCATCCTTGTGCTAGCCCGACCTCATTCTCGTTCCAGTGATGCCGACCACAAACCGGATTATCTCATAATCCTTGTCGAATGGCCATGCTTATCCTGGTCGGATCACACGAGGGGCCCAGAGTATATCTCTCCTAATCGGAGGGGCAAATCCCATCTTGCTCGACCATGTCTCACAGCATGGGTCTGGACAAGCCCGAAACCTACCTTTGTAACTACCCAGTCACGGAGTAGCGTTTGGTCGGCCCAGACCAGGTCTGTCACCATCTCAAGTACATGTGCCAGCTCAGGTCTTAGGACATAGAACGTATGTTGTACTAGAGACTCACATATGACATATCGCTGCGTCTCATAGTTGGGTCTGTCCGACTCGGACCTTATCTCGACTCGGATCCGACTACGTCAAATCCGAACAGACCTTTCCAAGTCCATATTATTCGGTTAGCATCCAATGCTCCATGGCTAGTGAGACCAAGCCATCGACCGTGTCATATGCTAGTCTAGTCGGCTGCGCGTCCACACAGCCCTTTCGACTAGGGACCTTTTAGGACAGTCATCATACAATGCATAGTCCCACAAACAAGTCACGTACTAGCTGATACACATCATTGACAATGTCCAAGGACTATCTTTATTCATAAACACATAGGAAATATCATCATACATGATTGCCTCTAGGGCATATCTCCAATAGTCTCCCACTTGCACTAGAGTCAATCAAATAGACATCGAATGCCCATAGCTCTAACGTGCCCCTCATGCTTGGGTTGTGGAAGCGGCTTAGTCAACGGATCTGCGACATTTGCATCCGTGTGAATTTTGCATAACTCTACATCACCATTCTTTATGATCTTTCGTATCAGGTGGTATTTCCGATCTATGTGACTGACCTTGTGGTTATTCCTCGGCTCCTTGGCTTGTGCGATGGCACCAGAATTATCACAATAAAGATCCAACAGATTTACCGAGGCTAGGAAAATACCAAGATCATCCAGAAAATTCCGGATCCAGACACCTTCCTTCGCAGCTTCACAAGCCGCAATGTATTCGGCTTCTGTGGTAGAATTGGCCACCGTATCTTGCTTGGAACTCATCCAGCTCACTGCTCCTCCGTTCATGACGTACACGAATCTGGACTATGATCGACAATCATCTCTGTCGGCTTGGAAACTAGCATTGGCGTAACCCTTTCCGATGAGCTCTTCCTCACCTCCATAAACTAGGAACATCTCTTTAGTCCTTTTCAGGTACTTCAAAATAGTCTTTAACGCTGCCCAGTGACTCTCACCTGGGTTTGCCTGGTACCTGCTTGTTAAGCTTATTGCAAAAGCAACATCAGGCCTTGTACATATCATGGCATACATGATGGATCTGATTGCCGAGGCATACGGGATCCTACTCATCCTGCTTTGCTCATCAGATGTCGAAGGACTCTGAGTCTCGCTTAGCCTTATACCATTTGAGAGTGGAAAGAACCCTTTCTTCGCCTCACTCATGTTGAATCGCTTCAACACTTTATCTATGTGCATGCTCTGGCTTAAGCCGAGCAGCCTCCTCGATCTATCTCTATAGATCTTAATGCCTAAAATATATACTGCCTCACCAAGGTCTTTCATCGAGAACTTGCCATTCAATGACTCCTTGACCGAGTTCAGCATCGAAACATCGTTCCCGATCAACAATATGTCATCCACATACAAGATCAAAAACACTATCGAGCTCCCACTTAACTTCTTGTATAAACAAGCGTCCTCTTCGCTTTTGATGAAACCGAGACCAGTGACGACCTCATCAAAACGAATGTTCCAGCTCCGAGATGCTTGCCTCAACCCATAAATGGATCTCTTGAGCTTGCATACCTTACTAGTGCTAGTCGGATCGACAAAACCCTCGGGCTGTATAATATACACGTCCTCGGTTAAATTTCCGTGAAGGAAAGCCGTCTTGACATCCATCTGCCATATCTCGTAATCGAAATATGCAGCTATAGCTAGTACGATCCTCACCGACTTCAGCATCGCTACCGGCGAGTAAGTCTCGTCGTAGTCAATTCCTTGAACTTGTCCATAACCCTTAGCGACAAGCCGAGCTTTGTGGATCTGAACATTTCCATCCACATCGGTTTTCTTCTTAAAGACCCATTTGCAACCAATGGTCGTTACGCCAGGCGGCGGATCAACCAAGTCCCAGACTTGATTCTCATCCATGGACTTTAACTCGGATCTCATGGCCTCCAGCCATGCCTCGGAATCTGGGCTCACCATCGCTTCCGCATACGTGGCCGGCTCGTCGCTTTCTAGCAACAATACATCACGCACTCTGCGCAATCTTTCCGACCTCCGTGGTTCCGGTGCCGCTTCCACTACGAGTTCCCTGACTGACTCCTGTATGATCTCATCACCAGCCGAGCCGTCCCCGAGTGGTCCTCGAATTTCTTCGAGTCGGACCGTCCTCCCACTGGCCTCCCGACTGAGAAACTCTTTCTCAAGGAAAACCCCGTTCCGAGCAACAAACACTTTGTTCTCTTCCCGGTTGTAGAAGCTATATCCCAAGGTTTCCCTCGGATATCCCACGAATATGCATTTATCCGACTTGGGTGTAAGCTTGTCTGGCATAAGTCGCTTGACAAATGCTTCACAACCCCAAATCTTTAGAAAAGACAAACTGGGACTCTTCCCGGTCCACATCTCATGTGGTGTCTTGTCTACGGATTTTCATGGTACCCTGTTAAGTGTGAAAGCTGCAGTTTCTAGAGCGTATCCCCAGAATGACAAGGGTAAATCCGATTTGCTCATCATTGACCGGACCATGTCCAACATGGTCCTATTCCTCCATTCTGACACGCCGTTTCTCTGTGGCGTACCCGGAGGTGTGAGCTCATGTACTATACCTCGGCTTTTCAGATGATCATCAAACTCCTGGCTCATGTACTCACCTCCACGATCTGATCGTAGAAGTTTTATGGTCTTGCCGAGCTGATTCTCAACCTCGTTCTGAAACTCTTTGAACTTTTCAAAAGTTTCCGACTTGTGCCTCATCAAATAGATATATCCATATCTACTCATGTCGTCGGTAAAAGTCACGAAGTACTGATAGCCACCTCTGGCAGTTGTGCTCATTGGACCACACACATCACTATGTATAAGTTCCAACAGCTCGGACGCCCTCTCGCAACTCTTTGCGAAAGGAGACTTAGTCATCTTGCCGAGCAAGCATGATTCACATGTCTCGAACGACCCGAAGTCGGACGAAGTTAGGAGCCCATCATCATGGAGCTTCTTCATGCGTTTCAGACTAATGTGTCCAAGCCGGCAATGCCAGAAGTATGTCGGATTTATCTCATTAGGCTTATGCCTCTTGACATTCACGTTATAGACCGGTTCCTGTTCCAGATTCAATATAAATAGCCCATCAACAATGGGTGCATAGCCGTGGAACATACCATTCAAATAAAATGAACAACCATTGTCCTTTAAATTGAATTCATAACCCTGACTCATCAAACATGAGGCAGAAATAATGTTCCGACTAAGTGCAGGAATGTAATAACAATTATTCAATTCCAAAATAAATCCAGAAGGAAGCTGGAGCTGCATCGTGCCGACCTCCAACACAGCAACTCTTGCTTTGTTGCCGACCCTGATGTCAATCTCCCCTTGTGCCACACGCCTAGTTCTTACCAGCCCCTGCATCGAGTTGCAAATATGAACAACCGATCCGGTATCAAATACCCAAGAGCTACTAGGTATGTCAGCAAGGTAAATGTCTATAACATATGCAACAAGTGTACCTTTGCCTGAAGCAGCATTCCCGGCCTTCTTGCCATGCTCTGCAAGCCACTTGCTACAGTTCCTCTTCCAGTGACCAGTTTCCTTGCAATGATAGCAAATGGTCTTCGAGTCCGGTCCAGACTTCGGCGCAGTGGCGGAGGTTACCATCTCCGTGCCCTTTGCCTTAGCCTTCTTCTTAGACCAACTCTTCTTGAACTTAGCCGATTTCTGCACCATCAACACTTGATGCGTGCCTTTCTTAATATCCTGCTCTGCCACTTTGAGCATCCCATGCAATTCAGTGAGCTTCTTATCCATGCGATGCATATTATAGTTCGAGATGAACGTCCCATAGCTAGGCGGAAGAGAACCCAGAACTGCATCAGTAGCCAGCTCATCCAAGAGCGGGAAGCCCAACCGATCCAAAGCTTGCACATATCCGATCATCTTGATCACATGTGGGCTCAGTGGATCACCTTCCTTCAGCTTGCAATCCATCAAGGATCGCCAGACGTTGAACCTTTCGGTCCTAGCCTGTGTCTGAAACATGCTCTTGAGACTCTCGATCATATCGTAAGCCTCAACATTTTCGAAATGTTGATGCAAATCGGGCTCCATACAAGCCAGCATCAGACAGCTGATCTCCGTTGATTCATCAACGAGTTTCTAGTAGGCATTCTTAGTTGTGGCACTAGCATTATCGGCAGGTTCCTCTGGAAGTGGATCCTCTAGAACATGTTCCTTTTTATCATGCTTGAGAACAATTCTCAGATTTCTATACCAGGTGGTAAAGTTTGTTCCATTCAGTTTATCCTTTTCCAGAATTGATTTCAATGCAAAGTTGGGTTGAGCAGGTGGTGCCATTGATCTACAACAGAAAATATGCAATCACTAAGCAATGTGTTTATGTAGAGTAATTCTAGCCTTAAACGATAATACTCCCACTGAAGTTGGCATCCCTCCGCAAACTCTCAGTGATTCAGGATCCAACTAGCACATGCGACTAGTGAGCTTTAGCATCACTGCTAGACAACATGCCTATCCGGTAAGCAACTCCTTGCTAATCGTATCTCTATACGACTCCTGTCGGTCGGGAAGGTATCTCATACCCCGGCCCCCAACCTTCTTTGCCACAAGGCCCAAAACCGTTTTGATAGCCTTGTCAAGTTAACCTGATGCAGTGCATGTCCGTGTCCGACACGAACCCTTCAGTTCAAGGACACCCAGCAGCACCCCAATTTTATGAGCCCACTACTAGACGTACTTGACGTGCGAAGGTGCAACATCAGGGATGGCAATTCGCTTGATATTCATGAGGGATCTTTCTACCATTCTAACATGCATAGAAAACAAAAGGCATAGCAATCACAGATAAACATATATTGTGAAATAATATGGCTCCTTCATGGACGTTCTTCCAGGTCGGCTCCGACTCCGATGACCATCTAGGCACTCCATCTTCTTTGTCACGCCGGGACGCCAAGCCACCAAACTGATCTCTATTATCCAACTACTACAACTAGTAATGAATTTTACATAGAGTCACAAGTCGACACGCAGGTCGCTATACAATATAATGACAGCACTTTGGCTCCTGCCGGCTGACAAACATGGCACGCATGCCATGTATAATTTACACACATACATCACATACACATGAGCCATACTATTCACATCAAACCTGCAAAACAAGGTTATGCATAGAATCGCATTCTACCGGTTTGTGTGTCAGGTACGAAATACACGGCGCTACGCACACGTTTTCGGAAATCACAGATCGCATCTGAACTCTGATGACGCCGAATTTTCTGATCTGACAGATCTTATCGATCATCGCGAGTCCAATTCGGATTTACGTTTCCCTGTTAACCCCAATGGCGGATACCGACCAGTAGGGGTAGGTTGTGTCACGACCTCATCGACTCTGATCATCAGAAAACATAGCCACATCGATCCCCATGTGCAGTTGATCTCATCAACCGTGCACACAGCCGATCACATCAACGACAACAGATCTCATCTGCCGCCTCCACATATCTAATATGCATACGATCTGAATCCAAATCATATAGCAGAGGCTGTGATACCACTATTGGGTTCTACGGTAGCGTGCGTCGACTGCATATTATAATTCCTACGTGCAGAACAACCAAGAACGTGCTACGGGAGATGGATCACAGTTCTTTACCACTAGACGCGCAGTGCCGTGCAGCGGAAGAACAGTTGGGGCAGCGCGTCCGCGTGGTTCGTCTCCTCCTTGTCCGATCTCCCTTGAACAGCCGGTCGTCCGATCCCACGTACAAGTTCGCCGGGGTGGCGCAGGTGCACCGCCTCTAACGGTCTCCGCGCGTGCAGGAGGAACACCGTGCGGCAGACTGCTAGGTCTGATCACACAGTCGGCGCTGAGTGGAGGTGGCTATTCGCAACACATGCAAACCCTAGTGACAACGCCGAAGTGATCAATCGCATGAGTGTGCCGCACCTCCACTTTATATAGGCGTCCGTCGCGGGCTCAACACTTGGGCCTCACACGGACCCTAAAGCCCATAAGTCTACTCGGCCACAATCCGAATACAGCTCGGATCACATCCAACCAGTGTCCTCGGATCCGACCTCGTAGGTTCCTTCCCTTAAGCGCACGACCCCTTAGGTTCAAGCCGGCTTGGTCGCAGTTCAGATCACCTCCGAACTGCACGGTTGGTAGCGGCCTCTAGCAAGGCATGCCGAACACCAAGCAGACTATGAAGCTGGTTAGCGAACTTGTACATCACACTTCCATTCCTTTTGCCACCTGATATATGTTGTCGAGCTCAAGGCGAGTCTGTCATCCTCGTGCTAGCCCGACCCCTTTCTCGTCCCAATGATGCCGACCACAAACCGGATTATCTCATAATCCTTGTCGCATGGCCATGCTTATCCTGGTCGGATCATACAAGGGGCCCAGAGTATATCTCTCCTGATCGGAGGGGCAAATCCCATCTTGCTCGACCATGTCTCGCAGCATGGGTCTGGACAAGCCCGAAACCTACCTTTGTAACTACCCAGTCACGGAGTAGCGTTTGGTCGGCCCAAAGCAGGTCTGTCACCATCTCGAGTACATGTTCCAGCTCAGGTCTTAGGACATAGAACGTATGTTGTACTAGAGACTCACAGATGACATATCGCTGCGTCTCATAGTTGGGTCTGTCCGACTCGGACCTTATCTCGACTCGGCTCCGACTACGTCGAATCCGACCAGACCTTTCCAAGTCCATATTATCCGGTTAGCATCCGATGCTCCATGGCTAGTGAGACCAAGCCATCGACCGTGTCATATGCTAGTCTAGTCGGCTGCGCGTCCACACAGCCCTTTCGACTAGGGACATTTTAGGACAATCATCATACAATGCATACTCCCACAAACAAGTCACGTACCTGCTGATGCACATCATTGACAATGTCCAAGGACTATCCTTATTCATAAACACATAGGAAATATCATCATACATGATTGCCTCTAGGGCATATCTCCAACAGTAGTAGTAGATGCAGGCAGGAGTCGGTCTACTAATCTTGGACGTGGTTCCTATATAATGATCATTGCCTGGATATCATCATGACTATTTGAAGTTCTATCAATTGCCCAACAGGAATTTGTTCACCCACCGTTTGCTATTTTTCTCGAGAGAAGCCACTAGTGAAACCTACGGCCCTGGGTCTCTTTCTCATATATTTGCCTTTGCGATCTACTTTTCCTTTGCATTTATTTTCAGATCTATTAAACCAAAAATACAAAAATACCTTGTTGCGTTTTATTTTACTTGTGATCTATTTATTCAATCTATTACAACTTTCTCCCGTCCACAAGCCATCTCTGGTGCCGTTACCTGAAAGCGATCGACAACCCCTCTAACAAGTCGGGTTGCGAGTGGTTTTTGTTTGTGTGCAGGGGCTGTTTACGTTGTGTTGCTTGGTTCTCCTACTGGTTCGATAACCTTGGTTTCATATCTGAGGGAAATACCTACCGCCGTTGTGCTGCATCATCCGTTCCTTTTTTGGGAATACAGACATAGTGTCAAGCGACATCAGATACCACCCAACTTCAGGTTGGCCACAGGAGTGAACAAGTTCACTGGCGAGTAAAAGCGAGACACATGGTTAGAAGATTGCCGAGTGGCTGTATAGATTGACGGAAAAAACGATGATGTTACCATGAAGCATTTTCCCTTGATGCTAGAAGGGTCGGCCCGGGCGTGGTTGAGCTAGTTGGCTCCTGCCAGCATTTACTGCTCGGGAGACTTGGCCCGAGTGTTCATTAAAACATTCGAAGGCACTTGCAAGTGTCCTGCTGGGCTAACGGAATTGCAGCACTACGTCCAGAAGCCAAATTAAACTTTGAGGGATTACATACAACGTTGGACAATGCTTCACCATGTGGTGGAAAATGTTATAGAGTATCAAGCAGTCTGTGCTTTCAAAGAAGGTGTTAGGTACAGAGAGCTCATCCTGAAATTTGGGCGGTCAGGGACCCTGACCATGAACCAAATGATGAAGATCGCCACTCGGTACGCGAATGGCGAAGAAGAAGACTGCCTCTGCAGCGGCAAAGGAAAAGCTATTGAGCATGACCCCAACTACACCATCCCAGTCGGAAACAGAAGCGCAAAGCTGAAGCCGCTGTACAAGCAGAAGTGGCTCCTGTAGCCGCTCAGGGCAAGTTCAAAGGGAAGGCCAGAGAGCAGTGGATTCCTAAGAATAAGAAAAACCAGTTGGTCCAGGACGTCCTGGATCTGCCGTGCGCCATTCACAAGAAGAAAGATGATGAGGGTAAACTGATTTTGCCAAAGCACTCCACACGATAGTGCAGGTTCTTGATGCAGCAGTTCCATGAAGGTCAGCCGAGTGAAAAAGGCTCGGACAAGGAAGACGACGAAGAAAAAGCTAAGGATTACCCGAAGGTCAATGCCACTCTGATGATCTTCACCAATGTTCAGGGTAAAAGTCGACTAAAAGTCATTGATAACCCACAAGTATAGGGGATCGCAACAGTTTTCGAGGGTAGAGTATTCAACCCAAATTTATTGATTCGACACAAGGGGAGCCAAAGAATATTCTCAAGTATTAGCAGTTGAGTTGTCAATTCAACCACAACTGGATAACTTAGTATCTGCAGCAAAGTATTTAGTAGCAAAGTAGTATGGAAGTAACGGTAACGATAGCAAAAGTAATATTTTTGGGTTTTGTAGTGATTGTAACAGTAGCAACGGAAAAGTAAAAGCGAAGAACAATATGTGAAAAGCTCGTAGGCATTGGATCGGTGATGGAGAATTATGCCGGATGTGGTTCATCATGTAACATTCATAACATAGGGTGACACAGAACTAGCTCCAATTCCTCAATGTAATGTAGGCATGTATTCCGAATATAGTCATACGTGCTTATGGAAAAGAACTTACATGACATCTTTTGTCCTGCCCTCCCGTGGCAGCGGGGTCCTAATGGAAACTAAGGGATATTAAGGCTCCTTTTAATAGAGTATCGGATCGAAGCATTAACACATAGTGAATACATGAACTCTCAAACTATGGTCATCACCGGGAGTGGTCCCGGTTATTGTCACTTCTGGGTTGCCGGATCATAACACATAGTAGGTGACTATAGACTTGCAAGATAGGATCAAGAACTCACATATATTCATGAAAACATAATAGGTTCAGATCTGAAATCATGGCACTTGGGCCCTAGTGACAAGCATTAAGCATAGCAAAGTCATAGCAACATCAATCTCAGAACATTATGGATACTAGGGATCAAACCCTAACAAAAATAACTCGATTACATGATAAATCTCATCCAACCCATCACCGTCCAGCAAGCCTACGATGGAATTACTCACGCACGGAAGTGAGCATCATGAAATTGGTGATGGAGGATGGTTGATGATGACGATGGCGACGAATTCCCCTCTCCGGAGCCCCGAACGGACTCCAGATCAGCCCTCCCGAGAGAGTTTAGGGCTTGGCGGCGGCTCCGTATCGTAAAACGCGATGAATCTTTCTCCTTGATTTTTTTCTCCCCGAACACGAATATATGGAGTTGGAGTTGAGGTCGGTGGAGCTCCAGGGGGCCCACGAGGCAGGGGCGCGCCCCCCACCCTCATGGAAAGGGTGTGGGCCCCCTGGCCTTGATTCTTTCGCCAGTATTTTTTATTATTTCCAAAACTAATCTCCGTGAAGTTTCAGGTCATTCCGAGAACTTTTGTTTCTGCTCATAAATAACACCATGGCAATTCTGCTGAAAACGGCGTCAGTCCGGGTTAGTTCCATTCAAATCATGCAAGTTAGAGTCCAAAACAAGGGCAAAAGGGTTTGGAAAAGTAGATACGATGGAGACGTATCAACTCCCCCAAGCATAAACCTTTGCTTGTCCTCAAGCAATTCAGTTGACAAACTGAAAGTGATAAAGAAAAACTTTTACAAACCCTGTTTGCTCTTGTTATTGTAAATATGTAAAGCCAGCATTCAAGTTTTCAGCAAAGATTATGACTAACCATATTCACAATAACACTTAGGTCTCATGTTTACTAATGTCAATGGCATAATCAACTAGCGAGCAATAATAATAAATCTCGGATGACAACACTTTCTCAAAACAATCATGATATGATATAACAAGATGGTATCTCGCTAGCCCTTTCTGAGACCGCAAAATATAAATGCAGAGCATCTTTAAAGCTCAAGGACTGACTAAACATTGTAATTCATGGTAAAAGAGATCCAGTCATAGTCATACCCAATATAAATTAACAGTAATGGATACAAATGACAGCGGTGCTCTCCAGCTGGTGCTTTTTAATAAGAGGGTGATGACTCAACATAAAAGTAAATACATAGGCCCTTCGTAGAGGGAAGCAGGGATTTGTAGAGGTGCCAGAGCTCGATTTTAAAGCAAAGATAAATAATATTTTGAGCGGCATACTTTTATTGTCAACATAACAACCGAGAGATGGCGATATCTTCCATGCTACACACATTATAGGTGGTTCCCATACAGAATGGTAAAGTTTATACTCCCCCTCCACCAACAAGCATCAATCCATGGCTTGCTCGAAACAATGAGTGCCTCCAACTAACAACAGCCCCGGGGGAGTTTTGTTTGCAATTATTTTGATTTGATTTGCATAAAGCATGGGACTGGGCATCCCGGTGACCAGCCATTTTCTCGTGAGTGAGGAGCGGAGTCCACTCCCCTTGAGAATAACCCGCCTAACATGGCAGATAAGGACAACCCTAGTTGATACATGAGCTATTCGAGTATACAAAACAGAATTTCATTTGAAGGTTTAGAGTTTGGCACATACAAATTTACTTGGAACGGCAGGTAAATACCGCATATAGGAAGGTATAGTGGACTCATATGGCATAACTTTGGGGTTTAAGGAATTTGATGCACAAGAAGTATTCCCGCTTAGTACAAGTGAAGGCTAGCAAAAGACTGGGAAGCGACCATGCATTAAAATTAATAAACATTGAGTGCAAGCATGAGTAGGATATAATCCACCTTGAACATAAATATCATGAAGGCTATGTTGATTTTGTTTCAACTACATGTGTGAACATGTGCCAAGTCAAGTCACTTGAATCATTCAAAGGAGGATACCACCCCATCATACCACATCACAATCATTTTAATAGCATGTTGGCACGCAAGGTAAACCATTATAAGCTCCTAGCTAATTAAGCATGGCATAAGTAACTATAATCTCTAATTGTCATTGTAAACATGTTTATTCATAATAGGCTAAATCAGGAACGATGAACTAATCATATTTACAAAAACAAGAGAGGTCGAGTTCATACCAGCTTCGCCCATCTCAATCAGTCCATCATATATCGTCATAATTGCCTTTCACTTGCACGACCGAACGATGTGAATAATAATAATAGTGCACGTGCATTGGACTAAGCTGGAATCTGCAGGCATTCAATAAATAGGAGGAGACAAGGCAATATGGGCTCTTGGTTAAATCAACAATAATGCATATAGGAGCCACTTCAACAATTTCATTATGGTCTTCTCCTATCGACCCCCAAAGGAAAGAAAAGAAATAAAACTATTTACACGGGAAAGCTCCCAACAAGCA
Organism: Triticum aestivum; assembly: GCF_018294505.1. Classification (NCBI taxonomy): domain Eukaryota; kingdom Viridiplantae; phylum Streptophyta; class Magnoliopsida; order Poales; family Poaceae; genus Triticum; species Triticum aestivum. The sequence continues at coordinate 205,447,070 of NC_057802.1, read as the reverse complement.
AAAGAAGAACATGAAATCTTTTTGGGTTTTCTTCTTAATTATTACTACTACAGTAAGACAAGTAAACTAGCTAAAAGCTACAACTAATTTTTTTAGTTTTCTTAAGGTTTTTCAAACACACAAGAAGAAAGCATAAAGAGGAAAATAAACTAGCTTGGATATTACAGTGAAAAAGTATGAGCACCGACATCTAGCAATGAGTGTGTAAACATGAATGTAATGTCGGTGAGAGATACGTACTCCCCCAAGCTTAGGCTTTTGGCCTAAGTTGGTCTATTGCCATGGCTGGCCTGGCGGATATCCAAAGTTGTAGTTGGGGTCGTACTGAGAAGAAGAAGCCTCTGATTGCCACTGGTTGGCAATCATCTCCGGATCCCACTGGTAATTAGACTGTCGTGGAGGTTCAAATTGTGGCTCCGGCTCTAGCTCTGTGGCTGATGTTGGGTTCCAGTACGCTTGGATGGTCTCTAGCGGAACGAGATACTGGCCTGCAGATAAATCAAACAAGGAAGGAGTCGGGAAGGTAATAGTCTCAGGGTGACTTTTATCAAATAACAATTTGTATTTAAGAGCCCTTTCCCTATTCTTAACAATAAAATCATGTGCTACCATACTCTTATAATCTAAATAAACAGTAGGCAGCAATTTTTCTTCTTTCTCATAGTGCCTAATAGGTATGTTATAATATGCAGTGAGGCGTGAGGCGAAGATGCCTCCCAAGATGGGGCCCTTAGTACGGTTAAGATTTAACCGCTTTGCCACAATAGCGCCCATACTAAATGTGTCATCACGAAACAAGGCATGGCACAAAATAATAATATCAGGGACACTCAGGTTTCCACAGTTTCCGTGACAAATTAAGCATCTACTAGCAAATATAGCAAAGTAACGTAGAACAGGAAAATGTATGCTAGTGATTCGTGCGTCGGAAACCTTCCTCGTTTCCCCTACAGCAATTGTATCAATAAACCCTTCCACATCATTACTACGTGGTTCCTCTATGAAACCCGGAAAAGGTAACTTGCAAACCTCATAGAATTCTTGAAGAGTCATCTCCTTATACTCATCATATAAATAAAAATCCACCGTAGGTGGTGACCTCCTAGAATGGAAATGAAAATTTTGCACAAAGGTATTGGTGAGTAAGAGATACTGTTCGCGTTGGTCGCGGAGGAAGTCGGTGAGGCCTGCATTCTCAGCCAACTCATAAAAATCATCATAAATCCCGACTGCTCTCTAGAAATCATCACAAGGCCATTCACATGGCCGAACCTCCGCGGTGCGAGGCAGATTATCTTTGGGACTCTCCGCTTCTTCACTTTGCTTATCCTTCGAGCTTCGGCTCGAAGAGCCCCTCAAAAATCTCTTCATCATTTTCTGAAAATTTCTGAAATGTTTAGTATCTTTAAACAAAACTGAACCAAGCTCAACAAAATTGATAGCAACTACTCCTACAAGTGCCTAGAGACTATATCATGCATTAGAACTACTCGGAACCATATAAATTTGACATGCAAGCACAAGAACATGGTCACCTAGGCAGCACAAATTTGCAATGAATAAAGCACTAGAACAAAAACTAATTGGACCAATGGAGGAGTCACATACCAAGGAACAATCCCCCAAAGCAGTTTTGTGAGAGGTGCTTTGAGCAAGGAGATCGAAAATCGCAGCAAAATGAGCTAGAACTCGTGCTTGAGCTGGTTGGTGATTTTTTTGGGAGGAAGAAGAAGTGGGTGGGTGCAGGAATAAGTGGAGAGGAGCCACCATGGGCCCACGAGGCAGGGGGCGTGCCCAGGGGGTGGGCGCGCCCTGGACCCTCGTGCCAGGTGCTTGCTCCCCCTGCTGTGTTCTCAGTGCCAGATATTCTCAAGTATTCCAGAAAAAAACATATTAAATTGGCAGGGCATTTGGAGGACTTTTATTTTCGGGGTGTTTTTATATTGCACGGATAATTCAGAAAACAGACAGAAAATACTAATTTTACTTTATTTCAACTAAATAACAGAAAGTAAAAAAGAGGGTACAGAAGGTTGTGCCTTCTAACTTCATACATCTCATGCTCATCAGAAGGAATCCACTAACAAGGTTGATCAGGTCTTGTTAACAAACTCATTCCGAACCGCATGAAACCGGAGAAATTTCGAATAACACTATGTTACCTCAACGGGGATATGCACATCCCCAATAATAAGAATATCATATTTCTTCTTGACAGTAGGTAGAGGAAATTCAAAACCTCCAAAAATAATCGATGGAATTTTTCCAATAGAGTTGATACTATGAACTTGAGGTTGTTTCCTCGGGAAGTGTACCGTGTGCTCATTACCATTAACATGAAAAGTGACATTGCCTTTGTTGCAATCAATAACAGCCCCTGAAGTATTCAAAAAGGGTCTTCCAAGAATAATAGACATACTATCGTCCTCGGGAATATCAAGAATAACAAAGTCCGTTAAAATAGTAACGTTTGCAACTACAGCAGGCACATCCTCACAAATACCGACAGGTATAGCAGTTGATTTATCAGCCATTTGCAAAGATATTTCAGTAGGTGTCAATTTATTCAAATCAGGTCTACGATATAAAGAGAGAGGCATAACACTAACACCGGCTCCAAGATCACATAAAGCAGTTCTAACATAATTTCTTTTAATGGAGCATGGTATAGTTGGTACTCCTGGATCTCCAAGTTTCTTAGGTATTCCACCCTTAAAAGTATAATTAGCAAGCATGGTGGAAATTCTAGCTTCCAGTATCTTTCTTTTATTTGTAACAATATCTTTCATGTACTTAGCATAAGGATTCATTTTGAGCATATCAGTTAATCGCATACGCAAAAAGATAGGTCTAATCATTTCAGCAAAGTGCTCAATATCCTCATCATCCTTTTTCTTGGATGGTTTGGGAGGAAAAGGCATGGGTTTCTGAACCCATGGTTCCCTTTCTTTACCGTGTTTCCTAGCAACAAAATCTCTCTTATCATAACGTTGATTCTTTGATTGTGGGTTACCAAGATCAACAGCAGGTTCAATTTCTACATCATTATCATTGCTAGGTTGAGCATCAACATGAACATTATCATTAACATTATCACTAGGTTCATGTCCATTACCAGATTGTGTTTCAGCATCAGAAATGGAAATATCATTTGGATTCTCAGGTGTGTCAACAACAGGTTCACTAGAAGCATGCAAAGTCCTATCATTTTTCTTTTTCCTCTTTTTAGAAGGACTAGGTGCATCTACATTATTTCTCTTAGAATCTTGCTCAATTCTCTTAGGATGGCCTTCAGGATACAAAGGTTCCTGAGTCATTTTACCAGTTCTAGTAGCCACTCTAACAGCATAGTCATTATTCTTACTATTCAATTCATTGACCAAATCATTCTGAGCTTTAAGTACTTGATCTACTTGAGTGGTAACCATAGAAGCATGTTTACTAATGAGTTTAAGTTCACCTTTAACACTAGACATATAATCATCCAAGTGTTCAATCATATAAGAATTGTGTTTCAACTGTCTACCAAAATAATTAAAATCTTCTTGCTTAACCATAAAGTTATCAAACTCATCCAAACATTGGCTAGCAAACTTGGTAGAAGCGATTTCAGCTTTATCATATCTATAGAGAGAATTTACCTTTACTACCTGTGTCGGGTTATCAAGACCATGTGTTTCTTCAATAGGTGGTGAATTAATACCATATATTTCTTCAACAGGCGGTAAATTAAGACCATGTATTTCTTCAATAGGTGGTAAATTCTTAACATCTTCAGCTTTAATACCCTTTTCTTTCATAGATTTCTTTGCCTCTTGCATATCTTCAGGACTGAGAAATAAAACACCCCTTTTCTTCGGAGTTGGTTTAGGAATAGGCTCAGGAGTTGGCTCAGGAAGTGTCCAATTATTTTCATTTGTCAACATATTATACAATAGAATTTCAGCTTCATCCGGTGTTCTTTCCCTGAAAACAGAACCAGAACAACTATCCAGGTGGTCTCTAGAAGCATCGGTTAGTCCATTATAAAAGATATCAAGTATTTCATTTTTCTTAAGAGGGTGATCAGGCAAAGCATTAAGTAATTGGAGATGCCTCCCCCAAGCTTGTGGGAGACTCTCTTCTTCAATTTGCACAAAGTTATATATATCCCTTAAAGCAGCTTGTTTCTTATGAGCAGGGAAATATTTAGCAGAGAAGTAATAAATCATATCCTGGGGACTACGCACACAACCAGGATCAAAAGAATTAAACCATATCTTAGCATCACCCGTTAATGAGAACGGAATTATTTTAAGGATATAATAGTAGCAAGTTTCTCATCATTAGTGAATAGGGTGGCTATATCATTTAATTTAGTAAGATGTGCCACAACAGTTTCAGATTCATAGCCATAGAAAGGATCAGACTCAACCAAAGTAATTATATCAGGATCAATAGAGAATTCATAATCCTTATCAGTAACAAAGATAGGTGAAGTAGCATAGGTTTGGTCATATTTCCTTCTAGCATTCAGAGTTTTTTGTTTCAGCTTAGCTAATAATTTCTTAAGATCACTTCTATCATTGCAAGCAAGAAAGTCTCTAGCAGTTTCTTCATCCATAACATAGCCCTGAGGCACAACAGGCAATTCATACTTAGGGGGGGAATCTTCATCATCACTTTCATCAATATTATCAGTTTCAATAATTTCATTCTCTCTAGCCCTAGCAAGTTGTTCATCAAGAAATTCACCACGTGGCACAGTAGTATCAAGCATAGAAGTAGTTTCATCATAAGTATCATGTATAGCAGAAGTGGCATCATCAATAACATGCGACATATCAGAATTAATAGCAGAAGCAGGTTTAGGTGTCGCAAGCTTACTCAAAATAGAAGGTGAATCAAGTGTAGAGCTAGATGGCAGTTCCTTACCTCCCCTCATAGTTGAGGGATAAATTTTTGTTTTCGTGTCTTTCAAGTTCTTCATAGTGACCAGCAGATATAAATCCGAAGTGACTCAAAGAATAGAGCTATGATCCCCGGCAACGGCGCCAGAAAATAGTCTTGATAACCCACAAGTATAGGGGATCGCAACAGTTTTCGAGGGTAGAGTATTCAACCCAAATTTATTGATTCGACACAAGGGGAGCCAAAGAATATTCTCAAGTATTAGCAGTTGAGCTGTTAATTCAACCACACCTGGATAACTTAGTATCTGCAGCAAAGTATTTAGTAGCAAAGTAGTATGGAAGTAACGGTAACGATAGCAAAAGTAATATTTTTGGGTTTTGTAGTGATTGTAACAGTAGCAACGGAAAAGTAAATAAGCGAAGAACAATATATGAAAAGCTCGTAGGCATTGGATCGGTGATGGAAAATTATGCCGGATGCGGTTCATCATGTAATAGTCATAACATAGGGTGACACAGAACTAGCTCCAATTCATCAATGTAATGTAGGCATGTATTCCGAATATAGTCATACGTGCTTATGGAAAAGAACTTGCATGACATCTTTTGTCCTACCCTCCCGTGGCAGCGGGGTCCTAATGGAAACTAAGGGATATTAAGGCCTCCTTTTAATAGAGTACCGGACCAAAGCATTAACACATAGTGAATACATGAACTCCTCAAACTATGGTCATCACCGGGAGTGGTCCCGATTATTGTCACTTCGGGGTTGCCGGATCATAACACATAGTAGGTGACTATAGACTTGCAAGATAGGATCAAGAACTCACATATATTCATGAAAACATAATAGGTTCAGATCTGAAATCATGGCACTCGGGCCCTAGTGACAAGCATTAAGCATAGCAAAGTCATAGCAACATCAATCTCAGAACATAGTGGATACTAGGGATCAAACCCTAACAAAACTAACTCGATTACATGATAAATCTCATCCAACCCATCACCGTCCAGCAAGCCTACGATGGAATTACTCAAGCATGGCGGTGAGCATCATGAAATTGGTGATGGAGGATGGTTGATGATGACGATGGCGACAGATTCCCCTCTCCGGAGCCCCGAACGGACTCCAGATCAGCCCTCCCGAGAGAGTTTTAGGGCTTGGCGGCGGCTCCGTATCGTAAAACGCGATGAATCTTTCTCCCTGATTTTTTCTCCCGGACCACGAATATATGGAGTTGGAGTTGAGGTCGGTGGAGCTCCAGGGGGCCCACGAGGCAGGGGGCGCGCCCAGGGGGGCAGGCGCACCCCCCACCATCGTGGAAAGGGTGTGGGCCCCTGGCCTTGATTCTTTCGCCAGTATTTTTTATTATTTCCAAAAATAATCTCCGTGAAGTTTCAGGTCATTCCGAGAACTTTTGTTTCTGCACATAAATAACACCATGGCAATTGCTGAAAACAGCGTCAGTCCGGGTTAGTTCCATTCAAATCATGCAAGTTAGAGTCCAAAACAAGGGCAAAAGTGTTTGGAAAAGTAGATACGACGGAGACGTATCAGTCATTAACCGAGAGGTGAATATGGTCGTTCCAGCGACTATAACATATCTCAAGTGGTCGAAGACTCCTCATGGATGGAGCGAGTGGCTTAAACATACTCTACGCTGAGACCCTCAAGGGAATGGGCATTCCGATGTCCCGACTCAGCAAGAGCGACGTGCAGTTCCACGGAGTCATTCCAGGGAAGAAGGCAAAATCACTCGGTCAAATTGCTCTGGAAGTGGTTTTTGGTGTCTCGGAGAATTTTCGGATGGAGAAACTGATGTTTGAAGTGGTGGACTTTCACAGTGCCTATCACACTATCCTTGGTCGACCGGCTTATGCACGTTTCATGGCCCATCCATGTTACGTGTACCTCAAGCTAAAGATGCCTGGACCCAAGGGCGTAATCACGATTACTCGGAATAGGAAAAGTGCCGAGGAGAGTCTTCAACAAGGATCCAAAATCGCTGATGAGCAGATGGCCATTGTGGAATTGGAAGAGTACAACAGGAACGCGGATCCGACTGATTTGCTCCAATCCAAGAAGCCAGCTTCTGAATCTGCTTTCCAGTCAGCGGGTGAGACAAAGCAAGTTCACGTTCACCCGAAAGATCCCACGTCCACTCCAACAAACATTTCCACGACACTCGACAGTAAATAGGAAGTCGCGCTCATCTAGTTCCTCTGTGAGAACTGGAACATCTTCGCATGGAAGCCATGTGACATGGCAGGTGTACCCAGGGGACTGGCTGAGCACCGCTTCAGAGTTGACTCGAAAGCTAAACCTGTTAAGGACCATCTCCACCGTTCTGCCGCGGAGAAGAGGAAGGCAATTGGTGAGGAAGTAGCTCGGCTCCTGGCGGATGAGTTTATATGCGAGATATACCACTCCGAGTGGCTCGCTAACGTCGTCATGGTCCCTAAGAAGGACAAGTCACTCCGTATGTCTATCGATTTCAAGCATATTAATTGGGCCTGCCCGAAAGATCATTTTCCGCTCCCCTGCATTGATCAAATAGTTGACTCGACTACAGGGTGCGAGCGTTTGTCTTTTCTTGATGCGTACTCCGGGTACCATCAGATCCGACTGTATTGGCCTGATGAAATAAAAATTGCCTTAATCACCCCTTTCGTGTGTTTCTGCTATGTCACCATGCCATTCGGTCTAAAAAATGCTGGTGCTACTTTCAGGTGCATGATCTAGATGTGCTTGCTCACTCAGATCAGTTGGAACGTTGAGGCCTACATGGATGACATCGTGGTCAAGTCGCGCAAAGGTTCCAACCTGCTGACTGACCTCGCTGAAACCTTTGACAACTTATGGAGGTACGACATCAAGTTGAATCCATCCAAGTGCACCTTCGGAGTGCCTAGAGGCAAGTTACTCGGTTTTCTCATTTCCGAGCGAGGAATTGATGCCAATCCCGAGAAAATCTGTGCAATTGTCTGAATAAAGCAGCCTGAGAGCATGCATGATATCCAGAAGCTCACACGTTGTCTTGCAGCTTTGAGTCGGTTCATTTCTCGTCTTGGAGAAAAGGCATTGCCTTTATACCGACTGATGAAGAAATCCAGTACATTTGAGTGGAATCCCGAAGTAGAAGCAGTGTTTGTTGAACTCAAAGCCCTGCTCTCCACCCAGCCGGTGCTTGCCGCCCCGAATAGCAAAGAACCTCTGCTTTCGTACATTGCGGCCACTGGTCAAGTCGTCAGCACGGTCCTCACTGTGGAGTGAGAAGAAGAAGGCAAGGCCTACAAAGTTCAACGACTAGTTTATTACATTTCTGAAGTCCTGACTCCGTCCAAGCAGAGGTATCCTCATTACCAGAAACTTGTCTACAACATTTACTTAAGAGCGAAGAAAGTCGCACATTATTTCCAAGAACACTCGGTCTCAGTCATTAGTGATGCCCCGCTGTCTGATATCATCAACAATCGGAATGCAACTGGTCAAGTGAAAAAATGGGCCATCGAACTTCTCCCTTTTAATATCAAGTTTGAAGCAAAGAACGCAATCATGTCCCAGGCACTCGCAGATTTCTTGGCCGACTCAGATCCACTCGCAGCACTGGACTATGTTCTTCGACGGCTCCAAGATGCTGAATGGTTCTTGCGCTGGAGTGATTTTGGTATCCTCGAAGGGCGATCGGCTCAGTTACGCCCTGCAGATTCACTTCGATTCCTCCAACAACGAGGCCGAGTACGAAGCGCTCCTCTACAGGTTGTGTATGGCTATATCACTTGGCGTCCATCGCATGTTGGTTTACAGCGACTTAGATCTGGTGCTCAATCAAGTAATGAAGAAATGGGACGTCAGAAACCCTGCTATGACAGGATACTACAATGCGGTGACGAAGTTAGAGAAGAAATTCGAGAGTCTAGAGCTTCATCACATTCCCCGAATCAAAAATGAAGCAACAGAAGATTTGGCAAAAATTGGTTCCACTCGGAAACCTATTCCCAGCAACATGTTCCTGGAACACCTCCATTCATAGGCGGTTCCCAAATAGAAAACAAAGTTTATTCCTTTTTCCACCATACTTTCACTTTCCATGGATAGCCGTGTCCACGGGTGCCTTCCATACCAGCACTTTCCAAGGAATTTATTATTTGACAACATAAAGTAAATTCATTTTTCATTTCAGGACTGGGCATCCCTAATACCTTTGCCTTACTCTCGTGCAATGACAAGTGAATAAGCACTCATCGTGAGAATAACACATCTAGCATGGAAAATATCGGCCACCCCTCACCGCCTCGCGAGCGGTACAAGCACACAAGAGAAATTTATTTTGAAAATTAGAGATGGCACATACAAATTTTCTTAGAACGGCAAAATAATACCGCATATAGGTAGATATAGTGGACTCATGTGGCAAAACTGGTTTAAAGGATTTTGGATGCACAAGTAGTGATCATACTTAGTGCAAAATGAAGGCAAGCAAAAGAGTGAGAAGCGACCAACCAAGAAACGAATAATCTCATAAGCAAGCATTAAGAATAATTAACACCGAATAATGCACCACAAGTAGGATGTAATTTCATTGCATAACTATTGACTTTCGTGCTTGCATAGGGAATCACAAACCTTAACACCAATATTCTTACTAAAGCATAATTACTCATCAACATGACTCACATATCACATCATCATATCTCAAAAGTTTTACAAGGAATCAAGTTTATTTTGTCCAATGATCTTCATGAAAGTTTTTATTATATCCTTCTTGGATATCTATCACTTTGGAACTAATTTTCATCTGTTGCTTTTGACAAGCTCAAACAAATATAAGTGAAGATCATGAGCATAATATTTCTTTCTCTCAAATTAATTTAAGTGAAGCAAGAGAGAATTTCTTAAAATATTTACTAACTCTCAAATAAATCTAAGTGAAGCATGAGATCATTTCTTCAAAAATAACAAAGCACACCGTGCTCAAAAAGATATAAGTGAAGCACTAGAGCAATTCCATAGCTCATAAAGATTTAAGTGAAGCATAGAGAGCAATTCTAACAAGTCAAGGCATAATTTTGGCTCTCTCAAATAAGTGTGTACAGCAAGGAATCAAGACTTAAAACAAAAAGCAAAACAAGCAAAGACTCATATCATACAAGACGCTCCAAGCAAAATTCATAGTATGTGACGAATAAAAATATAGCTTCGAGTAAAATACCGATGGTCGTTAGAAGAAAGAGGGGATGCCACTCGGGGCATCCCCAAGCTTAGTTGCTTGCTTCTCTTTGGATAATAGATTCGGATGCCATGGGAACCCCAAGCTTAGGCTCTTCTTACTCCTCATTCCTTCGTCCATCGTAACATCACCCAAAACTTGAAAACTTCAATCACATAAAACTCAACAAAACCTTCGTGAGATTCGTTAGTATAACAAAACAAATCACTACTATAAGTATTGTTGCAACCTATTCATATTTTATTCTTGCATTATATCTACTGTATTCCAACTTTTCTATGGCAAAAACTCTTCAAAGAAAACCATAGAATCATCAAAACAAGCACACAACGCAAAGAAAACAGAATCTGTCAAAAACAGAACAGTCTGTAGCAATATGTATTTCGAATACTTTTGTAACTCCAGAAATTCTGAAAAATTAGGATGACCTGAGAAATTTGTATATTAATCTTCTGCAAAAAGAATTGGTATTTTATCATGCTTCTGTTAAAAATGAGAATTATTTTCGTGAGCGCAAAAGTTTTTGTTTTTCAGCCAGATCAAACAACTATCACCCAAGAAGATCCTAAAGGCTTTGCTTGTCACAAACACTAACTAAAACACAAAAAACAAAATCATAACAGTAGCATAATTGTGCAAACACTCAAGAACATAAAGCAAAAGGCAAAAATAAATTTTATTCATTGGGTTGCCTCCCAACAAGCGCTATTATTTTACGCCCCTAGCTAGGCATAAAGCAAGGATCTAAGTTTTGTCATCCGTAGTTTTGGCAACTTTTGTAAGAGCTTTCTCAAACCCAAGAGGCTCTTTGCGCTTCCCTAAATTCTCAGGAAAAGAAACCATTTTTAGATCTAAAATATCCAATTGCTTATTACAGAGAGTAATCAAGGTATTCATGTGATTGATGCTTTCATTGAGATGTTTGAGGGGTTCGTTATATTTTTGCAATTCATCCATATGTTTGTGCCAATCACCAAGTTTGTCCAACATTTGAACTCCATCTGGGGTGAAAGAAAACCCCTTCTTTGGAGGAGGAACCCCCAAAATTCCTTCTAAGATTTCATAGGCAGCATTAGCATCAAGCTCAATAAAATTCCCTTTAGCGGCAAAATCTAAGAGTTGTCTATGATGCAAAGCCAATCCTATGTAAAAATTACGAAGGAAGATCTTTGTGTCTCCCTTTAAATTGCAAACACGATTGGATTCCATAAGCCTATACCAAGCATCTTTCAAATTTTCTCCTTGTCGTTGCTTGAAGTATAAAACTTCAAAATCTTGTGACAAAGGAGGAGTAGACACGCTACTCATTATGACTAGAAAGCAAGAACACGGATAGATCCGGCAAGAAAACGGCGAACGAAAAAGAGGGCGAATAAAACGGCAAATTTTTGTGAAGTGGGGGAGAAGAAAACGAGAGGCAAATGACAAATAATGTAATTTGCGGAGAGATGAGATTTGTGATTAGGAACCTGGTAGATGTTGATGATGTCTCCCCGGCAACGGCGCCAGAAATTCCTTTTGATGTCTGCTAGAACTACGTCTAGTAGTGCTAGGGAGTAATAAACAAGTCTGAGGTGGCCTTGGATGCCCTGGTGAACCAGTGGGAGAGAGGTGGGGTTGAGAGAGAGAGAGAAATGTGTTGTCCAGAGAGAGAAAGAGGTGCTTTTATGCCCCCCCCCATTAATTGATCTATGATGATGCCATTGTTACTGGAGGTAGAAGAGGGTCAGGAGTAGCTGTGGTAAAAAGTTGAGCCCATTTGGATTAGTGGAAGAGGTCAAAGTAGTTGTTTTAGAAAAAGGGCAGAAAGTGTTTGTTGCTGGTTAGGGCAAGAAAATGGATTCCATTTGGCATGAGACTCCACAGGGTGAAATGGCACATATAATTAGGGCCTTCCAAAAATTTTGAGCTCATTTGGGCAAAGTTGCCAATGCAACTTCTGTAGACCCTAGAAATCAACAGAAATGCATTTCCCAACATCTAGTCATGCAAAACCATTCCCCTTGATGTACCACTTGGTGTAGTGTCATCATTTGGGGTTCCGGGCATGTCGACCAAGTTTGGGCTCATTTGGAATAAGTTGGCAATGTAAAGTTGTTAAATTTGAATCTGAACAGAGATGGTTTTGGGGCACTTTTGTGATCCAAAACAATTTGAATTGAGCTGAAACTTTGCAAGGTCAACATATTATGCATATGTGACTTGCTAGAATTTTCCTGGAATTTTTAGATAATATTTCCTTTGTAAATATTTCAAAAGATTGAAATATCCAGAAAGGGTTTCTCAGGGATTTGTCCAATATTTTGAACATGACCATGTGTTGAAACTCTTATATATGGACAATATATGTCCTATGAGTTTCCCTAAATTTTCTCAAATATTTTTGAAACATTTAAATAATTTTAACCTATTAAAGACCATTTCTGGCCTAAAGAAAAAGCCTTTAAATAAAATAGGAAAATAACTTTTAAAATTATAATTTTGTGGGTTATGGGAGTCCTATACCTAATAGGTTTGAAATATAGTTTTTGAAAGATTTTTCATGCGCCAAATTAAGTACTTGTAGTTCAAGTCTCAATTCAGGAGTTTTTGGAAAAACATAATTTAGAAAATACTTTTTGGCCAAATTATTTTTGTAATAAAATACTATTCTGTCCTATACACATGGCATGGTCATTGGGCAAAGTTTTAGACCAAGGAGAATGAGTATAAAAGTTGGAGGATTTATTTGATTTTTAGAGCACTTGCAAACAGCAAACAAAAATCCAATGAAGTAAGGTTCAAAACACTCAAAAGTTTTTGTCAAACCACATTTTGTCATGATTTATTAGCTTAAGTGTTGTGGCATGAAAATCAGGGTGTGACAGACCTACCCCCCTTACAAGAATCTCGTCCCCGAGATTCCCAAACTAGGCTTGGAAAGTAATACAAAAACTTTGGTCTGGGGTAGTCTTCACATCCTCGTACTGCTTCTGCTTCCGAATGGTGCTTCATTGAACCTTGAAGTACTTGATGGTGTGGCTTCGTGTATGACGTTCTACTTGATCCAGGTTGCTAATGGGTCTCTCGCGTAGGTCGGGTTGGCTGGGGGTCGATGGCTCGGTGATCGATGTCCTTGTAGAGATCAGGTTAGTTACGAAGTTGAAAACACTTCCAGAGTTGTGACGCGTGATAAGACGTTGTGCACAGTGGGTGACTCAGGTGGTAACTCTAGACGGTAGTCGTCTACTCTTCGTCTTGCAGTGATCTTGAAGGGGGCCTGTTGGGGATATAAATATTGGGTTAACCCGCCCAGGAGGGGCCGGGTTAAGCCATGGCGGTCTATCAAGAAGCCCATAAAGATATTTAAGATGGCGGTTCATTATGAAGACTCGTTTAAAGGCCCAGAGTCCAGAGGCGGCCTAATCCCATAAGTGTGAACCGTCATGTATGAATGACTTGTATTGTAAGGCATGTATATTTGGTCACCGAGCCAGACACATTGTTATGAGCCGGCCGAGAATCTGTAAGCCGCAGGGCGTCAACTTGTGTATATAAAGGGACGACCCGGTGGCGGTTTAGGGAGAGAGACAACAGATCGAAAGCTAGGTCAAGCGTATTCGCTCCTTGGAAATCGAAACATAAGTAATACCACCTCAACTGTATTAGGCCTTTACCTTCACCGCAAGGGGCCGAACCAGTATAAACTCTTGTGTCCTTTGTCCCGTTTAACCCCTTTAAGCTAACCTAGTGTGATGGCTCCACGACTAAGTCCTCACACTAGGACATCTGCCGTGACAAATCCACAACAGTTGGCGCCCACCGTGGGGTCAGCACACGGTGGTTTCGAGTTCTTAAAGGGCAGCTTCGAAGGGATCAAGGGATACGCCATGGGCCGGATGACCAAGAGTCGTCGCGGCAAGCTCTACATCGACGATGCAGGCTGGGGCCCCGAGGCCGGCTCAATTGAGTACGGGTACCGGGTCCCCTTCGGTGGAATCCACATCTTCATTAGCAAAATCGGCGAACCGGGCCCTGAGCCGGACATCTGCACCGACATCATCGAGACGGCTCAGCGTGCGAGACCCGCCCGAGTTCAGCCCACCGTGAAACGTGCCTTCGTGGGATTCATCCATGGGGCAGAATTTGAGGAAGGATTCATGTCTGGCGGTGAGACAGCCATCTATTCTGATGGTGAGTCATCCAAGGGCGAGACTACTTCATTGTATCACCTGCAGGACGGCAGGCTTGGGGGCTGTTCCGATGGCGACAGTATTCCGGACCCCTATGAGCCGCCGAACCGGGTCGCAATCTTCATGGCCGGTACACAGCCAGCGCAGAACTCTACGACTGCAGCGACGATGATTCCCGGGTCAGCAACAGCAACGGCAGCCTGGGCAGGAGGCCCTATGTGCCCACCGGCTCAGGTTTTGACTGATTTGCTGGACAATTTGACAACATTGTTAGCAGCAAATGTTAACCCGGCGGATCAAGATCAGCATAACGCGGAAGTCACAAAATTGCGAGATTAGATAGCTCAAGCCAAGGAGGACCTGGCAGCTGAGGATGCAAGGATGACGGCGGAACGAGCGGTTCTGGATGCTCAGGCACAACGGATCCAGGATGATTCCTTCCGGCTCTCATTGGATCAAAACGCTTCGAACGACGTCATGAGGAGAAGACACCAGACTCGTCTGCCTCCGGTTTACGAGGCGAGGAACCTCTTCAACACACCCGGTGCAGGGACCAGTGACCCGACAGGGGTAAACCGGGCAGTGGCCGCGCCTGGGACTGGAGCGCTGGCTCAACCACGCACAGCTGACCCGCCGCGTCAGAATAATATCTCACCGCAACACGTGCCGACACCGCCGGGTCATTACTCTAACCCTTTGGATAATATGATCGTTGCGGCGTCGCGATTGGCGGCTCTCCCAGTTGAAGGTGAGTCTCCAGCTACGGTTGAAACACGGAGGGCTAGAGAGCTTCTTCAGACAGCATTGGTTCAGCAGGAGGCTTATTCTTACAGTCGTGAAAGGATCCATTCAACCCCTCGCCGAAGCCGGAGTTACAGCAAACACATGGACTCCCCAGCGGTGTCAAGCAGTGAGCAGTGTCGTAACCCTCCCCGTGGACATGACTCTCCCCGTAATACTCAGGCCCTGATGGATCAGGATAGAGCCTGTCGAGAGGCTGAGTTGGCGGCTCAGTACGCGGCTCATCAACCATCTCCGGTTTATCCGACAACTTTGGTGGAGGCAGGCGTGACCTCTAGAAGCACGGGTGTACCATGTTTAGTGTCGGCTCTACGTAATGAGTGTCTGCCCAAGGATTTCAAAGGACCTCGTAAGGTGCCCAACTACATAGCCGACTTACCCCCTGTGGCATGGATTGAGAGTTACGAGATGTCCATGGAGTTGCTGGAGGTCAGCGATGCCGCATGTGCTACATATTTCACCATGATGCTGGATGGGACGGCCCGTACTTGGCTAAGGGGACTGTCTAACAATTCAATTGGATCATGGGCTGAGTTGAAGGCCCGGTTCATCCAGAATTTTAAAGATACATGCAAACAGTCCATGTCGATTGTGGATTTAGATGCCTGTGCCCAAGAGGAGGGCGAGTCAACGACCCATTGGGTGCGCCGGGTCAAAGCCATCCTACATTCATCGGATAACATCAATGCCGGTTCAGCGATCCTCATGTTAGAGAAGAATTGCCGTTTTTTGCCTCTTAAACAGAAGTTAGGGCGGCTCAAGCTCCACTGCAATGATATGGGGGAGCTGATGGCGGCTTTAATTAAATATGCTGACTCTGATAGTACCAAGGACCCCGAGTCTGATGATGAAAAGCCGGGAAAGGGAAAGAAGAGTGGCAACACTAAGGGCCAGCATCATAACCCGGCGAGTCAGGGAAGCAAGGGTAAACGCAAGGCTGATAATAATTTAGATTTTGTGGCCAATACCAACATGCAGAACAATGTTCAGCGCCGTAAAGGAAAGCCACCTCCTTGGGCAGGAGGGTCGGGTATAAATCTGGAGCAGTTGTTGAATCAGCCTTGCCCAAAGCATGGTTCGCGGGAAAGGCCATCCACGCACCTTTGGAAGGACTGCTACATTATGAAAGAGTTCAAAAATTCTGACTTGTTCCAAAACAATCATGGGCCAGGCGGCGGCTCAGGTTCCGGTTCTCATGGCCCGGGTTACGGTGGTGGCGGTTCTAATTCCGGTTTCAGGGTCACCAAAGCAATCAAGGCAATCAGGGCGGTTATCATCAACAGTCCGGTCAGGGGAATCAGCAAAAGCAATCTGGATATCAGAGTAAGGCGAAGCAATTGAATAGTGGGCAATACCACGTCTTCACCACAAATTTATGCAAGCGGGATCAAAAGCTCCATAAAAGGGCTGTGAATGCCGTTGAGCTGGCAGTTCCCCGTTACTTACGATGGTCTGAGCAGCCCATTGTGTGGACTTGTGAGGATCACCCTCCCCGGGTTGACAATCCGTGTCACTTGGCTTTGGTGGTGGTGCCTCGGGTTGGAGGATATAAATTCACTAAGGTACTCATGGACGGAGATAGCAGCATCAATATCCTTTATTATGAAACCTTCCGTCGCATGGATTGACTGATAAAAGTCTTAAGCCGTCAAACACTATCTTTCACAGTGTGGTGCCTGGTAAGTCGGCATACCCAGTTGGTAAAATAGCTCTGGAGGTTGCATTTGGGGATGATTATGATTCCAGGTCTGAGACGTTGACCTTTGAAGTGGTGAAGATCAAGAGCCCTTATCACGCCCTATTTGGACGGGCGGCTTATGCTAAGTTCATGGCAAGGCCTTGTTATGTTTATCTGCAGCTCAAAATGCCGGGTCACAAGGGGACCATTACGGTGCATGGAAGCCGGAAGATAGATTTGGAGTGCGAGGAAGATGATGCAGCCTATGCTGAGTCTGTCTGCGCAACAGAGGAATTGAAGTTTTACAAAGACAATGTTGACCCGGTCGATATGACATCTTTGAAAAAGCCAACTACGGAGCATGACCCGGTCTTGAAGTTTAAGTCGGCAGACGACACCAAGATGGTTGATTTCGTTCCTGGTGATTCATCCAAGCAGTTCAGCATCAGTGCTTATCTGAATCCGAAATAGGAAAGCGCGTTCATCGAGTTCATCCGTGAAAACCGGGACATCTTTGCATGGAAACCTTCTGGCATGACGGGTGTACCGTGAGAACTCGCTGAGCACACTCTCAATATTGATCCGAAGTTTAAGCCAGTCAAGTAGTTTCTTCGTCATTTTAATGAAGAGAGGCGCAAGGCCATTGGTGAAGAAGTGGCCCGGCTCTTGGCGGCTGGGTTCATTGTTGAAGTTTTTCATCCTGATGGTTGGCTAACCCGGTGCTGGTGCTTAAGAAGAACGGCACTTGGCGTATGTGCGTGGATTACATGGAGTTAAATAAAGCTTGTCCGGCTGATCCTTTTGCTCTCCCTCGTATTGATCAAATTATTGATGCTACGGCGGGTTGTGAGCATTTGAGCTTTTTGGATGCTTACTCTAGTTATCATTAGATCAAAATGGCATTTAAGGACTGATACGTCTCCAACGTATCTATAATTTTTTATTGTTCCATGCTATTATATATTCTGTTTTGGATGTTTAATGGGCTTATCTATACACTTCTATATTATTTTTGGGACTAACCTATTAACCGGAGGACAACCCAAATTGCTGTTTTTTTGCCTATTTCAGTGTTTCGCAGAAAAAGGATATCAAATGGAGTCCAAACGTAATGAAACCTTCGGGAGCGTGATTTTTGGAACAAACGTGATCCAGAGGACTTGGAGTGGACGTCAAGCAACCAACGAGGCGGCCACGAGGCAGGGGGCGTGCCCCCCCCCCCCCCCCCCCGACCCCCCAGGCGCGCCCTCCACCCTCGTGGGCCCCTCATGCCTCCACCGACCTACTTCTTCCTCCTATAAATACCTACGTACCCCCAAACCATCAGAGGGGACCATGAAAACCTAATTCCACCGCCGCAATCTTCTATACCCGTGAGATCCCATCTTGGGGCCTTTTCCGGCGTCCTGCCGGAGGGGGCATTGATCACGGAGGGCTTGTACAGCAACACCATAGCCTCTCCGATGATGCGTGAGTAGTTTACCTCAGACCTTCGGGTCCATAGTTATTAGCTAGATGGCTTCTTATCTCTCTTTGGATCTCAATACAAAGTTCTCCTCGATTCTCTTGGAGATCTATTTGATGTAATCTTCTTTTGCGGTGTGTTTGTCGAGATCCGATGAATTGTGGGTTTATGATCAAGATTATCTATGAACAATATGTGAATCTTCTCTGAATGCTTTTATGTATGATTGGTTATCTTTGCAAGTCTCTTCGAATTATCATTTTGGTTTTGCCTACTAGATTGATCTTTCTTGCAATGGGAGAAGTGCTTAGCTTTGGGTTCAATCTTGCGGTGCTCGATCCCAGTGACAGTAGGGGAAACGACACGTATTGTATTGTTGCCATCGAGGATAAAAAGATGGGGTTTATATCATATTGCATGAGTTTATCCCTCTACATCATGTCATCTTGCTTAAAGCATTACTCTGTTCTTATGAACTTAATACTCTAGATGCATGCTGGATAGCGGTCGATGTGTGGAGTAATAGTAGTAGATGCAGAATCGTTTCGGTCTACTTGTCACGGATGTGATGCCTATATACATAATCATACCTAGATATTCTCATAACTATGCTCAATTCTATCAATTGCTCGACAGTAATTTGTTCACCCATCGTAATACTTATGCTATCTTGAGAGAAGCCACTAGTGAAACCTATGGCCCCCGGGTCTATTTTCCATCATATTAATCTCCCGTTATTTCCATTACTGTTTACTTGCTCTCTTTACTTTTACTCTTTATCATAAAAATACCAAAAATATTATCTTATCATCTCTATTAGATCTCACTCTCGTAAGTGACCATGAAGGGATTGACAACCCTTTTATCGCGTTGGTTGCGAGGTTCTTATTTGTTTGTGTAGGTGAAAGGGACTTGAGCGTGTCCTCCTACTGGATTGATACCTTGGTTCTCAAAAACTGAGGGAAATACTTACGCTACTTTACTGCATCACCCTTTCCTCTTCAAGGGAAAACCAACGCAGTGCTCAAGAGGTAGCAAGGACCAGGAGAAGACAGCTTCCATTACTCCATTTGGAGCCTTCTGCTATGTGTCCATGCCTTTTGGGCTCAAGAGTGCCCAGGCGACTTACCAACGGTGTGTGCAAAACTGCCTTCATAATCAAATCGGGCATAATGTTCATGCTTATGTGGATGACATTGTGGTGAAATCCAGAAAGAAGGAGACCCTGATTGATGATTTGAAGGAAACCTTTGACAATCTCTGGGTTTATAAGATGATGCTTAACCCGACAAAGTGTGTTTTTGGTGTACCGGCTGGTAAGCTTTTGGGTTTTCTAGTTTCCAACAGAGGCATTGAGGCTAACCCGGAGAAGATCAAGGCCATCACTTCTTTGGCTAAGCTGGCATGTGTTAATGATGTTCAATGACTGGCATGTCGCATTGCGGCCTTAAGCCGGTTCATAAGTCGGCTGGGTGAAAAGGCTATACCGTTGTACCAGATGATGAAGAAAACAGACCATTTTGTGTGGCGTGATGCTGCTACTCAAGCATTGGAGGATTTGAAGAAACAGTTGGCTGAGCCGCCCATTCTTGCTGCTCTCATTGATAAGGAGCCCTTGCTGTTATATGTGGCTGCCAATAGACGAGCTGTTAGTTTGGCCATTGTAGTGGAGAAGAAGGAAACAGGCAAAGAATATCCGGTTCAACGGCCGGTTTACTATATCAGTGAGGTCCTTATTGAGTCCAAACAGAGATATCCACATTGGCAGAAACTTGTGTATGGGGATTTTATGGCTAGCCGGAAGCTTAAGCAGTATTTTTTTGGTCATCCTATCACGGTGGTTAGCTCTGCCCCTCTAGGGGATATCATTCAAAACAGAGAAACCACAGGTCGGGTAGCCAAATGGGCCATTGAGCTTGGACCTCATGGTTTAAAGTATGTGCCTCGTACAACAATCAAATCTCAAGCACTTGTGGATTTCCTCAATGATTGGACAGAGTTGCAGATGCCTGAGGAAAAGCCGGATGACACATATTGGACTATTCACTTTGATGGGTCCAGGCAGTTGGAAGGCTCGGGGGCTGGAGTTGTATTGACTTCCCCACGAGGTGATAAATTTTCTTATGTTCTTCGGGTGATGTTCCCTTGTACTAACAATGCAGCTGAATATGAGGCCTTGCTCCACGGTCTTCAGATGGCTAAGGAGATGAACTTAAGTCGGGTGAGGTGCTTTGGCGACTCAGATCTGGTAGCTCAATAAGTTTCTGGTATTTGGGATTCTAAGGATCCACTTATGGCGGCTTATCATCGAGAGGTTGATGCTATCGCGGGTCACTTCAAAGGTTATAAAGTTGAGCATGTTGATCGCAGGAAAAAGGAGGCGGCTGATGCTTTAAGCCGGTTAGGCTCTCAGCGTAAGCCGGTGACACCTAACACTTTCTTGGATATTCTGCATAACCCCTCAGTTAAGTTTCCTACAGAGGAAGACCTTGCTATTCCTGACCCGGAGGCACAGCTGGTGGCGGCTCTTCATGCTATTCCTGATTGGATAGTCCCATACTTGGCTTATATGACCCGGGGCGAGTTAACGGAAGATGAAACTTTAGCCAGGCAAATAACCCGGCGGTCTAAGTCGACGACAATTGTCAATGGAGAGCTATATCATTGCAGTGTCACAGGGGCGTTTCAATGTTGTGTTTCTCCAGAAGAGGGTCATGAGATTCTTCATGAGATTCATGAAGGAGATTGTGGTCATCATGCCGGCTCTAAATATCTCGTGGCTAAAGCCTTTCGGCATGGGTATTATTGGCTGATGGCTCACGCTGATGCTGAGGATCTGGTCAGTAAATGTGATGGTTGGCAGAAATTTTCACGACGAGCTCATGTGCCGGCTCAAGAATTGAGAATGATTCTAATTACTTGGTCGTTTGCAGTCTGGGGGCTTGATATGGTTGGGCCTTTCAAAAGGTCCAAAGATAAGAAGACACACCTCTTGGTGGCGGTTGACAAATTTACAAAGTGGGTTGAGGCGGAGCCGGTTAGTAAATGTGACGCGGCGATGGCGGTTCAATTTATCAAAAAGGTGATTTTCCGTTTTGGCTTTCCCCACAGTATCATAACTAATAATGGCACTAATCTATACAAGGGTGCTATGAAAGAATTTTGTCGACATGAGCATATCCAGCTTGATGTATCATCAGTGGCTCACCCCCAGTCTAATGGTCAAGCCGAGAGAGCCAATCAGGAGATCCTAAGAGGCATCAAGCCCCGGCCTATGGTTCCCTTGCAAAGGACGCCAGGTTGTTGGGTGGAGGAGTTACCTTCGGTATTATGGAGCATCAACACTACCCCCAACAGATCTACGAGTTACACGCCTTTCTTCATTGTCTACGGAGTAGAGGCAGTTCTCCCCAGTGACATCCGTCATGATTCGCCTCGTGTGGAGGCTTATGTTGAAGCTGATAATGAAAGAGCACGTCAGGATGCACTTGACTTATTGGATGAGGAGCGTGACCTTGCGGCAGCTCGTTTGGCGATTTACCAGCAAGATCTGCGCCATTATCACAACCGTCGGGTTAAAACCAGAACTTTTCAAGAAGGTGACCTGGTGCTCTGGCTTATCCAGGATCAAACGGATATGCACAAGTTATCCCCGCCTTGGGAAGGACCCTTTGTGGTCAGCAAAAATCTGAATAATGGATCGTACTACCTTATCGACATTCGAGAACACAAAGATTCATGTAAGTCGGAGGAGGAGACCCACCGGCCATGGAATATTCCTCATCTTCGGCCTTACTATACTTGAGCCACCGGCTCTTACAATGTACATATTTTGACAATGTATATATTATGATGATTATGATAAAGCCGGCATCCCTGCTAAAGCAGGGCCTCTGTCATTTCATTTCTAAGAGTAATGAGTTTTTATCATTTCCAATGGTCACTTGGGGGCTTCCTGTTCAAACATAGGTGTATTCACCAAAGAGAACATAGCGTTACTACCCTCTTGATCCGGCGCCACGACGTTCTTACAAATCACTTGGGGGCTTCCTGTTCAAACATAGGTGTATTCACCAAAGAGAACATAGCGTTACTACCCTCTTGATTCCGGCTATCAAGCCAATATGATAATGTCATAAGAGCACGGCTCTGATTACCTTGGTAATTCGGCTATCAAGCCAATATGATAATTTCATAAGAGCACAGCTCTAGTTATCTTGGTAATTCGGCTATCAAGCCAATATGATAATTTCATAAGAGCACAGCTCTGATTAACTTGATAATTCGGCTATCAAGCCAATATGATAATTTCATCAGAGCATAGCTCTGATTACCTTGATAATTCGGCTATCAAGCCAATATGATAATTTCATAAGAGCACGGCTCTGATTACCTTGGGATTTCGGCTATCAAGCCAATATTATAACTTCATATGAGCATAACTCTAACTTACTTGGAGGATTACTGACCGGGTTACAAAGACCAAAGAGAGTCTGTTGCACAGCACAGCTCAAACATAGGTCTATGGTGAACCGGCAGCATATGATGATATTAAGTACTTGGGAGTATTGTCTTCTAAGTTTTGGGTTATCACCCTAACTGCTTTGGTATGGTAAGCCGGCAGGGTTTAATCACATATCACAGGTATGATATATTTTTTAAATATATTTAATCATGATTAAACCGGCCCTGGTTATGACCTATTTTAGTTGCCAGTGGTTTATATAAGGTATCATGACCCGCCCCGCGGTAAAACCGCCGGGGCACTTGTGATTTACTTGTGTGCAGGATAATGATAAATATCTTTTGCATAAATCGACGTTATCATAAGTATCAAAGGGCAGCTTTTCAAATGGCGGGTCAAGCATTGTCGCACAAAACAAAAACGTGCATGATAGCACGATAGATTAAAGTTTCACTAGCCTATTACATGATTCAATGAGCCCAAAGGATCAAGTGTTTTCAGAAGTTCAAATATTTGAGCCGCCCAGCGGATCAATCTTCTTGATCTTGATGACTTGAAGCTTCTGGATCATCCTTCTCCGGTTCTTCGTCCTCCGCCGTCTGGAAGTTGGGTGATGACCAATCAATGCCACGCAAAGCTTGGAATTCAGCTTCATCATCTATAAGGTTGGATGGATCAACTTCAGGGGCGAAAGTATGCTTACGGATTGGGGGAATCAGATCCATCACTTTTTAAGCCGGCGTGGGCAGCTTCTGATTTTCTGCATCATAAGCCGGCTGATATTTTGAGAGCGTTGTTTCATCAGCAATTAGAGTCGCCAGAGGGCGTATCTCTTTAACAAAGGCAGCGAAGTCTTTCTGGTCAAAAGAGGTGCCATCTTCTTTCATGCTTGGATACCCAGTGGCTATCTCAGCCGGGTCTAGTTCTGGTAACCATGTCTTAGCACGGCTCAAGGCCGTCACGGCACCGGCTCTTGCACATGAACGTTTTATCCTCGCAGGCAGAATTGACAATTTTTTCAAGACGTCACTCAACAGATTGGGTCCTTGATTTGTTGGAGAAATAGTGGCTAGCGTGCGCTGAGTTCCGGTATATAGCTGTTCAACAAGCGTATATAAAGCTTTAAGGTTCACCAGCATATCTTGACTAAGATTGCTGCTCCTTGGACCTATGTAACAATTGGGGAGTGGTCAGTGGTGGTTCGGGATATAAACAGAAGAGATTCAATTTTGATGCTGGCGAGGCGGCTTACCAAAGATAGAAGAAACCATCTGGGATACACGGTGTTTTAAACCGTTAAGCTCTGCTGTCACCTCTTGAAGAGCCGCCTCCGCCTTTTCAGCCCATTGTGTCAAAGCAGTTTTTTCTTCAGCCCAGGCGTTCTTTTCAGCCTCAAAATCGTTCTTCAGCTTCTCCGTTTCAGCCACGCTAAATTGGAATTTTGAATCGGCTTTCCGGGTCTCAAATTCTTGATTCTTCAATCGGGTCTTGGCATCACCCAGTTGAGGTTGAAGTTGAGCAGTGGTGTTCTGTACAAGCACAGATTTGCAATCACATTCATATCCAGGTATAAGAATATAAGTCCCAAGCCTTTTGCAAGCAATAACACTTGGCACTTGGGGGCTAATGCGTACCAAACAATTCTTCATACAACGGATTATCTGGCTAAATCCCAAGCACTTTGCAAGCAAGAGTACTTAGCACTTGGGGGCTAATGCATATTTTCTCGTGTTTCATTACTACTTTATGATGACCCGGTTGTGCCACAAACAACCACAGCCGGCTCATGGGGGCTACACAAGTAAGTTTTGATCTTTAAACAATGATAAGTACCGGTTCATTCATGCTGATTAAACTGGTCCTTGGGGGCTACGGATGCAATGTTGATCATTAAAATCCGGCTTAACACTGAAAGTGAAAGACGATTTTTTGAAGGATTTTTTATCACAGATGCTTTATACTCATTGCTATTCTAAGTCTACAGCCTATTCTATTCTATTATACACAGTAGACTTGGGGGCTGACAGGATATGCATAACTTATTTAAGCCGGAATTCATACCTCATATTTCTGGTGCATCTGTTTCACCTTATCAATCTCAAGATCGCGGCTGGTATGAACTTGGTTAAACCAGAGAATACTTCACTAACGCTCAGTTGAGAGTAATCGGCAATGTCAAATCTCACTTTCTGCTTTTCAACGAACTCGTGTTTGGCGGAGTGCTTGGCCAGGACGGTAGGTTGCCCCGGTTCTCTGAAGCTGGTGCCAGTAATCATAACATCTTCACCATGCTCTTCTGATGGCTTAAGTGGGCTCGAGGATTCGGTGTTCAAAGGATTGATATCTGTATGATCATGGGAGAGATCAGGAATTTTTGGAGGGGCTTCATGAGTAGGTTCTTCCGGTTGGTTTTTAGAAGCGTCTGATGCTGGGACTTGCTGCTCCGATTCATGGACTTTAGGATCTTCAGCCGGCTTGTTCACCCTTGCCTTCTTACTAGGCTTTGCTTTTCCACTGCACGGTTTATGACAAGTCAGTATAAGTATAAGAAGATTGAGGATACAAAGTAATTGTTGTTACCCAGGGGCAGTTTTGAAAGCCGACAGCTAGGTCTGTGATGAGTCGCCGGAAGAAGAGCGGGAAGCCTCCTGATCATTTGAATCAAAAGAATTAAGTGGCTGGCAAATGTGACCCGCCAGTGGCTAAAGGGAGTTTAAGAAGGACCTCATTTCGGCGTTTCCGCGGAATTGGGGTATTCGGTAAGCCGGAGGATAATTCTTCACCTCCATTGGTCCGAGTCTGTTGCCGGTTTTCGTGCTGCTGTTGCTTCAAAAGAAAGTGAGGATCCAAATGAGCTAAGGGGTGTGAAAAGCTTACTTTCCGGGTTACCCGTCGAAATTTCTGTCTTGGCAAAGGCTCTGAGTCGGAGGAAATAGTCATTACCTCTTCTTCAACTGCTTGGCTGGCCCCCGTGTCATCCTGACAATAATCAGTGTCAATAAGATAATTGAAAAAGGAGCCAAGGGAGTCAAGGGCTACCTCCGACTCAGAATTGTCGTCTAGTTCAAACATACTGGAAGCACTTGGTTTTTTCTTGTTTTTCTTGGCAGTCTTCTTGACGGCTTTCTTGGCAGCCCTGGCCTTTTTGGCAGCTTCATGATCATATTGCTTTTTCCAAAAATCAGATTCAGCCTGTGGAAGTTATCAGAGTTGAGTTAAGAGAATATTCGAATAATGAGGTAAAAATAAGGGATTTAGAGACTCACATCTGGTGGCAGGTTAAGTTTGCAGAAAGGGTTCAGACCCACTTTGTTGCAATCTTCCAATTCTTCATTCAGAAGGGTCTTTGTCATTTCATTGATTGCTTCGTCAGTTAAACACACGGTGCTATGGCGCAGTGGATCCTTTATACCACCCATGTAAGTACACATTAAGCCAGATCGGCGACTCAAGGGTATGATCCGCCAAGAAACCCAGCACCGAACCAAGTCAGTGCCAGTTAACCCATTTCCCAGCAGAGCTTTGACCTTTGCAATGGTGGGGGCAAGCTTTTTACGTTCAGCAGCAGTAAGCTTTTCGGGAAGACGATGCTGTGGGTCGAGACGTTGAGCACGATAACCCGGCAGTGGATTCTCATCAGCCGGAGAAGTATCTTTGCAGTAAAACCATGTCTGGTTCCAATCTTTAGGGTGACTCGGCAGGCGAGCATAAGGGAAGATAGCATCTCTTCGTCGTTGAATTCAGATACCACCGAGTTCCAAGCTAGGTCCGTTCATAAACTCATTTTGGCGGTTCAAGTAAAAATATTCCCTGAAGAGTTCAACATTGGGCTCCTCTTGAAGGTATACTTCGCAGAAAACTTGAAAATTGCAAATGTTTGACACGGAGTTGGGTCCGATGTCTAGAGGATGGAGTTGGAAGAAGTCCAGAACGTCTCGGAAAATTTTTGATCCGGGCGGAGAAAAGCCCCGGTTCATGTGATCGGTGAAAACGACGACTTCACCATCCTTTGGGTGAGGTTTTTCTTCGCTTGGTTTGGGGGCGCGCCAATGCATGACATCTTTTCCTGGTAATATGCCAATCTTGACAAAGTCTTTGAGTGTGTTCTTAGTGACAATTGAGGGAACCCAATTGCATGAGGTGACTGTCTTCGGCGGCATTGTGAAGGAAGAAGCCTAAAAGAAAGAAATTTTTGCCGGTTTAAGTTGAGTCATTAAGCTAGAAGTAAACACTACAACATATATTCAGATTGGCGGCTTAAGTGGGGCCTAATGATATATGGATAATACAAACCGGTGATGTAAGCCGGTGATTTAAGCCGCCATGACAGCAGTGGTATTCAAGACCTATCAAGAGCGAATTCTGCTAAGTGTTGAAGCAAACATGTTTCACATATTGAGGCTAGGATTTCGGATCTGCAACACTTCGGATAATGGAAAATATTTTTGACCTAAATTACAGAGTTCGAGCAGTTCATATGTTCAGATTGGTTCTTTCTTACGCGACGGAGATGGTTTATTAACAAAAACAAGTATCACGGCTGCCGCCATATAGAAGGAGTGCTAGGTTTGAATCAGTCCTAAGTTACAGCGAAGAACAAGGGATGAACTCCGACGAACTTGCAGGAAACCCTAAACACGATCTAAAGGAAAGGGAAGGAGAAGTACTTACTGGATCCACTGGACAATGGAGAGGTGCCGCAGCTATTCTGATCCCATTCAGGTCGATGCAGCGGCCAAGGTCGAGGGCGACGATGAGCTTCGCAGTGGCAGCAGTGCTCAGACGAGCAGATGTGTCGCAGAGAGAGGTGGAAGACGAGAAGGAAAGAGAGGAAAATCGAAAGAGGGCTACCTGACCCTATTTATAAGGAGAAGGGTAACAGGTGGGTGCGAAAAACGAGGAGGCCAAAGAATGGTTATCCAATTAATCAGACACCTTGATTTTCGGGAGATTATTAAAAGATAAGGATCTGTTGGAGATACGCTGGGTATTGTGCGAAATTAATGACAGATGATGTCATGGCGGTTTTTCGTAATTCCAGGATATGACGTCATGGCGGGTTACAACATCTTGCGAGGATAAGCGAAGAAGGTTTTTCTAAGTGTTGAAGATTGACATGAACAAGTTCAAATCAACCTGGGGCCTAATGTTGGGGATATAACTATTGGGTTAACCCGCCCAGGAGGGGCCGGGTTAAGCCATGGCGGTCTATCAAGATGAAGCCCATAAAGATGTTTAAGATGGTGGTTCATTATGAAGACTCGTTTAAAGACCCAGAGTCCAAAGGCGGCTTAAAGCCCATAAGTGTGAACCGCCATGTATGAATGACTTGTATTGTAAGGCATGTATATTTGGTCACCGAGCCGGACACATTGTTATGAGCTGGCCGGGACTCTGTAAGCCGCGGGGCGTCAACCTGTGTATATAAAGGTATGACCTGGCGGCGGTTTAGGGAGAGAGACAACAGATTGAAAGCTAGGTCAAGCGTATTCGCTCCTTGGTAATCGAAGCATAAGTAATACCACCTCAACTGGGTTAGGCCTTTACCTTCACCGCAAGGGACCGAACCAGTATAAACTCATGTGTCATTTCTCCCGTTTAGCCCCTTCAAGCTAACCTAGTGCGATGGCTCCACGACTAAGTCCTCACACTAGGACATCTGCCATGACAAATCCACGACAGGGCCGGTAAATCTTGGTGTGAGGTTCGCCTTGACATGGAAATGCTTGGTTCCTTTGAGAGAAGAGATTTGTAGAGGCACATGGTCTTTGACGAGGAAGTTCAGTTCTTGACGACAGTGGTTGGTATAGCTCTTCGTCGTTAATATGATGGTCTTCAAATGTCCTCTAACTAGTGGCTCTTCTTCCGTCTTCGGGTAGATGAGTATGTCATCCAATAATGATGACACCCAACTTGTCCAAGTATTCTATGAAGACTCTGCTCCTGGGTTACATAAAGTGGGATAGGGTTCTGGTGGTGGTCACGGTTGAGTGTGGGTCAAGGTGTTCCCGACCTAGAGCCAAAGCCCATGGTCATGATCCGACTATGTTGTGTCTTGGTAAGACTTAAGGGTTTCAAGGATTCTAGCGTGCGAGTGAACATTTATCATCTTATCCTTGAGCATTGTTTCTAAGATGCCAATTGTTCTATCTAGTTCTCCAAACAAATCACCTTATACCACTAAAAGCATCCTTTCGTATAGACCAACTCCAATCATCACTCATGTTATTCATATCCTCAGAACTCTCGAGAGGAGATCTAACAAAATCATACATGTCAACTATCCCCAAACTCATGTGTATGGCTAACCCTATGTAAGAATCCATGGGTAGAGCATACAGGCTGCTAAGCTTGAATTAAACATGACAATCCAAGTGCTCAACCTATTCTTCCAAGGTCTAAGATATGCATCTCTATCCTAAGGAAACACGTCGTAAGCCATTTCAAGATCTTGTTTCCTTCCTATGAATCAACTCCAACAGCCCATTAAGTTCCATCAATCACTACATAATCCATTAATCCTACAAATCCAAAGTCTATGGTGTTCCACACAATCTTCTAATGTCCTATAATCCCCAAATACTTGAAAGGGTTGTCCTTACCATTGTCAGTCCACCAATTCCAATTATTGGGGTCAAGTAACTCCAAGGTCAGGCTTATATAGATCCCTAATCAACTCCAACAATTAATCCAATCTCCTAGTTTATCGTCCATCGAGAAACATGGTATCATGATCGAGAACATCAGTCTAAATCCAATTTACTCTGAACCATGTAGACTTACTCAACATCTATACCCCACTAGGATCACCTATTTAAATTCAAATATCATGTCCAACGAGAATTCTTACATGTTTCTCCCAAGTCATTCTCGTAATGTCAACTATCTTCTATCAATATCCCCTGGCTAAGTCAAATCCTTATACCTCCAAGAATTTCAGCTTGCGATCATAATTGTCCTACTAAATCCAATTTACTTAGGGTAATGAAGACTATGCTACTCTATTAACATGATCCCACCAAGTTCATCTACCAACATGAAAGCCTCATAATCCACCAAAGTCTTAGATAATTCCTCAAGGTTACTAATATAAACTCATCAAGTTATTAGTCCTTATTCCTATATCCTCAAATTGGTCTTCCCTATGGCATCGTCGGTTCTTGTGCTATATTAGGATGACAATGTGCTTGCTCACTACGTCCACTAGTTCCATAATGAACCCAGTACCGAGCAAGGTTACGGAGGCTTAACTGGTTCTCTTGCAATTATGTGGGTTAAGCACATGGTTAATGATTCGAGCTGGGGGTATCTCGTGAAGTCTCGAAAGGTCTAGAGATAGGTTCCTAGTCTTGACGTGTAATCATACGGGGTTGCATTTGGTCGAGGAGGTTGTAGCAAAAGTCTTCAGTGCCGGTGGCTTGCCAAGGTGGAATCCGCAGTGCATCTTGTCTTACTGGTCTTCAGTTGATGAGAGAGATGAGAGGGAAAAGTAGCATAGAGGGGGGTGCCTAAAGGGGGTTCTATAGTGCAAGTGCAAACAAACAAGTGTCGTAAAGGCCACACACACATTCATTAAGATACAATAGGTGATATAGTTGCATACATTCTGCCCATGGCAAAAGAGCGACTTATATAAAAACACAAACAAATAAAAACAAGCAACACACAATCATGGTTCTATTCAAACCATCACACGGAGGGGTACATGACTCATCCTACCCTAGGGGTTCTCGGACTTAGTAGTCGTGCTTTGCTCCGTGCCTCGTGCAGTCTTCTGGGTTTTCCTCAGGTGTTTCTACGTCTCTTGTAGTTCTTTGATGAAACGATCTGGGTTAGGCCTAAAGAATATTAACAACTTCTCGCCTATTGAAGTGATGGGGTGAAGGTGGCTCCTCGTAGCAGGCATTGACTCGGTCTTCTGTTGTCTTCTTAATCATGATGATCCCTTTTTGTCTTCTAAGGCATCGATGGTACCAGGTAGGTAATCCTTTATGCAATGACATTAACAAGGCATAGTAGAGGTCCAACATGTTGGTTACGTTGATGACAACATCGACACCAAGAGCGGGGGATGAAGAGAACCGTTTTCCTGCTCACTATAGTGAGGCGAAGCAAATGGCGAGGTTCTCATCCACCGGTGGTTGCCGATATAACAACGGTAAGGACATGGTTGCTCTATTAGCGATGTATATCATGATCTTGCATATCTTACACCCTGATCGTCATAGGACAAGGTTGCATCATCCTGGGGCAAATTCAAAGGTGTTACCATCCTCTGGGTCTTCATGTCCTCATTCCTCGAAGGCGTATCTTCTGTTGGCATCGTCTTGTTGTGGTGTCGCCGATCTTGTGTTCAGAAGAGGTAGGTGAGTGTTTGGCAAGGTGTACTCCTTCTAGGCTATCCACGAGGATTACAAGGAATCCTGTGGTCAGGGGCTTGAGGGTGCTAGCGACCGTTTGCAATAGTTTTGAAGGGGAAGAGATCGATAGGGAAAATATACCTTAGTTTTTCAGAAAAACTCAGAGGGGAAGAGAAGAATAGATAGTTTTGAAAACTAGTAATAATTTGGAAATAGTTTTACCCTAACTAATGACCATGCTAACTAAGGCTTCCTACAGTCAGGATGGCTCTAATACCAGCTCTGTGGGGACCCCGACTCATAAGTCATGATCACCGAATGCACATGTATAGTGATCCCAGAGATCAATGCTCACTGAACACACAGAAGCTGGATAACAAGAGTCTTACATCCATACATACCGTCTTACACAAATTATGACCATTATGGTCAAGTCTTACATAGATAAAGCCTCAAGGGTTGAATACCAAATAAACTTCAGCAGCGGAAATCTCCGTAGATAAGTAGAACCCATGCCATCTGCCTTAACCCTACAGGCATTCTGACTGGGAGAGCGTCCTACTTCGCATGTTCGTCTCTAAAGAATTATTCTTTGAACTCCTGTTCTTCCATGCATGGCCAATTAAATAACCAGTGGCAAGCCAATGAGTACTTTGAATGTACTCGCAAGCAACCCATGTTTTGGATCAAAGTAACAATGCATGGTGTAACAACAAGTAGGCAACATAGCATCAAGCTAGTTGGAATGACTTATCACCTTGTAAAATATGCATCAATGAACCCTAGTAACCATGAGAACAGGTTACAGATATCAACATAATAGGATCAATGCTAGCTCATTCCACATGTCAAGTCATTTGCCTTGACTCAAATGGTTCTCAATCATACACACATGTACCAAGTTCGTAAAATTTCTGGACATAGTTTAAGTAGCACCACCCAACTGTCCATGACCGTGGACACGGCTATTCAAATAGTTTGACACTCTTCAGAGGTTGCGCACTTTATCCACAAGATCCGAGAAGCTTTCGTGTCATCCACGATCCCGCAGTACCTCAAGTACTCGGGAGAAGCACCCAATCATTATCTTTCCCTAGACGACACTAACATAGGGTCCACTCGTTGGTACACGGCCCTCATGTATAAGCAAAGATCTTGGGACTCTGCCCTTTTCATATTATCACGCATACACAAAGGGACCAACGGTGTTTCCGGTGCCCTGTTAAAACAGTCATGGCCGCCTATCCGAGCACGACCCCGTCCTGAGAGTGACCTCATGCCACCCCCGTCACTAGTAATGTGGGCACCATGCTAGTATCGGCCTAGGTAATGAATAATGCCCTGTCCCGTAAGGGGTAGGGTGGTTGCACATGTTTGGTTGGGACGGTAATCACACCTAAATCTAATCCATCATTTTTACTCTCACACAAAATGCTTTCTCGGGTACACCACTTCTTCCTCAAGTGGTGACCTTAGTTCAACATCACCCACAGGCATTAGGGGCACCCGACGGGGTTTTCGAAAGAATGCAACCACGAGGTGCTCATGGTATACATGCAACATTTATGCATCAATGTTTAATCCTTTGACATAGTTCCTCCAGGCACAAGGTAGATCTATGAACATGCAAGTACCAACGGGCATGCATCAATGCAACGATTATATCAAGCTCATAATCAATAACGTCATCATGCATACGGAAAATTTATTGATGAAAAAGAGAGGTGAATCATGGGCAAGGGCTGCTTGCCTATTTTAACAAAGTCTTCGAGGTCCCCGAATGTCTCTGGCCGAACTCCAAGTATTCCATCTACTTCGTCCACTGATGTCGGAAACAACACAATAAGCAACACAACAGGGCAAACATAAAAGTGCTCTAAAAATTAGATTTAGACTTTTCTAGGACACCACTAGTCATATGAAAAATGACCAAAGTGGTTTCATTGGGATTGGATCCATGGATATTTTGGAACATTTCAATATGAGGGATTCAAGGGATTTATGGATTTGCAAGAAGTATACAGAAATGTTATTTTGAAAAATGAGTAAAGGCACCCATTTAACAAGGAATGATTTTGGAAGAAGCTAGGAGTTGATTTCACTTGACTTGGAGTTCAAATGATTTTCTATGAATATGCAAAGTTGGCAATATATGGAGAAATGGACCAACATTTCATGGGGCACTAAAAATATTGGGAAAATGTTCAAAAACTAAGTTATGAACATATAAGTATCTGGGAATTTGAATCATGGCATTTGGATCAATAATGGCCTCTCTGTAATTTTCTAAAGTTTATTGCAAAAATGGAAAAATGTGATTCCATAAATATTTGTGAAGGAAAGGTTTCTGGAAAAATGTGCAAATAGCACCATGTGATAGATCATGAATTTAGGAACTACTAGAAATTTGAATTATCAAATTTGGACACGAAATGAATTAGCTATGGATTTTTAGTAGCTCATTGGAAAAGAAAAAGAAAACTAGGGCATTACCCTTATCATGTGCACATGGCGACAGATAGGCAGTGGGCCGGCCCAGCTGCACGGCCGCGCGCAGGCTGTCGACGCAGGAGGCATATTCACTGCAATACACCTTCCCTAAGCGAAGGCGGCAGCGGGCAGAGCCCGTCCCCACTTAAACGAGGCGGGGCCCTCCCGTTAGTGGCTCAGCCACGCTGGCCGGCCGACAGGCGGGGCCAGCTGGCAGGTTCGTCCACCACGTCCCGCGCGGGCGCGGCGAGAGACAAAGGAGGCGCTTGACGCCGGCTACCGGTGTTACAGGGTGTCTCCAGCGATGCTCTTCCTACCGGCGTGCTCAGGGGACCCGGCCGCTTCCAACCGTGGGTGGCACGGTCGCCCAGGGGCACCGGGTTGAGCAGGGTGCTAGCCGCGGCAGACGAAGCCGGCGGTGATGGTGGGCATGGCACTACGGCCACCAGGAGGAGTACCCGGAGTGCGGGGGAGCTCCAGGGGGTCGGTGGAGGTGCATTGAGATGCATAGTTGGAGGGGAGGGGGCTCGGGCGTCGCGAATTTAGCCCGGTGCCAGCGGCGGTTCTCCGGCCATGGAGGGCTATGGAGGGCGCGGGGAGAGGAGTGAGCCGGTTGGGGTGACGCACAGGAGGGAGAGAGAGCGATCGGAGGCCAAAGAGGGCTCGGGTGGCCTTTAAGGGAACGGGGCGAGGTGCACCGTGAGCTCGTGCGCCGGCGAGGCTGTTGTTGTCGCTGCAAGCCACGGGGGCTTGTATGGGCGTGTCTGGGGCCACTGGTACACGTCGGTGCTATACAAACAGTTTTTAACCCCTTTCCGCGATGGCATTTGGAACCGTCGCCAAATGAGTGTGGGCGATAGGGGGGTCCTTCCCACACGACCCAGAAACCGTCGGGGATATGCCCTCCTGGCACACACGCTCGGCAAAATAAGGTCGTGTGCGACCGGCGAGCGCTCAAATACGGAAATACATACAGTAGAGCTAAAAAATACAATTATACACGCGAAATTGTTTCCAGTCGCAAGTACATCCCACACAGTCAGTCCCCGATAAACGTTTCCGTTCGTATGTACATCCCACACAGTCGCTCCAAGGAAAAAGTTTCCTTTCATAGGTACATCACACACAATTTTTCCCGTTAAATCGTTTGCGTTATTGAATATATCACACACGGTCCGTAGAAGAAACTGTGTGGCAAAGGCCGTCCATCACACACAGTTTTTATGTGGTAAATGTTTGTGCAAGGTGGCCTAACGCAACCAGTTTTCAAGAGAAAGTCGTGTGTGATTGTTCATCGATCCAACAAGTTTATTCCTAGAAACTATGTGTGTTTCCTGAGGTCATCGCCCACGGTATTTTTTCAATAACCGTTTGCAATAGCAAAACCTAATTAGCAGGCTAATTCGCCATTAGCAGGCTAATTGCCCTATTATTAATAATTATTAATTAATCTAATTGACATTCATATTAAGCACATAATATATTTATTTTCCATATTAAGGAAGCACAATTTCATAATTGAAATACATCAGAGTACAATAGCTTCAGCACTCAGCTACCCCATTACACAACTGCACCAGCACCAAGTTTCACATGCAACATGTAGAACCTTTCGAAATTAGCATCATAGACGGTATATAGACAGATGCATCTCATCTGGAAAACTGCTGAAGCGGAAGGCGAATATTGAGCCTTCATTCATGTTGAAGGTCTTTGCGCCTTTAGGGCAGTGCCTGTGGATGATTGACCGTCCGTCCTTCGTCCTCTTCAGGAACACTTCAATATTGAACCGTGGGTGTTGTATGAAAACCTTCCTCGCCTCCTGACCATAGAGGTGGTTTGAGAGATAATCATCAGTGAACTGCTTTGGAAAGGCCTGGAAACAAGGACGTGCATAAATATCTTCTCTATATTGGAAATGGGGCAAAGGAATAAAAAAGACAAGATATAATAGTTAGTACCATCTTGTAGTGAATTGATGTCTTCTTCATTGTGCAGACAAAGATCTTGTTGTTTTTTGTCGCTAATTTCTTTATCCTAACAATCTTTCTGAGTTTCTTGATTTGATTGATATTCATGGACAACTCATTTCCCCATATGCAAAAAGGGTCGAACACTGGGTCAAAACCTCTGACAGCGGGACCTACATGTGCAAGACCAAATTGTTAAAAACCTAAATATTAGAATGGTTCCTGCAATTACACAATAATGTGCTATTAGACAATGGACCATGCACGTGCTAACCTTGATTGTAAACCTCAGTGCTTCCCATTGTTTCCCTGTAACACATATACGGTAGTTAGTCATCAGGTTAAGTAAGGGTTCGCATGCTATCAGTAAAATATGTTGATGAAAAATAAGCACATTGCAGATTCATCAGATTAATTCAAGCCACATGGAAAACCCATTTATCCAAACCAAGCATGATTAAGAACTACGAAATATAGCACTTGTATATGTTTCCCCTGTATTAAGTGCAGCCAAATTCGATTTATTTCTCACATGGTATACAATAACAGAATGCAGCCACAACAATTGACCATCGCATTGCAGAATTGAACCAAGAAGTTAACTAAACACCACAACAAATGAACCAAACATTAACTAAGCACCACATTGCAGAATATAACATACTCCTAATAGAAGATCAGACAGTTAATCAAACAGTTAACTACAGCCAATTGTAGCAATTGTATTTGTTTCTCGTGTATTAAGTGCAGCCAAATTCGATTTATTCCTCACATGCACAACAATACAAAATTCTACCCACGACAATTGGACATCGCATTGCAGAATTGAACCAAACAGTTAATTAAACAACACAACACAAATAAACCAAACTTCAACTAAGCACCACATTGCACAATGTATAACCAAACCAAGCATGCTTGACAACTTGGAAATATAGCAATTGTATTCGTTTCTCATGTATTTTGTAAAGATAAATTTGATTTATTTCTCACATGGAAGACAATACAAAATTGCAGCCTGAAGAATTGAACATCACATTTGCGGAGTTGAACCAAATAGTTAACTGAAGACGACAACTAATTAACAAAACAGTTAATAAGTGAGAACCACACTGTAATGAAAGCTTAAGACTGCTGTCACAGGGGTGCTAGGCTAGGTAAAGCCCCCTGCTCTGCTTTATGTTTCTTATTTTCTTCTGAACTTGTATCAAACTACTAGACCACTGGTCGGCTTCGGCCTCATTTCTCTAATGGAAATTGGAGGGGAACCCCTCTTTTGCTAAAAAACGACATATAGAACATATACATTAGAGCAACAGATTGCAAGGTAAAATTAGATAGCATAATTCACTAGAATTTGTGAAGGAAAGGCGGGAGCAGCACACGCAACGGGTAAACCAAGCATGCCAGCATAGCTAGCAAATGGCAAGGTGCTCCTCCAAGATCTGGGGGTCAGGACGAATGGCAGCCATCGCGACCTCATCCGCGCGTGCGGCCGCGATTTGCTTCTCCGCTGCCAAATGCTCCTTGAGATCCTGGCCATACTGCGTGCACCATGGCTTAGGGCGACGCTTATTTGGTGGAGGGTCGGTGATTTGGGTGGAAGGTGTCGCGCTTGCGCCGGCGGTCGGGGCATGTAGGATGTGGAAGGAGGAGGAGGATGGGGTTCGGGTGTGGATTACCTTCCTGGATAGACGAGGCCGAGCAGCGTCAAGGTGGGTCACCGACGAGGAGGCGGCGGCGCTGCAAGCAAGGAGTGAAGGTTTCAACTTGGAAAGGAAGGCGAAAACAGGGGAAATGTGGCTTTTGGTAAGGGGGAGGGGGTGGGGAGGTAGATATTTCCGCGGAAGCCGAAAATTTGGAATCGCTTCAGCGAAAAAACTGGCGCGCAAAGTGTCATCAGACATGGTCCCTTATTCAGAACTGTGTACGATATGTGAACATCACAAACAATTCAGATAGCTTAACCCGTGTGTGTTGAGTTTGAACGTCAAAAATTTTGGTTCGAATTTCCCTGGTTACCGTGGTCATCCACGTCATTGCATAATTTGGGTACACAAAGGAGACTAACTTCTTAATCGAGCAAGTTCAGGAATTAAACAGAGCTAGCTGACCTAAACATTACTCTAACAAATTAAAGACCGGGGCTCTTAATTAAACAAAACAAAGAGTACTACTACGGCTGGTGCTCGTCGATCTCCACCGCCGCCTCCATGTCCAGCTCGCGCCCGACAGTCTCCTGGGGAAGGGGCTCCCTGGCATCCATCGCACCATACTCGGCAAGCATCTCGCCATCCGCGTCCGCCATCTCTTTGGAAAAGGCCTCCACGAGCTGGGCATCGGCGGACGTGATTTGGGCTTGGACGGGCTCCGTCGTCGCAAGGTATGCAACGGAGGAACGGATGGCTGCTCGAACGCTCTCGGCGATTGCCAGCTCTTCGGCCATGGGTTGAAGACCGTTGTCGGAGAAGCTTCATTCGATTTGTGCGGTGACCGCCAGGAACTGGGCGTGGGCGGCCTCGACATGGTCGTGGGCGGCCTCCATCAGGGCTAAGGCCGCCGCTGTAGAACGGACAGCTGCTGTGCCGCTCTCGCCAGTTGCTATCCCCAAGGCAGATGTTGCTGCCGCCACCTGAGAAGCAACAGCGGCCGTTTGGGCTGCCTTTGCCGCCCGGTCACAGAATGCGGTCGCGCTCATGCACCTTGTTAGCATGCGCATGGCGGCTGCGGCCGCGCTCTCGCTAGAGTGGGCCATCGAAGTTGCCCTCACGATGCAGGTCCACGTGCCCATCTTTCACCAGCGATGATTGAACAGTGAAATGATATTTGGGGAGCGAGCTAGTGTGCTTGAGACGCCGGGTGTGGACTATAGCCGACGCACCTTCTCGCGTAAGCCATAGGTGTACTATACACCGACGGTGCTCCAGGATATTTTGTGTTGCATCTCACACGTTGGTGATAATAAACTGTGTGCGGTCTACTTGATTTTTCATCTTGATTTGAATTACATAATGGGGTCACCGCGGCAATGGATGGTGTTTGAATTGCTAGACCTTCTATCTGGAGTGAAAATGCAACTATATGTGTGTCGTAAAAGAATTGGAATTATTCAGGGTTCATTTGAACATTTTATACATTAAATTGTTTTTCTAGCCATTTCAGGTGCACAATTCAAAATTAAACAACATGCACATGCTCCGGTGCACCAACATGGGTTGTAAAATCATATATGTGTCCATGCACTACAAAAATAGACATCCATGACATTTTGGGCCGAACGAAATTTTTTTCTGTCATACTTATGACACTTCTATGACAATAATCGTGACAAAACACGGTATCATCATAGATGTGGTGGGGTCCTACTTCTATGACAAAAAATCATGACAGAAAATGGGCTTTTCGTCCTGGGCGGGCCGGAGACGCAGCTGCATGACAATCTTTGGGTCGTCCATGACGGAACAAACCGTTTTAGAAGCGAGGGCGAGGAAAATATCGGGGTGTTCCCTGTTACGGTGGGTGGTCGGGGCTGAGCGATGCGCGTTTCTCCCGTACACGCACGCGCGTGGGTGCGAGGCGTTGGGCTCTAACTGAACCCGAGCGAGGCGTTGGGCTCTAACTGAACCCGAGCGATTGCACTGTAGGCTACGCGTTACTGAACATGAGCGATCGATCGATGGCTGTTAACTGAACCCGATCGAGCGATTCCTTCGCTACTGCTGCTAACTGAAGCCGATCGGTGCTACCTCTGGATGAACAGTGAGCGTTGCTAGGGGGTTTGGATGAACAATTCCCAGTGGGGGTGGATGAACAGGACCCCGTGGTGTTGCCTCTGGATGAACAGTGAGTGTTGCTGGGGGGTTTGGATGAACAGTTCCCGGTGGGGGTGGATGAACAGGACCCCGTGGTGTTGCCTCTGGATGAACAGGACCCCGATCGATCGAGCTGGTTGGGTCTGGATGAACAGGACCCCGTGGAGGGCTGGATGTACAGGACCACCCTGTGGAGGGCTGGATGAACAGTAGATGGTGGAGGGCTGGATGAACAGTAGCCCGTGGAGGGGTGGTTGAACAGGAGCCCGTGGAGAGGGTTGGTTGAACAGTAGCCAGTGGAGTAGCGCGCGGTGGAGGCTTGATGAACAGGAGCCCGTGGATGCATAGTTGCAGGTGGAGGCTGGAGGTGGTCGACGGTGGATGAACAGTAGCTCGTGGAGGCTGGAGGGGGTCGATGGTGGAGATGAACAGTATCCCGTGGAGCCCCGTTTTGTGGTACGCCACACCCCTCCCGATGAACAGGACCCCCGTTTCGACCGTAGCACTCCAACAGAAGTCTGTTTCCTCTGATTTGCCGTACGCCACACCCCTCCCGATCAACAGGACCCCCGTTTCGACCGTAGGAGGTCCATTTCCTCCGTTTTGCGGTACACCAGACCCCTCCCGATGAACAGGATCCCGTTTCGAACGTGGCCGGACGAACACAAGGCTGTTTCCTCCGTTCTGCGGTACGCCATGCGTCATTTCTATCGGCTGTTCCATCCAAGCCGGTTGGCTCCCACGCGTTCTGTTGCCTCCCGATGAAAACGACGCATTCCGTTGCCTCCCCATGAACACGACGATGACGCAGTTTCTCCGTTCTGACCCAGTCATGTACACAAGCCCTGGTCGTACATACGCGCGAGTAGGCGTTCGAGACCCCGCCCGTATGTACGTACGTGGCCGTATTTACTTTCTTGCACCCTGGCCGCTGTACGTACATGTACATCCTACGTGCGCGCCTCTACTACGACACAGGCGCGCCTCTACATCGACCAGTATGTGCGTACACGTTCGCGACCAGAATGACATCGCTACGTACGCTTCGACCAGGTGGGTCCCGACTGTCAGGCACTTCCTTGCGTGCGAAGATGTAGCTGGTGGGTCCCAGCAGTCAGGGGGGCGAATCGTTTTTTTTTGCCCGGACGCACTTCCTTGCATGCGAAGATGTTGCTGGTAGGTCCCAGCAGTCAGGGGCGAAATGTTTTTTTCATGAAATACAGTTGCCCGTCCGGTGGGTCCCTGTTGTCAGGTGGAGGAATCATTATTTTCCGCGTAATAAGGAGGCACTTCCTTGCTGCGGCCATGGACCCAGCTGTCAGCCTCTCCACGTACAGTCCACGTCCGATGGAAGCTGTTCCTTGACCACATTGACCACGCCACGCCGAGAGCACCACGGCGGTGGACGACGGCGAGGCCTAGGAAGGGGACGACGCGGAACTGGGGAAGACGCGGCCGTGGATACCCACGCGGAGAGGAGTATGAGGGTTCACTGGTTCGGCTGCAGTGTGAGGCTGCCGTCGCCGCAGAATAACAGGGGGTGTGGGTGAGTGGAGGGATGGCCTGGCCAGCGATGGGAGTAGTAGGGGGCGGTGAGGCCTCCGCGGCAGCACAGCCGGCCACGGGAGGCAGGAGCAGGTGGCACGACCGGCGCTGCTTTGGGCGGCTGGAGCAAGAAGACCAGAAGTTGAAGAAGCACGACGGCCGTTGGATGGACATCATACGGTCACTGTAGCTAGAATCGTTTATATTGACTAAGTTGACAAAGCCCTTGGTACGCGTCAACTTAGTAGGCCAACAAGTCAGCTTCCGAAATGGTGCGCCCCAGATGTCAGGGGGAGGAATCATTTTTTGGGCGGGTGAAGCTAGAATATCCGAGATTGAAGAAGAAGCACGACATCCTTGGATGGACATCCAACGGCCACTGCTGCTAGAACCGTGTGTTGACTATAAGTTCACAAAGCCTTGCATACGCGTCAACTCTCTTTTTTTAGGGGACGCGTCAACTTAGTAAGGCCACAAGTGTGTGGCAGAGAACTTATAGCCCATTTGAGATTTGTAAGAATGTGTAGCCAATTTTTGAATTCTAATGGAATTTACTACTGCCCACTAACAGTTTGTTAAAAGTACAACCCATTTCAACCAACCGTTCAAAACAGAATTCAATAAAATTTCCCACATTTTGATGGGATCCGAAATATTTTTATCTCGAAATTTCTAGTCAGATTAAATACAATTTCAATATAAATTTATATTACGTAAAAATCAAACGAAACATTGCGCCCGCAACAATTAATGAAATTAAAATTTTCAATATCCAAAAATAATATTTTATAAAGTAATTACGTGTTTGGTGCATTTTTTATAGTTACTGCCCAGTTTTTATAATTACATCCCATTTATTATTTCTTAAAGCCAATTTTCTTGTTAAGCCTAATGCATCCCTCCTAGGAAAGATTTGCAGCCCAGCGGGGCGGAGAATAACAACCTGACCATGCCTGGGTATTCCTAAAAAAAGTATAGCTGGGCTAGCCATTTTCAGCTTGAAAAAAATTAATATCTGGGCCGGATATCTGGCCTGGGCTAGACGGGCCACAGCCCGCCCAGTTAATAGCTGCAGCGATGTTTTCGTTCTTGCTCAGAGGAGAAAAATTAATATCTGGGCTAAACATCGCTCAAGAAAAACTTTGCAGTGCTCACACCTCAAAAACACAAATACTGCTCGAGCTGCTTGGTCCCAGCTGTCGGCCGCTTCTTGTGCAATTCTTTCGTTTATTGACTACATAGGTTGACAATGGTGTGGGACCGTGATGTCAGGAAACCAGGAGGAAGCAAAAATATATAGTTTTATATACTAATAAGGAGGCACTTGCGTACATGCGGCTATGGCCCTGGTGGGTCCCCACTGTCATCCTCTCCAAGTAAAGTCATCTCCTCATCCTCATGTCCGTTGACCATGTTGACAACGCGAGA
This sequence comes from Triticum aestivum, assembly GCF_018294505.1. Classification (NCBI taxonomy): domain Eukaryota; kingdom Viridiplantae; phylum Streptophyta; class Magnoliopsida; order Poales; family Poaceae; genus Triticum; species Triticum aestivum. The sequence goes on along the minus strand of NC_057802.1, from coordinate 205,404,761 downwards.
CGGTGGCGCCACGACGAGCGCAACAACTCGAAGGAAGACGGAGAGGGCCTCGCGGGCCCTACGAATGGTCTGATACAGCGCCTGCTGCTCATTTGGGAAGCCAGGATCATAGGGCCACATGTCCGCGATGGCATTGTCGTTCGCTTGTTCATCGGTGCTCGTTGAGGAGACAGAGGTTGCACCACAGGTCCTCCTGCGCTGGTAGCTCTTCCTCAATTAGGGGGTTGAAGTGTGGCTGCACTTGCTCTATGGTGAACACGGCATGAACCGGCTTGGACAGTGGCGCCGGCTCCTGGCCGGAAGCTACGTCCATCGTCTGATTGTCGTCGCTTAGCTCAGCGAGGTAGCTGGCGAGCCAGCATGTCTGGCTGCTGGACCGACCCGCTGCCAAGCACGAGTCTGACTGCCCTGGCCCACCCAGACTGACTCCCTCGCTCGCGCGCGCTTTCCGCCCGAAACGGTCAGCGCCGCCTGCCCCGCTTCCCGGTGCATGCGATTGCTCTGCCTTCGAACGACACAAGTGTCGTCCGTCCGTCCTTCTGCCGCCCACATTAATGATACGCGGTTGCCGAAGCGGCTACTCCAGCACCACACGTCCGTCCCTCCGCCGCCCACCATTGCTATATAAACTACTGCACCGGCCATAGCCGCAGTCATCCGCATCCGTTCCTATTCTCCTATCCACACCACTACTGCCCACCATGGCTTCCTCGTGCTCCAGCGCTCTTCGGGACGGGCGGACGACGGACCACAAGGAGATGGCAGCCATTGCTGCCGACTGGCTGGCCGGCAGGCAGCCGGAGGACGACGACGTCCCAATGGAGAACATGGTAGTCGATGATCCGGCGCCAACCCCCTCCTCCGCGCCATCCTCGCCGGTGCATTGCACCATGACCATCGGCGAGGCCCGTGCCCAATATATGGACACAGTGAGGCAGAAGCAGTTCCGGGAGGCGCAGGCCGATGCCGCCTACAACCACCATCTCCTCCAGGAGCACCTGCAGGCGGAGGAGCAGATCGCCGCAGAGCGGGCGGAGCAGGAGGCGCTGCTCGACTCGTACCGCTCCGCCCGCGAGGGCCGCCTCGAGCGCTGGCGGTACCGCATGCGGGTGGCGGAGGCTGCGGCCGCCTACAAAGAGGGCGATGAAGCGGGCGAGGCGTTGTTTGGCGAGACTGAGGACGAGGCAGAGGACAATGCCGGCTCCGACGGGTCCCCGCTCCACTGGCGTCGACGAGGCCATGCTCCGCCGAGGCCCCGCGGTGCCAACAACGAGGCAGAGGACACAGCCGGCTCCGCCGAGGCCCCACCCTGCCGGCAATGAGGGGAGGATTTCCCCCGCTCCGCCGAGGCGCCGCCCGCCGGCAACGAGACAGAGGACATCGCCGGCTCCGCCGAGGCCCCGCCCCACTGCCAACGAGGCCGCGCCACACAGAAAACGAGGAAGAGTAGAACACGGTAGGTCGCCGCCACTTGGGTCCAAGTAAGTCCATCGCGCTACCCTCCGGTTGCTGGCACTGAGCTGTACATCATGGAGCAATTCTATGATTACAGGATGATTGAAGAGCGCTCCATGGTTGAGCAAGCTCATGAGATACAGTCATTTGCTAGAGAACTTGAGCACTTCAGTTGTATGCTACCGGACAAGTTTGTTGTCAGAGGTATCATCACTAAGCTTCCTCCTTCGTGGATCTCATTGGCACTGTTGATGTGGAAGAAAAGGCGAGAGCAAAGGACACACATGCTCGAGGAATTGAAGGAGGATCTAGTGCCAATCTGGGCGGGTTGACCACTGACGGCCGGTTAGCTTCTTGGCGGCGACGTGGAGTCGGAGAGCTATGTTGGAGAAGGACGCTGCTTCTACTTAACTGCTGGTGCAGTTGGCTGACTGACACGTGGGCCCAACAGGCATCTGGGCCACATGTCAGTTACGCAACTGCACCTGCAGTTAAGTCACTGAAGCTTCTGTTCGGCTCAGCCGGACACATGTGGGTAGCTTCGGTTAATTAATTATACCTCCAGCGCACCCCTTTTTAGTTGAAGAATGTATGAAATGTAATGAAATCCGGCATGTTTATATGAAATCCGACCGTGTATGAATGAATTTATTTTGATTAGTTCGAATTTCTTGTATCACTGGCATTGGATGAACATGCAAAACAATATGTACTAGCATTATTCCTAGGGTGATCACCTCGTTTGCAGCAGTTTCACATGTACTCCCTCCGGTCCTTTCTAGTCTGCATACAAGTTTTGTCTGCAGACAAAGTATCTCTACTTTGACCAATCTTATAGAAAAAAGTATGCGCTTTCACAATGTGTGAAGTAAAAAGGAACAGAAGGAGTACAAAGAGTTTGAGCAGCTTTTTAGCGTTCATGTGCATTGCAATCACAGCGATTCACATGTCATACAGAACATTCAAAACAATCGATGATTATGCATCTCAGCGATTCACATGTCAGAGCCAATATTTACTTCACAAATAAAGAATAAAGAAAAAATGGATCGACGCTGCTGACAGCAAAGGGCGTCCCATTCGAAAATATCAAACGCATGTCTTCTTGCTAAAATCAATGAGCAAAATTTGACAAGGTTTTCCCATTCCAAAATATCAAATGCCTACGATTATGGAATGGGCAGGGTTTGCCATCAGTTCGGACATTGACATGGCACCTCATGCTAAATAAACCAGCTGCTCTTTTTGTGCAGTTCCACCAAAATCAACCAAATTCGCGCGTAGCTTGTATGATTTCGCCCTTATATGTTGCAATGCCTTGAACTTATCGGCGCCTCCTTTCTTGTGGTGGAAATGAATGATTCGATGTATTCATGAACATTTTGTGCAGTAACCATTGAAATCAAGCTAAGCACCCCTGTTTGCACAAATACAAAAAAAGTGATTAGTATAAAGCAAACTGTACTATGAATTGACAGTTTAAACAGGCACCTACATGGTCCATGTAGAGCACACTTTTAGAAAAATGGAACTCACCGGAAAGAAACCTAGAACAACATTGTACTCGCGCATCACAGCAAGAAAATGGAGATTTGTCAGTCCTTCTGAACTGAAGTTAGTTTGGTCTTGTGGGGGGTAATGTAACCATCCTTCAACTGCTCCTTCTGATGAGAAGATAGACAGGGCTTCTTCATCCTGGCATAATTGGAACTAGTCACTTCACGTACTCAATATTCTTCTTCAGAGGAGGATGATCCTGTTTTGCAAAGACAAGAGGATAACTAAATGCTAGCATCCATGTTTGCTTGAAAAAAAGGAAAGGAAATATTTAAAACAGCACAGATGAAGCACTTCTCAAGGACAATACCACTTTTTGATGACAGTATCTAAACAGTAGCACAACACCAATACAGATGACAAAGCTCAATCATATGGATGAAATCAGTGGGCGAGTACCAACCTTTGTCAGGAGGATTATTGTGTAGAGCATACAGATAAAGCACTTCTCCGGAACCATCTGTTGCTATCTACTGTAGTGGCCATGCTTACTATATACTCCTCGATTAGATTAATGTTTCCAACATCTTCTTGAGCAGTTCCACTAAAATATATGGTATCTTCAAAAAAGATCCCTGTTTGCACAAGTAGAGATAATTACATATCACATTAAGAGTGGCATCAAATCAGTGGCAAAATAATTGCTCGTTCCAGCCATAGCAATAAATTAAGATGCAAAACTATATCATTACTTGTGTCATCATAGTTCCAGTGCTTCATTACAGCACCAGGAGTTGATTTTTGTTTTTCTTCCGCTTGTTCTTCCCCTTCATCACTTGGTTCAATAACAGACAAGCTTCGCCTTCAATGTAAGATTTGGCATGTCAATTAGGTTGCACAAGTATAGCACTAAACAATGACATTAATTTTCTGATGGAAGTGGCAAAATACAGGCCAACAGTTGTGAAATATCCTTATCTTACCTCAATGGGATATTGCGGTGCACATACAGATTGGAAGTCTTGTCTCCATTTGTGCAGTTCACTAAAATCAAGCAACATTACTGTACAAGTAGCACAACATATGAAAGCACACTACAGAATCATGTGAAAGAAGGCTAGTACTGACCTCTCATGACCCGGAATTCAAACAACTCACAAGAAGAAGATCTGAACCAAATTTGCCAACACGGATAGGAAGTAAGATCTCCTCTTGTGCAGTTCCACTAAGATCAAGCAAACAAGCAACATTGTCGGTGTGACATTTTTGTTGAACTGCACAAAACACTCTTAAAACAAAAGTGTTTTGTGTAGTGCAACAAACGGTCACAATGGCAACGAGGTGAAGTAGATAACCCTGTTTACACAGAGGTGCAAAGGAAACAACTAGTGGTCAATAACGGTGGATGACACAAAAGCCAACAAAAAGAAGCAACTACCTTATCTAAATGGGAAAGAAAGCAAGACAGTAGCATTTCTCAAACGGTGGCATTGATTAATATTAACAGAGAGATTATATTAACAATAAAATTCGTTAAACATGTAATTTGCTTTTAACTGTGGCATTGCATCAATTTTCTAGTGGCATTATTAGAGGGTGTTTGTTTACAGGGACACTTTGGTGGAGGGACTAAAAAACTCCGTGTCAGTCCCATCTAAACCAAACAGGAGGGACTTTTAGGGACTAAAAGTGGGCATTTGGGACTAAAGAAAGAAGAACCCGAGCGAGAGTCTTTTTGGGACTTTTTCCAACAGTTGCCCCTGCCACGCATCGCACCTTGTCTCTATTAGTTCATTACTAGGGGTAACATGGTCTTTTAGCATGTCATTTAATAACCTCTAGTCCATGTTTAGTCCCTGGAACCAAGCAGGTAGGGACTAGGGAGTTTTTAACCAAACAGGGCCTTAGATTAACAACAGCTAAAGAGTTGCACGGGACAGTGGACGCACCAGCACCATGTGCATCTACCGATGTACTGGGGTGATGCACAGTCTGTTGCAACAAAGAACAAAGAACCAAGGAGCATATTTGTGTTGGTCCCAGTTTTGTTATCTTTAGACACCTTTCTCTATGTGAGCACAGCAAATCTTGTCCTGCTCAAACTCTACAGCCTTGTCCCCCAAAACAAAAGATCAGTTCGTTACAGATGTGTGTACTGCGTTTGTCATTGTTTTCCCTTTTCGACCAATGTAGGTGCTGGATAGCCAGTCTGTACTAGTACTTTCCCCACTTCCTTTCCTCTGTGAACCACGTCCTAGATTTATGCTATACAACTTTCCCCACTACTTTCCCCCATTCCTGTCCTCTTTGAACCACGTCTTAGATTCATGCGATACAACTTTCCCCACTACTTTCCCCCTTCCTTTCCTTTTTGAACCACGTCCTAGATTCATGCTATACAACTTTTCCCACTACTTTACCCCATTCCTTTCCTCTTTGAACCACGTCCTAGATTCATGGTATACAACTTTCCCCACTACTTTCCTGTTTGATCCAACACCTAGATTCGAGTGCAGAAGCGGAAAAAGCCCACATGCAGCTAGAGCAATGCATGTGGAATAAGTAAATTATACCTTAACGTTCTTGGGGTGTGGTTCGGTGGGTGACCGGAGGCCGTTCGACCCACACTATGTACGGCGGCGAAGAAGAAGGGGTCGTAGGCCCTCCCGCGCCGCCGTTGGGTGAAAATGAACTGCTGCGCCGGTAGTGGATTTCCTCCCTCGCCGACGGCGACAACGTTAAGTCTCCTTTCCTTCCCGACGGACGGATCCTGCCGGCTCTTTGACCAGCAGTGAGGGGAGGGAGAGAGGCCAACAAAGTCTTGTTTAGATCTAGAGAGGGTGAGAGAGTGTGAAGAGAGTAACTACAAGAAGACCAGCAGTGAGGGGAGAGAGAGGCCAACGAAGTCTTGTTTAGATCTGGAGAGGGTGAGAGAGTGTGAAGAGAGCAACTACAAGCGCTGAGGCTCCAGCGTGTGTATATATACTGGAGAGAGTGTGAAGAGTGCAAACCCTAGAAAACAAGCGCCGAGGCTGTAGCTTATACGTGATGAGGTGATTATACGGTCACTACGAGATCGTATAGCTCCGTATCCATCCATTTTGACCAGTCAAAGAATCCTCCTGGCATGAATTATGCTCAAGTGTAGTTATCGAACCCGAGACCTCAAGTTTGATGAGCGAACAGGCTAACCAGCTACACAACCCTCCCGTTATGTTCAACGAGAGGAAAATAACCTTTTATACATTCCTGCATTCGTGTGACAAGCATGCCGTGTTTTTTTGTGTGTGGGAGTCATTGGGATTTAAATCATAATCGTGTCATGTGGCTTTGGTGGTAAGACTATCCACAGTGGTGCAGAAATAATGCAGCCTTAGTCACCTTACCTCTCTCCATGTAGTACGTTGGGTCCCACCAGTCAGAGGGTGAAACAAACAAATTAATAAGAAAAATTAAAAGCGTCAGCAGTGTATCTTACCTCACACATCTCGCTACTGCTCGTGAACACTATCCAATTGATCCCTCTATTCGCTCACGCACTATTTTAAGTGAATCCTTATTATAACATGCACCCAATTTTGGGCACTTGTATTCGACCTAAGTCAGTGTGCCACCGTATCTCGTACAACTCCCTCCGTCTAGGTGTAATAAGTCACGTTAGAAGGTGTAGCGGGACCAAGGTGCAAGAAGATTGGAGGAGAAGGAGAAACTTGACCGGTCATTCCTCCAATCAAAGCCCTGATTTCTGTCTCTAAATGCAACAATTAATCCAAACAACTAAGAGACGCCGTTTTAGCTACAATGCAGGGCCACGTATTAACTCGCATGCAAGCCGACTTTGATTTCTTGACTGATCAACGCGTAGTTGCGCTCCATGCATTGGGTTTCCGGGGGAGATAACAAGGCAGAGTAAGGAGTGTTTGGTTATATTGCTTAGGCTGGTCATAGTGGTGAGTAACTTGGACTAGTAACATGCATATGTTACTAGTCTATGTTACTACTACGCGAAGTTTGCCGTCGGAAGCGAGCCGGTCTGGCTCTCCTGAGCTAGCAAGGTTTTTGTAGCCCACCCAAGCTAGCTGGCCCACAAAAGCTAAATAATTTTAACAGTTCCAAACGCCTAACCTTGCCCGGCTATGCTATAAGCTGTTCTTGCTAAGGATCCAAACGCTCCCTAAGTAACAACGCTCGCTAGCAACGAGGCCAGGAGGGGATTGAGATGCGAAGTTAATGGACGACGCCTAAACATTTTGGGAATATCTGATTTCCGTAGGATGACTTAACACCTAGACGTAGGGAGTACTACTCCTCAGTCCAGGTTTGATGGAATATTCTTCACCTCTTCTCTTCTTGTATGTACTCCATTTGTATCTCACTTCTTGTGGCTTCGCACTCGCATGATTTTCCTATTCTATGAACCTGTGTGTGCGTGTGCTTGTGCGTGTGCGTGTTTAACAGCGTGTGTGTGTTAGAGAGAGCGACAGATCGACCTACTCCTACAGAGAGATGGTGTATAGTGTACGATTTTAGCCGCAAGAGTCGGTGCATCCTCTCATTTCCGGGCGTCCGGTAGGGACAGGCGAACAGCTGCCACACCCGCTCCTGACCAGCCTGGCCCACCCAAAGCCCCTCCATCGCCCGCGTGCGCTTCCCGCCCGAAACGGTCAGCGTCGCTCCAAAGAATCGGTGCCGCATTCATGCCCGGGCAGAGCGGATGCGACCTCTCACTGGCGCCTACGTTGAAGGGAGAAGCGGATTCAAGAGTGTTGGTTGCTTCGTCCGTCCAACTTATTGCTGGGTCTATGTGATTTGACGGCTCATTGGTCATTATTACTGAGGTGGTAGGACTGCTGGACGTCCCACACTTTCGGCGAAAGGAGGTACTACTAGATTACAATTTTCTCCATTCTTACGGCGGAGGAGTGCAAGAGCAGCGAAAACACACAGGCTCAGTGATTACATGGCCCACCTCACACTATCACCATATTTTCTGGACACCGTGCGACACCTAAATCTTTACATAGTACTCCCTCCGTTCCTAAATATAAGTCTTTGTAGAGATTCCACTAGGTGGACTACATATGGAACAAAATGAATGAATCTACACTTAAAATGCATTTATATACATCCGTATGTGGTTCATGGTGAAATCTCTACAAAGACTTATATTTAGGAATGGAGGAAGTACTTGTATAGTATGTACTGTAATTTATCAGCGAGATAGTACAATGCTATGAAGCTTCCAGCTTCTGTTACATGTATCTTGCGTCCAAGGTTGCCCGTTGCAACATTTCATCAAATACAAAGGGGACTAACATGCATGCTATTGCATCTCAATGAATGACAGGTAATAGCAAATATGTACTCCCTCCGTTCCAAAATAAGTGTCTCAACTTTATGCTACATACGGAGCAAAATGAGTGAATCTACACTCTAAAATACGTCTATATACATCAATGTTTGGAGTATGTACTAGTAGTTCATATTGAAATCTACTAAAGGACATATATATTCCAAACAATATGATAATCTCTCTAACCAAGTTAGTAGGGACGAGGACTAAACGGAGGGAGTAGTAAAATTTTCTCCTCGTCCTACGAGCCACCGCGCGCGTGGGCGAGGGAGCGGGCGTAAGGTGTACAGTACTACTACTACTCATGCAGTCCCTAGACATTGAAACAGAGCCAGCTAAAGAAAAAACAATCCATGCAGTCCCTAGCCCTTGAACCATAAACCCTAACCAGGCTTTAATTTGCTGGCAACGTCGGAGCTTCCTAAGAAACGAAGTTTGCAACCCTTTGACCATCGGATCATTTTGTGCAGTTTCACCAAAATCGAGATGAGCATCCCTATGGCAAAGAAATTGAAGAAGCATGATTTGAATAAGATTACTGGAACTAGTTGATGAGACATAAACTCATCACAAATACAGTACGTAGAAGCCAGTAGAGGTATGTGCGGGGCAAAGTGTCAGTGTACAAAAGTAGGGGCACACCTTTGTACCCCTTTACTTGTGCACGGGTATGTGCGGGGCAATGCGTCTTGTCCTGTAACACGAGCGATAAGCTCGCAGCACTGTAGGCCTTTCCACCTCCTGTGTGCCACTGTGGCAGCCCCTTCGACTATAAAAGGAGGCCCTTGGCATACTGGAGAGGGAATCGGCTCTTTTTAACTACGCAGCCACCATAGCTACTTCGAGAGCTCAAGAACTCTCTCAAATACACACCAAAGCAGGACTAGGGTATTACGTATCTTCGCGGCCCGAACCTGGGTAAACGATCCTTGTGTTGACTGCTAATCCTACTCTTCTCACAACCCCGCGCCCTGGCAACCGTAGTAGGGATTCTTGTGATCCCATAGGTGTCGTTTCCCACCGACACAAAGAAGTGGAGAAATATCCACATGGAGTGATGTGGCCAGCTGGAGCAGTGGTGCAAGCCGGCTGTAAAGAGAGTTGTACCTGAGGGATGTCGAGACGTAGCTCAACCTAGAGGAGGGTGGCAGGAGGAGTCAACTACCCACGTCGCGGCAGTGAGCAATGGACGAAGGCAACCTCACCGGCTTTTTGAGAGAGAATGGCGGGGACCCCTGATCGGGTCGTGCCGACAGTGGGTTTTCGCCGTCGGCGACGGTGACCGCATCTACACTAAGCATCCACCCGGCCCTTCCCGCGGCGGACGTGATCCGCCGGGATGTTAGAGATGTGGCCACAGTGGTTTTGTGCGAGAGAGTGTGAAAACTGAAGAGAGCAACCCAGCAAGCAATCGCGTAGGCTCGTCCTGCCTATGTATATAGTGGAGCGGTTTCCTTTTCTCTCCATATGAACCTATTTATATTGCGTTCGTGCCACTGAAGAAAAAAACTTTATTTATAAATGATGCGGCACCTACTACTTGTTCTCTTATAAACCTTGCGCTTGGCATCTCCAAACTATTAACCTTGCGATTGGCTCTTCGCCTCTTCGGGAAGTCGAGCAATAATGGTACTGCAGTTTATATCGTTCTGGCTATATGAGACCGAATGAATTGCTGCACGTCCACCATGTGTCGAGGGGCGAGGGAGAGTGCGCACTATTACGTCTGTTTCAATATGGACTACATACGGAGCAAAATGAAATGCCTCTGGAGGAGGAATAGGGGTCAGCCTGCCCCATCCCTTGCTGCGTGGGACCTTATATGCAGGCCAAAAAACAGGGGAGGTCTTGGTATTCTCAACCTTGGCTCTCAAAACGTTGCTCTTTTGATCAAACATGTGAATAACTTCCTTAATAAAAAGGAGCTCCCCTGGGTTTCTTTGATTTGGGATTCCTACTATCATAATAGGGTCCCCCAGGGAACATCTGATTGTGGATCTTTCTGGTGGATGGATATTTGCAAGGTCATGCATCATTTTAGGGAGTGTGCTTGGGTTCAGATTAATGCAGGGGACACTGCTCTCATGTGGTCAGATAATTTGCAATTGGATGGTCAGGTGTCTACCCTCCAACTCAGATATCCAAGGCTCTATTCCTATGTTAAGGACCCCTGGATCACTATTCTTGAGTTCTTGGACTCTCAGGACATTTTCCAGCACTTCCACCTTCCTTTGTCCAGCCAGGCTTTTGATGATCTGAATATTCTCCAGTCCATGTTAGGTGGCCTTAATAGAACACCTGGGTCCAAGGATAATTGGTTTTGGAAGGGCACTGCAAAGGGATACTCACCAAAGTTATTTTGCTCTCACACTTTTGCTTCAGCATCTTTCAACCCTTTGACTGCTTGGATCTGGAAGTCCTCTTGTACAATGAAAATCAAAGTTTTTGCTTGGATGCTTATTATGGACAGGTTGAACACCAAGGACATGGTGGATAGGAGACACTGGCATTTGGAGGATGGAGTAAACTGTGCTCTTTGTCCTTTGCAGACTAGGGAAACCAGGGATCATCAGTTCTTCAATTGCAACTTTAGTGTCAGAGTTTGGAACTATCTGCAAATTGATTGGGCTTCTGGTGACTCCATGGCTCATCTGGTTCTTAATGCTAGCAGGAGTTTTAGGAAGCCCTTCTTCACTGAAGTGGTGTTCATTGCTTGCTGGAATATCTGGATCATCAGGAATGCTAAGGTCTTCAGGCATGAGAGGGCTAGATTTAATAGATGGAGATCTGCTTTCATCCATGACATCACTTTAATGCAATATAGAGTGAAAGTTGCCTTCAAAGATGATCTTCTTCGCTGGATTTCATTTCTGCCACCTTGAGGCCAATAGTTTGTATCTTTTTAACTTGTACCTTTTAACTTGTTTTTTCTCCTAGTTACTTTGATTACCTCTTGTAATCCTCCTTTGTACTTATACTGTAACCCTTTTACTCAATAAAGTGATGATATGCTGTGGGGGTTTCCCCTACAGTTCCCAGTCAAAAAAAAAGAGTGAATCTACACTCTAAAATACGTCTATATACATCAGTGTTTGGAGTATGTACTAGTAGTTCATATTGAAATCTACTAAAGGACATATATTCCAAACAATATGATAATCTCTCTAACCAAGGTAGTAGGGACGAGGAGTAAACGGAGGGAGTAGTAAAATTTTCTCCTCGTCCTGCGAGCCACGGCGCGCGTGGGCGAGGGAGCGGGCATAGGGCGTATAGTACTACTACTAGTAAGCAAGCTTCACCTCATCCTGCGAGCCACCGCGCCCGTGGGCGGGGGGAGACGGTGTACTAATCAAGCTTCTCCTTGTTCTGCGAGTTGACGGGACACATCAAAAGTACTCCAGTGTATAGAGCCTTGCCTCTAAGGTAGGCCCCACATGGTTTGCCTCTTTTTTAACATAACGCGTCAAGTTGCAATTTGTTTGTTCACCCGTGGTAGACGATCCTCCCTCCATCTAGTGGACAACCAGTACACGTGTCAAGTTACCACGTGGGCTGCCTTTTCGTACAGAAATGAGCTCCACCGTGTACCCGCGCGGGTGTCGTTGGGAAAGAGACGGGAGTACGCGCGCCGTGCGTGCACCTCTTCTCTTCGTGCACGTCCCCCACCTACGTGGGTGTGTGTGAGAGATACAAACCTAGACAAATGGCTTGTGCGTTCGTGAGTGTTTTTTGTTTTGGGAGGGGAGGTTGATTTCGTGAATGTATTTGTGGGAATATGTGTCGATGACATCTCAAACAAAATTTTGCTTCCAATGTGTGTGAAATGGAGGCCTATCCATATCATATATAGAGGGTCGGGCGATCCACGAGAAGAGAGGGAGGGGTCATAGATATCGATAGTCGAAGAGAGGATCAAGTGGGTGGGTGCGAGATCGATGAAGAGAGCCACCGAAATTGTGTGTGTGTGTGTGTGTGTGTGTGCAAGTCAAAGATCTAGGCCGACTGACCTAGCTACCGGAACGTCAGAGGGCACAGGTCAAGTTTGTGTGTGGCAGGGAGACATGACTAGAGCGCTCGATGTATCGGGGTGTGTGTGTGTGTGGGAGGGGTGGGGGAGGGGTAGGCAGAGGCCTAACTATAGAGGTAGAACGACTCGTATATGTGTTGAGAAGGAGAGACCCAGCTATGTCTTGAGGGAGATCGGTCGACATCCATACATAACTGAAGGACGGGAAATAGGATGGGGCAGAGAGAGAGGAGAGAGAGAGAGGGAGGGAGAGGGGTAGAGTGCTGGATGGGTGATGGAGTTGCTTCTCGAAGATGGTGGGAGAGGCCTACTAGATAAACTGAGGGTGGAACTGCAATATTATCAATAAGAGTGGGGATGTGTTTATGTGTGTGCCTGTGCGTGATAGATCTGTTGGGACACATCCATGGATGATGAAGGGAACCATGTGTTTGGTAAGCAAACCTAACTAGATCGGTAGATCAATTGTTGTTTGTTGGAGGAAGGGAGAGACATAACTAATGAGGTAGATGATACGTCTCCAACGTACCTATAATTTTTTATTGTTCCATGCTATATTATATTCTGTTTTGGATGATTAATGGGCTTTATTATACACTTTTATAATATTTATGGGACTAACCTATTAACCGGAGGCCCAGCCCAAATTGCTGTTTTTTGCCTATTTCAGTGTTTCGCAGAAAAAGAATATCAAACGGAGTCCAAACGGAATGAAACCTTCGGGAACGTAATTTTCGGAACAAACGTGATCCAGAGGACTTGGAGTGGACGTCAAGCAACAGACGAGGAAGCCACGAGGTAGGGGGCGCATACCCCCTGGGCGCGCCCTCCACCCTTGGGCCCCTCGTGGCTCCACCGACCTACTTCTTCCTCCTATATATACCTACTTACCCACAAACCATCAAAAGCAACCACGAAAACCTAATTCCACCGCCTCAACCTTCTGTACCCGTGAGATCCCATCTTGGGGCCTTTTCCGGCGTCCTGCCGGAGGGGGCATTGATCACGGAGGGCTTCTACATCAACACCATAGCCTCTCCGATGACGTGTGAGTAGTTTACCTCAGACCTTCGGGTCCATAGTTATTAGCTAGATGGCTTCTTCTCTCTCTTTGGATCTCTATACAAAGTTCTCCTCGTTCCTCTTGGAGATCTATTGGATGTAACTCTTCTTTTTGCGGTGTGTTTGTCAAGATCCGATGAATTGTGGGTTTATGATCAAGATTATCTATGAACAATATTTGAATCTCCTCTGAATTCTTTTATGTATGATTGGTTATCTTTGCAAGTCTCTTCGGATTATCAGTTTGGTTTGGCCTACTAGATTGATCTTTCTTGCAATGGGAGAAGTGCTTAGCTTTGGGTTCAATCTTGCGGTGTCCTTTCCCAGTGACAGCAGGGGCAGCAAGGCACGTATTGTATTTTTGCCATCGAGGATAAAAAGATGGGGTTTATATCATATTGCATGAGTTTATCCCTCTACATCATGTCATCTTGCTTAAAGCGTTACTCTGTTCTTATGAACTTAATACTCTAGATGCATGCTGGATAGCGGTCGATGTGTGGAGTAATAGTAGTAGATGCAGAATCGTTTCAGTCTACTTGTCACGGACGTGATGCCTATATACATGATCATACCTAGATATTCTCATAACTATGCTCAATTCTATCAATTGCTCGACAGTAATTCGTTTACCCACCGTAATACTTATGCTATCTTGAGAGAAGCCACTAGTGAAACCTATGGCCCCCGGGTCTATTTTCCATCATATTAATCTACCATCAACAAGTTATTTCTATTACCGTTTATTTTGCTTTCTTTACTTTTACTCTTTATCAAAAAAATACCAAAAATATTATCTTATCATCTCTATCAGATCTCACTCTCGTAAGTGACCGTGAAGGGATTGACAACCCCTTTATCGCGTTGGTTGCGAGGTTCTTATTTGTTTGTGTAGGTGTGTGGGACTCGCGCGTGGTCTCCTACTGGATTGATACCTTGGTTCTCAAAAACTGAGGGAAATACTTACGCTACTTTACTGCATCACCCTTTCCTCTTCAAGGGAAAACCAATGCAGTGCTCAAGAGGTAGCAAGAAGGATTTCTGGCGCCGTTGCCGGGGAGTCTACGCACAAGTCAAGACATACCAAGTACCCATCACAAATTCTTATCCCTCGCATTACATTATTTGCCATTTGCCTCTCGTTTTCCTCTCCCCCACTTCACCCTTGCCATTTTGTTCGCCCTCTTTTCCGTTCGCCTATTTTTCGCTTGCTTCTTGTTTGCTCGTGTGTTGGATTGCTTGTTTGTGACGATGGCTCAAGATAATACTAAATTGTGTGACTTTACCAATACCAACAACAATGATTTCCTTAGCACTCCGATTTCTCCTCTTACCGATGCTGAATCTTTGTGAAATTAATGCTGCTTTGCTAAATCTTGTCATGAAAGATCAATTCGCCGGCCTTCCTAGTGAAGATGCTGCTACCCATCTAAATAGCTTTGTTGATTTGTGTGACATGCAAAAGAAGAAAGATGTGGACAACGATATTGTTAAATTGAAGCTATTTCCGTTTTCTCTTAGAGATCGTGCTAAAACTTGGTTTTTGTCTTTGCCTAAAAATAGTATTGATTCTTGGAATAAGTGCAAGGATGCTTTTATCTCTAAGTATTTTCCTCCCGCTAAAATCATCTCCCTTAGAAACGATATTATGAATTTTAAGCAACTTGATCATGAACATGTTGCACAAGCTTGGGAGAGGATGAAACTAATGATACGTAATTGCCCTACACATGGTTTGTATTTGTGGATGATTATACAAAAAAATTATGCCGGATTGAATTTTGCTTCTAGAAATCTTTTAGACTCAGCCGCGGGAGGCACTTTTATGGAAATCACTTTAGGAGAAGCTACTAAACTCCTAGACAATATTATGGTTAATTATTCTCAATGGCACACCGAAAGATCTACTAGTAAAAAAGTGCATGCGATAGAAGAAATTAATGTTTTGAGTGGAAAGATGGATGAACTCATGAAATTGTTTGCTAATAAGAGTGTTTCTTCTGATCCTAATGATATGCCTTTGTCTACCTTGATTGAGAATAATAATGAATCTATGGATGTGAATTTTGTTGGTAGGAAATTTTTTGGTAACAACGCGTATAGAGGAAACTTTAATCCTAGGCCGTATCCTAGTAATTCCTCTAATAATTATGGTAATTCGTACAACAATTCTTATGGAAATTTTAATAAGATACCCTCTGATTTTGAGACTAGTGTTAAAGAGTTTATGAATTCGCAAAAGAATTTCAATACTTTGCTTGAAGAGAAATTGCTTAAAGTTGATGAGTTGGCTAGGAACGTTAATAGAATTTCTCTTGATGTTGATTATTTGAAGCTTAGATCTATTCCACCTAAGCATGATATCAATGAGTCTCTCAAAGCCATGAGAATTTCCATTGATGAGTGCAAAGAAAGAACCGCTAGGATGCATGCTAAGAAGGATTGCTTTGTAAAGCGTGCTCTTCTAATTTTCATGAGAATAAAGATGAAGATCTAAAAGTTATTGATGTGTCCCCTATTAAATCTTTATTTTGCACTATGAATCTTGATAGTGATGGGACTGGAGATGAGTCAACTTTAGTTAGAAGGCGTCCCAAAAATTCGGAGTTTTTAGATCTTGATGCAAAATTTGGTAAAAGTGGGATTGAAGAGATCAAAACTTTAGATATCAATGAACCCACTATCTTGAATTTTGTCGGGGATATACCCCGCGGTATGACCCGACCGGAGTTATGACCCGCCGGACTTGGCGATTCACCAGAGACCCGGCTGGAGCTAGGCGACTCACTGGAGACCCGGCGGGCGGATCAGACGGACGACAAGGCCCAAGGCCCAGCAGGCCGGCTTATACTCTGGCGGGCTGGCTTAAGAGGAAAGCGTAAGGAATATTCCCTTACAAAGGAAGCAAGACTAGGACTCCATTTGTAATTGAGTAATCCTAACCCTACTAGGACTAGTCATGTAACCCATGACAAATCCACGACAGTTGGCGCCCATCGTGGGGCTCGTGCACGGTGGTGTTGAGTTCTTGAAGGGATCTCTCAGGGATCGAGAAGTTTAAAATTTTCTGGATGAAAAGATTTAGGGTTGCGCGCGTGGCTGCACGCGACCAGGCGAATCTGTGTGGATCGGTTTTCGCTGCTTTACGAAGTCGCTGAGACGGACAGAAAGTTTCCCTTCACAC